>NC_047092.1:91043230-91356517 GCF_902459505.1 Geotrypetes seraphini
GTGATCCTTTATCAGCCCTCTACCATCTTCCCTGGTTCCGAGGTCAGACTCACTGGTCTATAGTTTCCTTGATCTCCCCTCGAACTTTTTTTGAAGATCGGCATAATATTTGCCACCTTCCAGGCTTCCAGAATCTTTCCCGAATTGATCGACAGATTGGCTGTTAGTTGAAGCAGTTCCGCTATAGTCCCTTTCAGTTTCTTGATGATCCTTGGATGGATGCCATCCGGTCCCGGGGATCGCTCTTAAACCTATCAATCTGCCTGCATACCTCTTCTAGACTGACCGTCAACCCTGTCTGTTTCCCGTCTTTATTTCCAGCATATATCCTCTTCGGTAAATACAGATGTAAAAAATGTGTTCAGTGTGTCGGCGATGGCTTTGTCCTCCTTTAGCACTCCCTTTATTCCATGGTCATCCAATGGTCCTACCACTTCCTTCGTGGGTTGTTTCCCCTTGATATATCAAAAGAACGGTTTGAAGTTTTTCACCTCCTTGGCTATTTTTTCCTTGTAGTCTCTTGTGGCCCCTTTTACTGCCTGCGTTGTTTGTGCTTATTCCAGTTTTCGTCCGATTTTGACCTTTTCCATTCCTTAAATGAAGTTTTCTTGTCTCTGATCGCTTCCTTCACCGCTACAGTGAGCCACACCGGTTCTTTGTTCTTTTTCCTCTTGGATCCCTTGTTGATACATGGTATATACGCAGCATATATGCGGTATATACGAAGTAGATTTTGCTCCTCAACTATCCTTATAAAGGGACCATTCTTGCTCTAGCATTTTTACATTGCTATCCTCTTCTTAATCTTCTTCCCCACCATGAGTCTCATCCCTTCATAGTTCCCTTTTTGGAAGTTCAGTGCCATAGCCATCATTCTGGACCAATGTTTCGCCCCTGCATCCAGGTCGAAGCGGATCATATTGTGATCTCTGTTTCCCAGCATCCATCCTACTTCTACACCTTGTGTCAGTCCTCACAGTCCATTTAGAATTAAGTCCAGAATTGCATTTCCTCTCCTATTTTCCTTGATAAGTTGTTCCAGGAAGCAATCACCTACAGCATCCAGGAACTTGGTCTTCCTAGTGCAGCCGGAGGTGCCTAGGTTCCAATCTATCCCCGGATAGTTGAAGTCACCCATGATAACTGTGTTGCCTCCCTTGCAGTTGCGTTTAATCTTGTCCATCATGTTTCCATCAATTTCTTCGGACTGCTTGGGGGGTTGGTAGTAGATGCGAAACCCTCTGGAATTTGGCACCAAATGATCTAAGAGAGATAACCAATCTTGAGAAATTTAAATCTTTTCTTAAAAAGTTCTTTTTCAAAGATGCCTTTCAAGTGTAAATGTCCTTTTAAGGATTTTAAATTTTTTTATTTTTTATAAGTCCACTCGTATTGGGATTACTTGTTTTTAATCCCTTCTTCTGTTTATACCTTTATATCTTACTTTTCTTTAATCATTGAAGTTCTCCCCTTTTTTCCACTCGTACCTGTTTGTCTAATCATGTATGTCATTATTTTATCTAATCTTGTATGTTTATTTTGTTAAAGTTATGTTTAATTGTATAGTCTGTTTTTACCCTATTTTAAAATGTATAACTACCTTGAAATAAATGATAAGGTGGTATATCAAATTTTTAATAAACTTGAAACTTGAATCTTTGTTTCCAGTCCATTTGTTCCCGGAATTTTGACCCATAGAGACTCTAACTTATTCATCAGTTGTGGCATGTTCTCTCTAGTAGATTCAATTCCCTCTTTGACATATATTGCAATGCCCCCACCTTTTTGAGCCACTCTGTCTCTGCGGTATAGTTTGTATCCCGGAAGCACAGTGTCGCAAACATTTTCCTCAGTCCATCATGTTTCCGTGATGCCGATGATGTCAAAGTTATCTTTTTGTGCCATAGCTTCGAATTCGCCCATCTTATTCCTTAGGCTCATTGCGTTTGTGTACATACACTTGAGTTTGCGACCTGTTTCTTTCTTGCATTTCCTTCCCTCTTGTGTCCCTTTTGATCTGTCTTGCCTGTGATCCGGTGAGTCTTCCCCTCTATCTTCCTGCACGGTATCCTCTGGGTATACTATTTCCAGACCATCGACTCTTGGTCGACTGTTGGCTTTCCCCTTCTTCCTAATTTAAAAACTTCTCAATTTATCTCTTGATGTTTTTATTACAAGTAGCCTCATTCCGTCTCTGCTGAGGTGGAGTCCTTCTTCCTCCCACAAGGTGGAGTCCTTCTTCCTCCCACCAGGTGGAGCCCTTCTTCCTCACACCAGCGCCACATTCACGTGTTGACTGCTTGCAGCTCCATCTGCCTTTCTCGTCAGCCCTGGGTACCGGCAGGATCTCTGAGAATGCTATCCTCTGCGTTCTGGTCTTCAACTTCCTTCCTAGCATCTGGAATTGATCCTTCAGTACTTCCCTGTTGTAGTTCCTGTTGTTCACGTTGTTTGTCCCCACATGGATCACCACCACCATATCTTATTCTTCAATGCTGTTGATGATCCTGTTGATGCAGCTCACTATGTCTTCTATCTTGGCTCCCGGTAGGCAGGTCAACAGCCAATCTTGTCTTCCTCCCGCTATGTGGCTGTCGACTTGTCTGATTACTGTCCTCTCTATCTTCTCTTGATTCTCCAGCTGCAGGTATGTCCATCTCTCCAGCTGTAGGTCTGTGTCCTTCATTCCCATCCATTTTCTCTCATCCTGGCATTGGTTTGCACTGGATTCGTGTTCTTGTGGGTTCCCTCTGCTGTTTCCAGATCTCGCTGCTGTGTCACCCATTTCTTCCTGATGGTTGTCCGTCGGGTGGTCCATACTCTCTGTAGGTGTATCTCAGCAGTTCCATTCTTGCTGGTGATTTTCCACGGCCTCCCTGTATGCCTCCTCTATGAACTTCTCCAACTCTCTGACTTCTTCCTCAATGGTTTCTTCTGTCTTTATGTTCTCTGAATCTCTGTCTTTCTCCTCCATTGCTTGAAGTGCCTCCAGTTCCAGTATTCTGCCCTCCAGGAGTCTCAATTGTTTTATCAGGCTCTCCAGTTCTCCACATCGAGCACATATATAAGACTGCCTCCCAGAGGGGAGGTAGTCATACATATGGCAGATGGTGCAGAAAACTGGGTAGCTCAACATCCTGCTTCTTTCTACTGCTTCCACTGCTGCCCGCTTGCCACACCAGGTGTAATTTAGAGGCAGCATCAGCTGCCCAATGCTGTAGCCATAGGTGCTGCCTGGACACCACCGATAAAGCCATCTGCTTCGCTGAAGCCCTAACAATATCATATAAGGCAACCGCCAGATATGCCAGCCCTGACTCCACATCTAGAAATTCTGGGGGCAGAGCCCTGCCAGACTCCACCAGCCTATCCGTAAACAGCTGGACCCAATGTAGGCAATCTCGTGCTGCATAAGAACTGCATACGGCCACTTGCAGAGTCAGGGCTGCCATATCAAAGGAAGACCATAAAGAAGACTCAACCTTCCTATCTTGAGGGTCCTTCAGAGTCACACACTCCTTCAACCAGTGGTCTTTTATTCACAGTTGCTACCAAAGCGTCCACCTTTGGAAGCCTAAACTTGTCCTGCTTCTCCTGAGTCACCGGATTCAACAAACACGTAGCCCATGCTACCTTGAGACCTGACTCTGGCATAGCCCACTGCTCTGAGATTAACTCCTGCATGGCTTCATGTATAGGAAAGGTTTTAGGAGGCCTCCTAGTCTCAGCCATAAAGGGATTGGGCACTGCCTCCTTTCTGTCTCCGACAGAGAAATGTGCAGATATTCCATAGCTTTAGTAATAAAGGTCACTAGTTCCTCCCTATGGAACAGGCATATTGCCAAGGGGTAATCCCCCTCAGCCTCCTCTAAATCCATGTCCTGGAACCCAGCCTGCCCCCAGCACTGAACAGAGGAGGAGAGATCTCAGGGATGAAGAAATCATCAGCCTCAGGCTGCACTCTGCACTTCTTGGCCCCTTTTTGACCTCCCCCACATCAAACTATTGTAGGGCTTCACCACCTCCGGAGACTCCTCCTCCTCCGTCCAGGTTTGCCTTCTGGAGCCAAAAGCCTTATGCAGAAGAAACACACAAACTCCAGAGAGAAATGCCCAAAGGCAGCCAGACCATCCGAGGCCGTTGCTCCTTGAGCTAGCACCTCCACAGCAGCAGCCGCTGAAGTGTTCAGCCGCACTTCCATCACCACCACTAATGCCGGTCCCGCTTTCTTCTCCCCAAGCGCGTCCTTTGAGCAGGGAGGTAGCACACCTTCAAGGATGTATATTATCACCCACTAAAAGTTTGAAACACACAATCAGTGTGCAATTGAGTGGGAGACCATCTAGACCTCTTTATATATTAGACACTCTGAAGTGAGGTAATTTGCCATTGTGGATATTTCCAGTTTACCTAACTTCATCATCTTCTGTACCTTGTTAGAACTTTGATTATAATCCTAGTAGACACTGAGGTCTTTTCTCCAATTTCTTGACACATTTTGTGCTTTATTATATTGATGTTTATTTCTGAAGAGAATTTATTGGCATCCTTTCTTGTTTTTTTGTGTTTTCACCAAATATGATATATATCCCCCTGACCATTACAACCACACCAACATTCACCTTCTCCCAGGTGATACCATGACTGGAGTCGGACAGGTGTGCAGTACCAATGAAACAGCATTTTGTGTCCATTTTCAGTCAGCTGGCTAGCAATAGAAACCTTAATTAGATAAGAAGCTACTGGTTATTAGTAAAAGTAAATTGAAGATCCTTCTCCCAGCACCCCCTATATGGAGCAACTGGATCATAGAAAGTCAATAAAGCCAAATACAATCTTGAAACTACCCCCCTGACACTACCCTGACTCAATGCACCTTTCAGATTAGTTTCTACAAAATCCAACTCATCTTGTGCATAATGAGTGAGGAAGGTATGTACCTGAGTATAACGAAAAGAATCAACAGCTGACAAGCCATACTCCTCTTGCAAATACTGAAAAGAGCCCACCCTCCCCGCCTCCCATAACTGGTGAACAATATAGAGACTCTTTTTACCCCATCCCAAAAATGTCCAGTCAGTATAGGATGGCATAAAATCTGGCAAATAACCCAAAGAAGTTTGCAAAAAGTATTTTCTATCCGGAAAGAATCGGGCCCGGACTGATATCCAAATCTGGAGGAGACCCTGCAATGCCCAGGGAACCTGGGAACTAAGCGATCTAAGGGAGGAAAGAGGCAGCCAAGGCATCGCCCACAAGGGTATCAAAGGAATCCAGCTCTGCTCCAGTTTCACCCACAATTTAGGAGAATGTGACAGCCAATCAGTGAGAATATGCAAGTGTGCTGCCTTATAATAGGCAAAAAAAATCAGGAACTGTCATGCCTCCTGCCTTATGGATGCTGCATAGCAGCAGCTCGCATGCTTGGGGGCCACTTATTCCAAATATAGCTATAGACTTTTCTCTTCAATTGTTGAAAAAACAGCTTGGGATAAGGCAACAGTAAGGCTATACAAAGAAACAACAACTTTGGCAGCTTAAGCATTTTAACAGCAGAAATTCTACCAGATCTTGACACCGGACAGTTCTCCCAGCGATCAAGCATTTGAAACAACTCCTTCAACTTAGCGGGCAAGTTAGCTGACTACAACTCAACAACTGTACACGTAATATTGACCCCCAAGTACTTTATACTATGAGAGGCCCATCGGAAGGGATAGACCGCTCTAAGTGTTCCCTCAGTAATTAAGTCGACAGAAACATTCAAAATTTCTGATTTACATTACATTACATTAGTGATTTCTATTCCGCCAATACCTTGCAGTTCAAGGCAGATTGCATAAAGGTTTTCAAGAAGTTACAAGAATTGTGACATAACATAAGAGATGTCATAAGAGTTACATAAGAAATTACCAAAGAGTTGTCGAGATCTTGAGGTGATAAATGAGGGTAATTAGAAGCATATTAGAGTATATTAAGGGTATAGAGTGGGTAGGTGGGGTTTGGGTAGGAACTGGTTGTGTTAAATAGGTTTTATGTATTTTTTGAAGAGTAGGGTTTTAATTTCTTTCTTGAAGGTTTTGTAGTCTATGGTTGATGACAACAGAATGGTGATTTGTCTGTCCAGTTTAGCTGCTTTGGTGGCTATTAGGTTGTCATATAGTATTTTTCATTTGACATTTTTGGATGGTGGGTGTGTGAATAGTGAATGGGTTCTCCTGTGCCTAGTTGAGGAGGATTGAGTTAGTCGGTTATTCCAGTAGTTTGGGCTTTCTCTATTAATAGCCTTGAATAGTAGGCAGTAGAATTTTAAGTGTATTCTTGCTTATATTGAGAGCCAGTGTGAGTCATGGTATGCTTCTGTGATGTGGTCATATTTTTTCAATGAGTAGATGAGTCTTAGGGCTCTATTTTGTATTGTTTGTAATTGTTTTATCATGGTCGCTGGGCATGGGAGGTATAGTATGTTGCAATAGTCTATTAGTCCAAGGATAAGAGATTGTACCAAAAGTTCCTATCGAAGAATTTTTGGATTTGTCTTAGATTTCTCATGGTCACGAATGATGCTTTTATTACTTTGTTGATTTGTGGTTGCATGGTACAGCCTCTGTCAATTAGTACTCCCAGAAGTTTTAGTGTGGGTTGAATGGGGTATGAGATCGAGTTTATTACTAGATTAGTTAAGGTAGGAGTTTTATTGTTTTCTAGGAGGATGAAGTTTGTTTTGTCAGGGTTTAGTTTTAATTTGTGCTCTGTTATCCATGTTGCTACTGTTTCGAGTGTACTGTGTATTGTGCTTGTCGTGGTGGGTTCTGGGTGTCGAAGGAGAGGAGAATAATGATGTCATCTGCATAGCTGTATGAGGCTATGCCATGTTTGTCTAGGTAGGAGCTGAGGGAGGCTATGTATATATTGAATAGTGTGGATGATAGGGGTGATCCTTGGGGAACTCCGCAGGGGTTGAACCATGGTTCTGATTTTTCTTGCTTTGTTTTAACCCTGTAGGTTCTGGATTGTAGGAAGCCTTTGAACCATGAAAGTACCTTGCCTGAGATTCCTATGGAGTCTAGTGTTTGTAGGAGAATGTTGTGATCAACCAGGTCGAAGGCTGCAGAAAGGTCTAGTTGTATGAGCAGGATTTTCTTGCTTGTGCAGAGGTGTTGTCTGGCAGTGTCCATTAGTGTTCCTAGTAGGGTCTCCGTGTTGTAGTTGGCTCTGAAGCCAGACTGTGTGGGGTGGAGTAAGTTGTGTTTATCTAGGTATGAGGTTAAGGTTTTGGCTATGAGGCTTTCCATCAGCTTGACGTACAGTGGGATTGAGGCTATGGGTCTGTAGTTGGATGGTTGGTCCGTTGCTCCTTTGGGGTCTTTTAGTATCGGAGTTATGATGATTTCGCTGAGTTCTTGTGGGAAATGACCCTCTAATAGTAAAGATTGTATCCATTGTAGAAGCAGGGAACGGAATAGTGTAGTGTAGAAAAATTAACCTTGAAACTGTTGTCCAGAAAAATCCACTTACACAGGCAGCAACCCTCCTTGTCTTAATAGGGGAATTCTGAGATGCAAAGGGAGAGAGAAAAAATACACCAGGTATACACATACAACTAGGATCATATAATGTACAATAACTGAAGCTTCAGGGAGATTTCTATCTGATGCTTAAAGGAGCTTCATGAAGAAAGTCTCACTGTGGACCGCAGAACTGGTGCCTTTTATTGAAAAGTTTGTAAGCAAAATAACAAGCAAAGGTCAAATCATTGGTATAGGTTACATAAGTCACAGGATGCAAATTATATGGTCATATGGTCAATGGACAAGAGACACATTACACAAGCAATAAATCACAAGGTCAGAATCATGTTATAAAATCTTTTACCTTCTGGCAAGGACCGGATCAGTGCTTAGCCAACCTCACAGGCTGGAACCTTTATTGTGTCAGGGATGTGCACTAAAGTTACCTTCTGTGTATCATATTCACAAGATTTGTTAGATTCTGCATTGATATGCAGAATATAGTGACCCTCAAGTAAAGGCTGAGGTCGAGGTTCCCTAAAACTGTCAGATCAGTTCCTTTATATCACCCAGTTTACAACATTTTGACTTCCTGCAAATAGTCAGGATATGTTGATTACTTAACAAGCTCTTAATGCCTGTGACACTTGCCCAATATGCTTTCTGGGGGCAGAGTGCAAGCTTTTTTAACAGCAAATCTTAGCTGAAATAGCAGAGCAATATTCTTTATATCTATATTTCACTATATATTTTCACCGGGGGGGAGGGGGGAGGTTATTCCTCACATAGCCCCTTTCAGGGTCCACAAAACCACACAAAGAACCAAAAGTATCCAATAAGGACATTAGGGGAGGTAGTGACAATTCTGGGTGTGTGACTTTCAACAATACATCATCAGCAAACAGGGTAACTTTTAAATCAAACTCTCCCCACTTCACTCCATGGATGCTCTCATTCAGCTGGATAGATTGAGCTAAGGGTTCCATAACCACCGCAAACAAAAGAGGCAAAAGAGGACACCCCTGCCTAGTCCTCCTTTGAAGAGAGAAAGTATTCGAATGTGATCGGTTAACCTTCAGGTAAGCAATGGGGTCTGTATAGAGAAGGTGAAGCCAAGCCAAATACTGACCTCCAACACCCAACTGCCGAAGAACTGCAAAAAAGAAAGGGCCAGTAGACCCAATCAAATGCCTTTTCAGCATCAAGAGATAGCAAAAGGAGTGGCTCAGCAGAATCACGGGCAAACTGAATAGTATGGATAACCCTCCTGATATTATCAAATGTTTGTCTACCCTGGATAAACCCCGCCTGAACTGCATGATCAAGGTTAGGTAAGTACCATTGTAACTGTTTAGCCAGAATTTTAGTAAAAAGTTTAAAATCTGTCCCCAACAAAGAAATCGGCCTATAAGCACAACTATGAGGATCTTTCCCTGGTTTCAAAAGATGGGTTATTGCTGCCAATCTCCATATATAGGGCAAAGAGCTAACCTGAGTCAAGGAATTAAACACTCAAAGGAGGAGAGGTCCTAAGATTGTGCTAAAAGTCTTATAATATTTATTGGAAAACCCATCGAGTCCGGGAGACTTACCCGAAGGCAAGTCCCCAAGGGCTCACTGCACTTCCTCAAGATCAATAGGTCTCGAAAGATCCTCACTCTCAAAATCCCACAAGGAAGGTAAGAAGAGAACCTCTGTGTTTCACTGCTTCTGCTGCCATGCCTTTTGCGGCCTTCTTCCCTGCACTCAGGCATAAATAACTAGCAGTGCTACTCATGTGCTCCTGCTCCTGAAAGGCTTAATCCAGCATTTAAGCACCAACACTGTGCTGGCAAACCTGGTTCGGGCCTGATGGCTGGTTTTTTTTTTTTAAATGGGAAAGAAGCCCTCCAGATTAAGAATCCTCCTCCACAGATGGTGAGGGTGGGGAAGGAACCTGGGGGGGCCCAGGTTTTGCCCCCAAAGTCAGCATTACCAGCTGCTGACACCCCTGAACTCAACTGGAGCCTAAGCAACAGGAGAATCAGCCTTTCCAAACAGGAGCCAACATCAAATATCCAGGAACCACCAGAATAGCAGCCATACAACCTGCTGGAGATAGAGCTTACTGACTCGCCAGGAAGGACTCCATCCAATATATATATCTGTGAGTCAGTTTGCTATCTCAACTTGCTGGTAGATGTATGCTATCCCACTAGGCTCTGGATTCATCTGCTGCTGGCGCTAAGGAAGCTCTTATATACAACTTTAAAACTATATAGACTATCTCTGAATTGCCTAACATAACTTCAGTGCAAATTTCAGTGTCATTTCAGTGTCATTGGAGGGTGGGGAAAAGCCCCACCCTCCAATTTAGGTGGTATTGGGTGGAATTTATAAGAATGAGAGCAAGAGTTGGAAAATTGTCTGTATCTCCCAGTAATAATGTTATCTTTTAATCCCCTGTTTTATCAGTTATGTTTTTATTAAATTTATTGTAAACCGCCTAGACATAAGAACATAAGAATTGCCGCTGTTGGGTCAGAACAGTGGTCCATCGTGCCCAGCAGTCCACTCCCGCGGCAGCCCTTAGACATAATAATAGGTGGTATATCAAATACTGTATTTTTCACTCCATAAGACGCACCTGACCATAAGATGTACCCTTCATTTAGAGGAGGAAAACAAGAAAAAAATATTCTGAACCAAATTTTCCCTGCCTGGCTCTGCACCCAACCCCACACTCCTTGCCAGGCTCTGTACCCTGTCCCCCCTCCCTGCCAGGCTCTGTACCTCTTTCTCCCCTCTGGTGGTCTAGTGGTAGGCCGGGATAGGGCACAAGGCAGGCAGGCCTAGAGGCAGGTCCACCACTGTATTGACATCAAGTCAAGTCAAGTTTAATAAATTTTGATTGTACGCAATATCCAGTATTTCAATGCGTATTACATAATTCTAATATACAATAAAAGCCAGGGATGACAAATACAAATAAGACATAGTTATACAGACTAATCATTTTGTTTTATTAATACAAACTGGAACAAATAGGTAAAGGGTAGAAATACAATTTATACATCACTCCTAGCTGGAAGCTTTTCAAAACCCAGACAAAGTGCTGGATTTTTGAAAAGCTGTCTGGATGCCAGGACATGTCCTCTAAGAGGAGGACATGTCTGGTAACCCTACCCCAACCCTCACAGTTTGCAGCCTTAACTCTTCTCGATGGTATAGCCAGCTTCTGGAGCGCAATATAGGGGGATACATATTCAGTTAGATATTGTGGGCCATGTGATTACTATGTAACAACTGATTTAGGATAAATGACCATAATAAACAAAGCAGATGCCAAAGCACTACCGCAGGAGGGACCAAAACATGCCACAAACTACAAGCATCGAACTCAATGAGAATAAGGTGATATGGTGCCTTCACTTCCACTCACGGACACAGGCCACCATCCCGTCCCCACTATGGTTTACATGTGCAAAAGATGGCCAGCTCCAACTTCCTCGCTCACGAAACTCTATAATGTTATGAACCAGGCACCTTACCCCGTTTAACTGCGCACAGCGCCACCAAAAGCCACAACCGTAAAACCCGGACTCTCACTGCACCTTCTCTACCCAATATGTTAGCAGCGGTACTATGACCTCCCACGCTTACTTATAGTAGCCCAAGCCCCTGGCCACCCCGGAAGTAGAAGCCTTGGCCTGCCGTTGACCAATCGCAGTTCCGCTAACCTCTGAGCAACTAATCAGAGATGGGATGGGAGCAACGCTCCGCGCTTTCGCCCAGAATGAGGGGTGGTCCTCTTACATGCTAGCATTGTGGGAGTGTGGAAGGCTGCCAGTGAAAGCACTGGACCACCGGGATTATAAAAAGATACTGGAGGGGTGCGGTTTTCTCTCCATAAGATGCACCCTTATTTCCACCCACATTTGGGGGGAAAAAGTGTGCCTTATGGAGCATAAAATACGGTAAATAATAAACTTGAAACTCTAACATTGAATACTATATTCAGCACTGAGTACAGATCCCAAAGTTCTTAACATGTGACTATAAACTTCAGCACTGGCTAGAGGTCCAAAACTCCTTTAAACAGCTTTAAAGCTGTGGTGAAGATGTCTGAGTTACATAACATGGCTTCAGAGCAAATTTCAACACCAAAACTCATAAACTGTTTCCATGTCTAGTGGTCTAAATCTCATTTATAAAGTTTTAAAGCTGTGTAGAACATTTCTTTATTGCCTATACTTCCTTCAAAATGAATTTAAACACTAGAGCTTCTCCATTAGCCTACATTCTTTTATGACACCCAGTAATGCAGCTCTAACATGCCTTCAGTGCAAATCTGAAATCCAGAACTTTAACAATGGCTTTGAGTCAAATTTAGAAGAAGATATTGATTAAATGTATATTTATGTCTATGATTTATTATGAATGTTTTACTTGTGAACTGCAGTATAGAATTACATAAATAAACAAATCATGCATCTATCCTGGTGCAATGCTAAGCTCTGTCTCTTCACTTATATTCTTAATTTATAGCCAGTTGTTCTAATTAGGATAATAGGAGGAGTGCATATTATCTAATATAATAAAATGGTAAGCCGCGCATGCGCATTTCCTAAGCGTGCGTCCGTTTTCTGTGAGCTGTAGCTAGGAAGTGCGCATGCGCTGCTCACCCCCTGCCCTCTCTGTCGCCTCCCACCTCCAGCGGCGTGACAGTTTTCAAAGAGGCGCGGGATTCTTTCAACGCGGAACCACCAGCCGTTAAAGATCCTGGCGCTGACTCCCGACGGTGGAGGAGAGGCAAGGTAGAAGATGATTTCCGCTGCCCGGCACCCAAGTCCTTTGCCGCCCCACCTTCCCTTACCGCGGCCCCGACTGGCGATTTCAGCAGCGTGTCCAGCAGTCTTCACACGCTGCATCGGGCCCTTCTACTGCCCTGATTTGCTCCGGACGTGCCAGAGTAAATCAGGCCAGTAGAAGGACCCGAAGCAGCGTGTGAAGACTGCTGGACATGCTGCTTAAATCGCCATATGTAGTCGGACCCGCGGGAAGGGAAGGGAAGGGGGGGCGCCAAAGGAATCGGACCCACGTTTGTAGTCGCTACTATGGGAAGGGAAAGGGGGTAGAGGAAACAATAATGCTGCTGCACAGGGAACTGGTGTGGGGGAGGGAAATGGAAGGGGGAGGGAATGTTGCTTTGGACAGACAGACAGAGGGTGGAAGGGAGACAGAAAGACACAGGGGCAGGTGCACAGGGAACTGGTGTGGGGGGAGGGAAATGGAGGGGAAGGGAATGCTGCTTTGGACACACAGACAGAGGGAGGAAGGGAGACAGAAAGGCAAGAAGAAAGACACAGGGGCAGGTGCACAGGGAACTGGTATGGGGGGAGGGAAAGGTGCTGCTGGACAGGGGGGAGGTAAAACAAAGGGAGAAGGGCTGCTGCTGCATAAGGAGAGCTGTGAAGGGGTGGTGGTGGACACAGGGGAGGTAAAAGGAAGGGAGAATGGACAGGGGGAGCAGGCAAGGGGTGGTGATGGACAGCCAAGGAAAAAGAAAGAAAGAAAGCGGCTAAGGAGAGAGAGAGAGAAAAAGAAATAAAGAGAGACACACACACATATATTCTAGCACCCGTTAATGTAACGGGCTATAAGACTAGTAGACTAATATTTCTTGTATTTTAACAAGATTTAATTAAACAGCTCAATGACATTGAGATGCAGTGAGAGGGGGCGAGCAGGCAGAGAGTCCACATCGCTTAACCAGCCAAGGGGCGCCTTCTGAAATCAAGCACGTGGGGAAGCTGTAAGCGGAGAGGATCGGAGGATCAGAGGTGCAGGGTGTGTGTGTGTGCTTGATTTCAGATCCTGAGAGCTGACTTAGCGGGCGGAAAGAGAGGAGCAGAGAGGGCAGGAAAAGCACAGGAGAGTCGGAGGAGGCAGTACAAGGGGGCGGAGAGGAGCGAAGAAGGCAGGAGAAGCGGCAAAGGGAGCGGGCAGAGGCACGTGGTAGCTCCGCCCACCCCCCGATGTCACAGCCGAGATCCCCCATAAAAGGGGGCGAGCAGGCAGAGAGTCCACATCGCTTAACCAGCCAAGGGGCGCCTTCTGAAATCAAGCACGTGGGGAAGCTGTAAGCGGAGAGGATTGGAGGATCGGAGGTGCAGGGTGTGTGTGTGTGCTTGATTTCAGGTCCTGAGAGCTGACTTAGCGGGCGGAAAGAGAGGAGCAGAGAGGGCAGGAAAAGCACAGGAGAGTCGGAGGAGGTAGTACAAGGGGGCAGAGAGGAGCGGAGAAGGCAGGAGAAGCAGCAAAGGGAGCGGGCAGAGGCGCATGGTAGCTCCGCCCACCCCCAACGTCACAGTCGAGATCCCCCATAAAAGGGGGCGAGCCAACGGTGCGCAGCCGTTTGGCGCACGGCGAAGGCGAGCGGCAAAGGTGCTCGCCTTAGCGAGAGCGCCTTTGCGAAGGACCTCGAGAAGGGCCTCTAGGAGGGGCTCCAGCAAACTGCCAATGTAGGATCCAAACACACAACAAGGCAGAGTACTGATAACTAGCTTATTAACCTTTAACCCAGCCTTTAAGCTTTCCCAGCCCCTTCTATCACTAACTTTCTTAAACTTGCTGCTTAATTTCTAACTTCTTCTTACCAGCAGTCACCCTATCTTCAAACTTAACCCACTTAATTTGGTAGACCTCCCTAGCCAACTAACAAACAGGCAGTCTTAACTTACAAATATCTTAATTTAAAAAAAAAAAAAAAAATGGCAGGTAGAACCAGAAGCAACAGGACAACAATCAAGGCAGGCGGTCCAGTCACCAAAAGGATCGAGGGGGTGGCCACGGAAATGGAGGGAGAGCTGGGACAGAGCACAGAGGTCTCTGTACAGACCGAGGCCATCCCCACAAAAATGGCTACAGTGTCTACACAGACAGAAACGACGGATCAACTAGATAACAGCCTTTCACTGGAACTGAATAGCCTGAGAGAGGAGGTCATGCGCTTAAGAAGTATCTGTGACGACGAGGCCTACATCGACAAGGTCATCCAGGAACTGTCCCAGATCACCGAACAGGAACCTAGCAAGACCATCCCCGGGACGCCCAAAAACACCAATCCTGCAACCTTGGGACCAACAATCGGAATTCAGGAAGAGGCTGACGACGCTGACTCCTGGCAGCTGGTAACTTCCTCCACAGGCAAACACAGAAAACCTTCCTCATATACTGTCTCTTTTTCTCACACACAGGGTAGTTCTACATCAACCCCGCAAATCACATTGAGGAACAGATTCCAGCTGCTTCAGGAAGGACCAGACAATGAGGAACAGGAAGATATCCAGCAGGAGGTTCCGGTCCCAGAGACATCAGATCGCCCCTCCCCCCAGGAAGCGTAGAGTGGTGGTAATTGGGGATTCAATGCTGAGGGGCACTGAGGGCCCAATCTGCAGACCTGATATTCAATCAAGAGAGGTTTGCTGTTTGCCAGGA
The DNA here is from genome assembly GCF_902459505.1 of Geotrypetes seraphini. Taxonomy (NCBI): domain Eukaryota; kingdom Metazoa; phylum Chordata; class Amphibia; order Gymnophiona; family Dermophiidae; genus Geotrypetes; species Geotrypetes seraphini. The sequence continues at coordinate 91,058,221 of NC_047092.1, forward strand.
GCCAGGATCCGGGATGTAACCGCCTGTTTGGACAGATTCATCGGACCCCAAGACCACTTCCCCATGCTTCTTATCCATGTTGGAACCAACGATACCGCCAGGAACACCCCGGAGAGCATACTTGAGGACTTTGGAGCCCTGGGTGAGAAGTTGAGGAGGTTGGATGCGCAGGTTGTGTTCTCCTTGATCCTTCCAGTAAGGGGCAAGGGAAGAGCCAGAGAGAATCGGATCCAGAAGGCAAACGACTGGCTGCAAGGATGGTGCAAGGAGATGAACTTCGGGTTCCTGAACCACGGAGAGGCACTACAAGGACTACAGGGACCAGATGGGCTGCACCTGTCCAGCAGAGGGAAGAATGTCTTTGGACACCGATTAGCTCGCCTACTCCATAGGGCTTTAAACTAGGTAAGTTGGGGGAGGGTACGGGCACTAATAACACTAATAACCTAACTAACGAAGTAAGCTGCAAATACCATTTAGGGTCTGAGGTAAACACACATAGCAATCATGGGTCGGGATCTGAGGCGTTAACAAATAATTCTAAGTATGGGTCTGGGGGGGGGGGGGTGATCACATTTCCATGTTCAGGGGGGATACTCACATTTTCGGGTCCGGGGTAAGTTCACACTGTGTTTCAGGGTCTAAGGAGAATACACACATTGCAAACATTACCAAAGGAGCCGATGGAGCTCAATCGGGAATATCACTAGATAGCCATAACAAACCTAAGATTTGGAAGGCTATGTACGTCAATGTCCACAGTCTGGGCAACAAGATTCTGGAATTGGAGACGGAAATGAGGGACGCTGACCTAGATATGGTGGCGATATCCGAAACCTGGCTCACGGACTCCCACAGGTGGAACATGGCCATACCGGGTTACAATTTGTTCCGCCGAGACAGGGAGGGCAAAATGGGAGGAGGGGTAGCACTATATGCCAAAGATGACATCAAAGTTACCAGAATCATAGACATTAGGTACACAGGGGAATCCCTTTGGGTAAATTTGGCCAGGGGAAAGGACAAATGCCTGTACCTTGGCATAGTATACAGACCTCCAAGACAACAGGAAGACCGTGATATGGAATTAATCGAGGACATAGAGAATATCACTTTGCGGGGGGACACAGTATTGCTGGGTGACTTCAATATGCCTGATGTGAATTGGAACACAATTTCCTCTGCGACCAGCAGCAGCAGGAGGCTATTAAACTCTATAAAGGGAGCAAGACTCAAGCAAATGGTTTTGGAACCAACTAGGGAACAGGCGATTCTAGACCTAATACTTACCAACGGAGAAAGTGTCACAGAGGTCTCAGTGGGAGACACACTTGCGTCCAGTGACCACAACATGATATGGTTTAACCTCAGAAAAGGTTTCACCAAATCCAACACATTAACCAAGGTCCTCAGCTTCAAGGACACCAACTTCGAGAACATGGGGGAATTCATCCATCAGTCGCTACAAAACCAAGCAGAGACAGATAATGTAGAGGAAATGTGGTCAACACTGAAAGTTACTATACAAGAAGCAACAAACCGATTTATAAAATCAGTAAGTAAACAACGAAGAAATAACAAACCGTTCTCTACGGAGATCTCCAACCTCATAAAAGAGAAGAAAAGAGCATTCATCTCCTTCAAACATTCAGGGAAGCAGGACTCCAGGGAAGGCTATCTGGCCAAGTCAAGAGCCGTCAAAACGGCAGTCAGGCAGGCCAAATTGCAGATGGAGGAGAATCTAGCAAAGACCATCAAAAAGGGCGATAGAGCATTCTTTAGGTATATTAGTGATAGGAACAGGAACACAGGAGGGATAGTACGCCTTATGAAACCAGATGGGAGCTATGTAGAATCGGACTCCGAGAAGGCTAAACTATTAAATGAATACTTTTGCTCAGTCTTCACCCGTGAGGCGCCGGGATCCGGCCCTCAGCTACCAACAGGGGATAGCTCGATAGACCCGTTTTTCAACTTCGAGTTTACGCCCAGTAGTGTCTACAGTGAACTATCCAAACTCAAGGTTGACAAAGCTATGGTGCCAGACAACATACACCCCAGAGTACTCAGGGAGTTAAGAGACACCTTGGCGAAACCACTATCAACACTCTTCAATCTCTCCCTTAGCAAGGGAAGAGTCCCGCTAGACTGGAAAACGGCTAATGTCATTCCACTATATAAAAAAGGATGCAGGACGGAAGCCACGAACTACAGACCAGTGAGTCTCACATCAATAGTGAGCAAACTAATGGAAACTCTAATCAAACACCAATTGGATACGGTCCTGAACGAGGGGAATCTGCGAAATCCCCGTCAACATGGGTTCACAAAGGGGAGGTCTTGTCAATCCAACCTAATCAGCTTCTTTGACTGGGTGACAAGGAAGCTGGATATTGCGGAGTCCCTGGACATCATGTACTTAGATTTCAGGAAAGCATTCGATAGCGTACCACACCGCAGGTTGTTGAGCAAGATGAACTCTATAGGTTTGGGTGATACCTTGACTACATGGGTGGGGGACTGGCTAGGAGGTAGACTTCAGAGGGTGGTAGTGAATGGCTCCCCCTCAGAAATGACAGAGGTGATCAGTGGAGTACCGCCCAATCTTATTCAACATCTTCATAAGGGACTTGGCTGAGGGGCTTCAGGGTAAATTAACGTTATTCGCCGATGACGCCAAATTATGCAATATAGTAGACAAGAACACAACAGGACCTGACATCAAATCCAAGACCGATAGTATGGCACATGACCTCCTCCTACTGGAGAATTGGTCCAGGACCTGGCAACTAAATTTCAACACCAAAAAATGCAAGGTCATGCATCTTGGCAACAAAAATCCATGTAAGACTTACAGTCTTAATGGTGAGATCCTAGAGAGAACTGTAGTGGAACGTGACTTAGGGGTAATCATCAGTGAGGACATGAAGACTGCAACTCAAGTGGAGAAAGCTTCATCTAAGGCCAGACAAATCATGGGTTGCATACGCAGGAGTTTCGTTAGCCGTAAGCCCGAAGTCATAATGCCATTATATAGGTCCATGGTGAGACCCCATCTGGAATATTGTGTGCAGTTCTGGAGACCACATTACCGCAAAGATGTGCTGAGACTTGAGTCGGTCCAGCGAATGGCCACACGGATGGTAACAGGGCTCAGGGAGCTCCCGTATGAGGAACGGCTGAATAAATTGCAGCTCTACTCCCTAGAGGAACGCAGGGAGAGAGGGGACATGATCGAAACATTCAAATACCTCACGCGCCATATTGAGGTAGGGGAGGATATCTTCTTCTTCAAGGAACCCACGTCAACACGAGGGCATCCGTGGAAAATCAGGGGAGGGACATTGCATGGCGACACCAGGAAGTACTTCTTCACCGAGAGGGTGGTGGATCGATGGAATAGTCTTCCGATACAGGTAATTGAGGCCAGCAGTGTGCCTGATTTTAAAGCTAAATGGGATCGAAAGGTGGGATCTCTTCACAAAGGGAGGTAGGGGAGGGTCATTGGTGTGGGCAGACTTGATGGGTCTTGGCCCTTATCTGCCGTCACTTTCTATGTTTCTATGTTTAAATGGCACCTAACCATGACTCTTGGAAACAAATAGGAGAAACTGCCTTCACAACAGTGAACAGCAAAGGTGACCAATTAGTATTCAGTCTCTTTTATTGTAATGGACTTAACACGATTGTGTTTCGGCCCACAAGGGCCTGTCTCAGGAGTCTTGTAATAAATCAACATGAGCAATTTCCATGAACCTTTCAACACATGTTCTAATGAACTGCAACTCTGATGAATGGTGTCTGCTGCTGTCCGTGGTTAATTAACAGCAGCAGACACCGTTCATCAGAGTTGCAGTTCATTAGAACATGTGTTGAAAGGTTCTTGGAAATTGCTCATATTGATTTATTACAAGACTACGATTGTGTCAAGTCCATTACAATAAAAGAGACTGAACACCAATTGGTCACCTTTGTTGTATTTGCTGTACCTAACCATGACTAACATGTGACATTGGTTTGCATGCTTGTTAATCAATTGCTAGACATAGAACCCTTTAGAGAGGGAACTAAGCTAACTATTGAAGCACATCTGGCCTCAATACATGAGTTCTATGAGACTTATGCAGTAACCGAGGTAAGTGACAAACTCCGTTTACTCCGCTGGTCCTTTGCTTCCGAGTGTTCTGAGACGTTGCGATCCATCATCACTGGCAGTTCGGATGTGTTAGAGGTGGAACAACAACTCGAGAGACGTTATGGTACATATGCTGATTCCCTTGAGTCTCGCAAAGCCGCATTCCATTTGCGCTGTGGGCTCCAGGAAAATCCCCGTGAATTTGCTTTCCGTCTGAAACAACATTATTTTCCAGACAAGACTCCTTCGGAGGACGAACTGGAGTATGGAGAATTCCAATCTCTTTTTGCAAAAGCCTTGCCTGACTATATGAGTGCGATTGTGGCTGGTATGAAAAAGGCCTCTTACTCATCGATCCTGGCCATAGCCGAAGATCTCTATGATCATCAGGTCAGGGTTCCTGCAGGCCAACCTGCGAAACCGGTGCCCAAAGCACGATCTAAGGACCAGAAGCTCAGTGTATGTGCTGTTCAGACTTCACTTGCTTTGGAACCCAGTAGCTCTGTAGCTTCCACTCCAGGACCTATATCATCCCGTCCAGCGGACCTGCCTTCCTCTTCTGTTGCACCACCCAAAAGGGAGGGACCCAAGACACAGAAGAAAAGATGGCCAAAGAAGCCACAGAAGCATGATGATGAGGACAGACGCATGATAGCGGAACAATTGGCGCAGCTGCTAGCTCGTATTTCTGCCCTGGAACTGACTTCCAAACAACTGGCAGTACCTGTCCCAGCTAGAAGGGAGCAGGCTCCGAGAAGAAAGGATAACAATGTCGGTTACAAGCCTTCCGGTACTCGAGTGGTCAAGTCTGTAGCAACTGACACCCAGGCTCCCTCAGTAGACGACCGGGATGACACACCCGAATTGTCGGAGGACGATAACGCATGACTAGTCTGAGAACCGATGTCTCCACCCACTATTGTATCTTCTGTCCAAACAACATCTCCTGATGCTACACAAGACACTGATCTGGTACTCTCCAGTGAATTATCTGAGGACACAGAGTGGCTTCCTTCGTGGGATTCCATTAGGTCACACAAGTATTTCTTGGGTAGGCTAACGCCTATGGGTCAACGGTACACTCTACCTTTGCTTCTCCAACAGGTTTTGTCCTGTCCCAGTTTACTTGATACAGCATCCGAAGTGACTTTGATCACTCAGGGACTATTCCAACGTTTGCAGACTACCCTGGGTACCCAGAATCCACTATCGATTATTCCCTGTGATCTGTCTTTGGTGGCATATGGACATCAGAACATTGAGACAGTTGGTCAAACTTGGCTTACCTTCCAGTTAGGCAAAATGACTGTCAAACACCCAGTGATTATTACCACTAGTCCAGGAGAGGAGTTTTTGATTGGAAACGATCTTTTAAAGAGATTGAGGCCTATTTTGGATTACGTCCAAGAAGTGGTCTGGGCCCAGGTGATGCGTCCCCTTCCTTTTGGGAAGGTACCGACTACACGCCTGCCCCAGGTTGCCAGTACTATGGAGCGAAACGATACTTCAGTTTGAATCAATTTCCTGCGTTCAGCGGAACCACACATCTTGGAGCTACGGTATGCCAATGTTCCAGAGGGGGGTCCCACAGGCCGCGAGATTGTCAGCGTTCCCAAGGAACAAATATCTGACATTGTTCTCCAGCCTGACCATTTGGAGATTGTTCTGAAGTCTACGTTACCCGTGCCGGACCCACCTCAAGAGACTGTCCAAGACCCCACCTCATCTGTTTCCAATTCTCTGACTTCTCATCCTCGTCTGTGGCTGTACTTCACCAGGATGATACTGACTTGTCTGTTGATGTCCACCTGCACAGTTCTGTCCCAGTTCAAGTTCAACTGCTACTCCAGAGTGACATCTCCATGATCAGTGAATCCTTTTACCGTCACCTTCAGCGAACCACACCGGTTCCGTTTGCTAGGCGCCATTCTACTCACCTACCTATACCAGGTCAGGGGGTCAAGCCTCTTGTTGGGGTTTGTAGCCTTCCGCTGACCCTGGGTTCTAAGACTTTCGCTCATCACTTTTCTGTGGTGAAAGGCCTACACACATCCTTGTGTTTGGGATCAGATTGTCTTGTTCGTCTAGGAGTCTTCGTTGATTTGGTGAACGTTGTGCTTTGGAGCAGATTGCAAGGCACCCCGGTAGAAGATGTGGACCTGATGGATGGTCTGAAGGCTGGACAATCTCTTCCTCAAGTTTGTGAAGTGGTCTGTGCTGAAGACGTCACGATTCCTGGTCTTGTGCAGGATTTTGCTCTGCCTCTTCGTTTGGCCCATGGTCAACGCATGCTCGATGATATTGGCTTTTTCAACCCGAATTCCTCTTTTCTCGAGCATGGTCTTTCTCTAGGTGCTTTACCCTGTCTTGAAGTACCTACCTCTTCTTTCCATGTGTTGATTGTCAATGCTCAACCTACGGACGTCTTTCTCTCCGCTGGAGAACCTTTGGGTTTTCTGGTGGGGGAATCTTTTCCTGATGTTGAGGTAACCTTGCCTATCATTGGCAGCTTGTCTTCCATTGTCGACCCCTGCCAGCGGGGGGACATACCAGACCGTATTCTTACCTCACCTAGAGGACTCATTTCACTGGACTTCCTCTGGCCATATGATGCATCGACATCCCATGTAACAGTGGAGAATGATTGTTTGCTTTTATCCAGGAAGTTAGCTCTGTCTCACCAATCTAAAGCGGTGAATGCCATTGAATCTTCATCTTTACAAGAACAGATTGAAGATCAAGTGGAAATCTCCTCCAACCAACCTTTTTCTGAGTTTGATGTCATGGTAAAGGAACAAGTAGACCTAGCTGATGCGTGCTCTTCTGAGGAAGAAAAGGCTCAGTTAGCACAGTTGTTGTACAAGTATCGAGATCTGTTTGCAGTGGGTTCTTATGACACTGGCCTGACCGAACTACATGTGACCAAGATTCCTACGGATCCCCACAGTAAGCCTGTCTTTGTGCGTCAGTATAAGATTCCTTAGGCCTCGTATGAGTCTGTGCAAGAGATAGTTGATGCCCTGGAAGCTAGGGGTATCATTAGGCCTTGTAACAGTACATACAACTCACCCTTGTGGCCTATCCTGAAGAAGAATAACAGTTGGAGAATTGCCTTGGACTACCGACAGCTAAACAAGCGGGTACCCTTGTCTAGGTGGCCTATGGCCCATCAAAGGACTACCATCAAAGGAGCTAAGTATTTTACCAGCTTGGATTTAGCGTCTGGATTTTGGACAGTTCCTGTACATCCATCGGATCAATACAAACTAGCATTTACCTTTGGGAAGAAACAGTACACGTGGAATAGAACACCTTTTGGTTTTCTGAACTCTCCAGCTGAATTCAACATATTTCTCCTTAAAGCCCTTCCAGATGCGGAAGCTCGAGGAACTCTAGTCTATGTGGATGACATCCTGATCAAGAGTCCCACCTTTCAGAAACATCTGGAAGAGGTAGAACAATTGCAGAATGCAGGAGCTAAATTGACCCTTGCCAAAGGTCAATGGTGCCGAACATCTCTGAATTACTTAGGGTATGACATTTCCTCTGAAGATCTTCGACCACAGAAGAAAAGGATACAGGCCCTACAACAGTTGAGGAGACCTACCAATCTGACGGAACTTTGTTCATTTTTGGAGATATGCAACTATTCTCGACAGTTCATAGATCAGTATGCAGAGATCTCTAGACCCTTGGTCGCCTTACTGAAGAAGGATGTACCTTGGACTTGGGGTCCTGAACAGGACGATGCTATGCAAGAGATGAAAGAGCAGCTTAGTCGCTTTCCTTGCCTGGCCTACCCCGAGAGTGGTCGGGAATTCTTCATCGACCTAGGATTCTCCAAACACTCTATGAGTGCTGTCCTGTACCAGAAATACGACTCTGACAAGCGTGTGGTGGCCTATGCAAGCAAAGGCTTCACCGATGTAGAGAAGAAGTATTCTGACTGTGAGAAAGCTCTACTGTCAACTGTTTGGGCTCTTCAACATTTTCGGAGTTACATCCAAGGAGAAAAACTCATTGTAGAGACTTGTCATCAACCCATTATTTTCTTGGGTAGTGACAAGATCAAAACTGGTCGTGTTTCCAATAGCCGAATAGTCTCATGGACTTTGGTTCTCCAAGGATGGCCTTTACAGGTAAAGTATGCCCTGAAACATCGTAACACAGTAGCCCAAGGGATAGCAGAATTGCATGATTGTACAGAACAAGATTCTCTTACAGGTATACCGGAACCTGATGTTCCACCAGAAGAGGAGGAACCCCATCGTCATCATCTTTATGATGAACAGCTCTGTGCCAATATACCTCAAGTCTACGTGGATGGCTGTGCCTTCCACCAGGTCTCGGCCCATGCTCTGGTCGCAGGAGTAGGTGTAGTGTGGAATGTCGACACACCTATAGAAACCTTGAAGTATAGATTGGGTGCTAAAACCAACCAATATGCAGAGATTATAGCAGCCTTGGTCGCTGTACAGTCTGCAGTACAGAAGGGGATCCCAGAACTGATTATCTGTACAGAATCTGATTATGTGCGTCAGAACTTTGTGTCTCACTTACCTGTGTGGAAAAAGAAGGACATATTAAATTCCAAAGGAAAGCCTGTCCATCATGGCGACTTGATTCTAGCCTTAGATCAATTGGTACGAGACAATGACATGAGACAATGACATGACCATCTATTGGAAGAAAGTGAAAGGTCACGCCAAGGTTAATAGTCATGACAAGATCCGGAAATGACCTTCCGGATCAACTGGCCAAAGAAGGTGCTTTGTCAGGTGAACTATGGCAATGCCCTGAAGAGTTGTTCTCGATGGTACATGCTATTACTCGACGCCAAGCGAAACAGGTAGCTGAAACACCTGTAGTGCAGTGGGGTAATGATGTCCCTTCCTTTGATCTTGTAACCGCTCAGAAGACAGATCTTATCCTGGGAAAGTTCTATAACTTCATACAGAATCCACAGGATCATCCATTGTCTGAAGACGACCAGAAGGATGAAGAACTGAGGATACTCTACACCTCCAGAGAGAAATTCTCGATTCACCAGGACCTGCTCACTCGGACGAGTAAACATGGTATTGTGCAGTGGGTTGTACCCCGTGCATATCGAGGAATCATGTTGCAACATGCTCATGATGAACCTTGTGCTGGACATAGAAGTGAAGAAGTTACATATGAGACACTGAAGCAAGTGGCCTACTGGCCTCATATGCGGCAAGATGTGCAGTTATATATGAGAGGTTGCTTGACTTGTTGTCAATTTCAACCCTCTACACCACTTCACCGAGCACCCTTGAGAAAGAAGGGTTTGGTCATGCCCTGGTCCGACATCCAGATTGACTGGATCGGCCCAGTGGTCCGTTCCTCCCGAGGTAATAAGTATATGCTGACTGTCACCTGTTTCTTTACCAAGTGGATTGAGTGCTTACCTGCACCCAATTGTATGGCAGAGACTACCGCTACCTTGTTACTGAATCATGTGTTCAGTAGGTGGGGTTTGCCCATGCGAGTGGACTCAGACCAAGGATCACATTTCACTGCGGATGTGATGCGACACATGTGGAAGATGCTCAGAGTGAAAAGTAAATTGCACATAGCTTACCACCCTCAATCATCGGGACAAGTGGAAAGAGCGAATTGTACCATCATCACAATCCTGAAGAAGTACGTGTCTACCTCTGGTAAGGATTGGGACATGAAGTTACCTTTGGTACTGATGGCTATTTTGTGCCACACCTCACCGGTCTACGGGGGTGACGCCTTTTGAAATGATGACAGGTAGAGAAATGACATTACCGATTCATTTGTTGCATAGAACTAATGATGTAAATCTTTCTAGTGCTGCTACCGCCCATGAATATGTCACCCATTTACATCAACATTTACAGGGTGCATTTTCCTTTGCCCAGAGAAATCTGGAAACTGCTGCTAAAGGTAGAAAAGCCTATTATGATCATAGGACTACCACAAAGGAATACCAAATTGGCGACAAGGTATTCTATTACAATTTTGGCAAAACCAAGACCAAAGAAAGTAAATTTTTGCCATGCTGGCATGGTCCCTTCCTTATAGTGGAAAAAGCTTCACCTGTGGCCTATCAAATTCGCACCAAGTCAAATTCTCCAGATGCAGATGTCCTTAAATGGGTCCACATTAATCAACTGAGACCATGTCATCCCAGTAAATTTGCTCAGGATGACACCATTGTTGTGATGTCTAATGTTAACCCAACGGCATAGTCTCTTTCTGTTCTGTTTTTCAAATGGTGGAATCCAGTCTGCTGTTGCTGTTCCTGTTTTCCCTGCCGATTGGAGTTGGTCCCAAGATGATCAAACCTGGTCCCCAATCCGGAGTTGTCCTTCAAGATTCTCCTGGTTTCCTGATTACCCAGTCTCAGATCGTTATACAGAAAGTCTTCATCTCTTTGGCTCCTCTCGATGTGTTCCGGAAGCATTTCAACTTTACCAGTCACTTTAACGGTCCGACCTCAAACCGGAATACCCAATTATGGTATCTTGACCACCTACGCTATGCTACTACCAATGTGCAGCATATCCTGAGTCAACTTGAAAAAGTCATGGTACCGCAGGTTCAACCTCACCGTGGCAGACCCCGACGTTTTGTCGGCTTTGTCTCTGGTGCACTTTTGATTACTGCTCTTGGTTGTAGCCACACTGTAGCCCAGACCAGGGCTCTACAGCACTCCAAGTGGTTACACAAAAGTAGTACACCAGCGTGTGACCCGAGATGGAGTCACCCTGCAGGACTGGACTGGAACTAAGCAGGAACAAAAAAATCAAAGGCACAACAATTGAAGTTCATAGGAAAATAATTCAATTTTACTCATTCCTTCATAACTACAGCTGCAAAAATGTCAGAATACCAACACAGCAACAAAGCAAAAATGCCAAAAGATGCAAGAAAATAAAACAGCACAAAATAAAGTCCAAAATATCAGCTGCTTTTCAGCTCTCCCCAGAGCCAATACAAGCCTGCTCCCAGGCAGCTTGCTCAATTTGTCAACAATACAGTTCAGTGCACTGGTTCCAACAATTCACAATGCTTAAGTTTAAATAAAGCCTCTGGCAGATTTAGTCCACTGCCAGGAAAGGAGAGTGTCTTAGGTTTTGCAAATTAAAGCCTCAGGAATGGCTTTCAAAAATTCCCACCCAAGGTGACAACAAAACCTCTCCCCAAAATGACACTCTTAGCTTTACAGAAAAACAAAATAGTCCAACACAGGCAAACAGTCACTTGAAAACCAAAACTCACTGTTTGCAGCTGCCAGTCAGGCCCACCTGCATGGCCTCAGGAAAATTTGTATCCTCTTCAGGAAAACTCTCTTGGCATTCCATGGGCAGTTCAGCATCCAACAAAGACAGCTCCTCAGCTGGTCCCGACTCCTCCACTTCCATCGGTGTAGGGTTAGTGCACCTGCTTGGCCCAGGGAGTACCTCAGGGAGACAAGGCCTAAACCTTCCCCCTAACCGGCCTCCTTGTCTGTTCTCCACTGCTGGCTTAAATACTCTAGGAACACGCCCTACCCTGGCTGAGTCAGCAGTGTGCAATGAAGCTCTTGGGCTCCCCCGGTGGTGACCTGGATACCCCTCATCTACCTCACTGTCAGAAAGCTCAAGCTCCCTCTGGTGGCCAATAGAAAAATGATCAGAATCAGGGACCACATGTACATTCCTGATTCCTCTCCGGGATTTCTTTTGGGTCTGGCCCTGGGATCTAACTGGGACCTTGGCAGGGAGAATGCCTGACTGGTCACATGGTTCACTTTTTGGCTCATCTATGTCCATTGCCAATGCTGTCTCCATTAATAAATTACGTACAACTGTCAATCAGTTCCAAAATAATTTGGATGAAATTCAGTCTCAAGTGAATTTCCAGCAGCAAAGACTCATTGCTCAAGGCCAGACTCTCCATGACACTGTGACTCTGGTTAATCTGCATTCACATCAAATTGACTTCAATGCTGCTGAGGAATCTGTGCTCAAAGGCATGATGAATGATGAACGTACATTTATACATCCCATGAGGGAAATGACTTATAACCTTTTCCGTGAAATTGACACCAGTATTAGTCATCTTCTGTTGGGTCATATTCCCCTGTATTTGGTTTTCTCTGATGTAATTAGAGAAGCATTTTCTAAAATTACTCGCATACCTCTTGACCCCTTTCAAATCCAAATTGCTTTCCACTTGGGTTCTGCAGTTCCTTTATATATAAATGTAGAACACATGGAACTGGCTTTTGTGCTACATATCCCTTTTATTCTTCCTGAAAATGTCTACCAGTTAAAACACGTCATTAATGTGGGTACTTGGAAAGATAACCTACACATAAAGGTGGACACTCCAGAACATGTGGCTTACCACACTGATGATCCCACTCATTATTTGGTCCCTAATTTGGTTCTGTGTCAGAAAACTAAAGATATTCATTGGCTCTGCCCTGGTAAACTCTTCCTGAAAGATACCTCTGAAACACTCTGTGGTTTGTCTGTTTCTATTCCTGAGAAATGCCAGGTGACCATGACTAAGTATGATGATTTTTCTGACACCACTGTTGCCATTGTAAACAATGCTTGGTTAATCAGTACTCCTACTACTGAACTTATTGTCACCTATACCAAACATGATGTGACCAATCGTTTTACTTTACCTTGCAATGTCTGTATGATTACTGTTCCACCTTATGCTTTTGTTTCTGTTGGAGGTGTTTCTCTTTTCTATTTGGACTCTACTCCTACTGAGACTGAATTGGAAATCCTGGATGTTTTCTGTGGACATCCCATCAACTTTACCCTTGAAGTGGAACAATATTTATTGTCAAAACCTTCCCACACTATTGAACTGAAAGTTGATAATGAGAAGCTTCATGTTGCAGACTATTATGTTGGCTCCTCCAATGTACATGAAGTTATTGATACCCGCAGTGTTGACCTTTTTATCACTGTTGTTATTCCAATTTTTGCCATCCTGTGGGTTCTCTTATTTGGGTTCTCTGTTTTTGCACTCTATGAGACCATCCGGATTCGACGTCTTATTCATCGTAAACCATCACATCTGGACTTAAGAATGCATGATTACATTGCGGCTATGAAGGAGTGATTTTGCTAGCCGTATTTTTGATTTTGATCTATCTGTCTTAACTTTTGCTTTGGTATACCTTTTGTGCCTTGCTAAGTAGTTATGATTTTTTATTTTATCGTATATTGCCATTTATCTGTGATTTTGTTATCATTTATTTGACTGGGTTCATATATTTAGCCCTTGCCTTTATGATTATTATACATTGATTATTGATATCTTTGATTTATTGCTGATTTATATGGTATTGCTTATGTTTATGCATTTTGTATCACCTTGGGTCTTGACGATCCTTTCCTAATTAGTTAGGTTGAAGGTGAAATAGACTCCATTGCAGTTATTTCTCCTTCAAGGGGGGGGGAACTGTAGGGGTGTTTCCGTATTTGCACCTGAAGATTAGGCCTCTATGACCTCACCAAGCCTGAACCATTGTCTACAAGAAATCATGGTTTGCAAGAAACCATTCTGCAAGAAACTTTCCAGCATGAATTGCAAGAAGAAGAAACATCTTTGCTGTTTCTGCCTGATGCATTATGGGTATGTACCAGAATGTTATTCTACTCAAGGACATCCATCTGTGCCTTCATAATGGACTGTGTGATTCTGGGGGAAGTTATCCTGTTCTTATCTGTCTAACGGCCCTGGGTCTAACAGCCTATATGATACTTTACACAGAAAGGCTATTCATCCAAGTTCTGTTTCTGGATTGGTCCGAGGATGTCATCTGATGAGATCCAAGTGAGAAGGTGCTAATTAATTAATTAGTCTGTGTTGAGATGGGGGGAGCTCACATCTTCCCACAGGTGTTCTGCACGTAACCTTTTCTTTTAGTAATTAGACCTGTAAGTTACCTCGTATGACTCTCTGCCTAAGAGAGAGTAATTCGGACTCTAATACAGCTCTGAATTCAGCACTAAAAGGAACTTGTCTGCTGATGAATTATAGCCTTACCCAGGACTGACAAACACGTGTACCTTTAACAAGGATTTCCTGCATCGCCTACAGCTAACAAGAAAAGTTTCCATTTCACCTCATTTGTGCCGGAGGCCCGAGTAAGGGTGAGCATACGGAATTTACGGTCTTATCAGCTGGGTTAGATAAGGATCCAATTGTGATAGAGGACAAGGTTTGTAAAGTTACCTCGGTGATACGGTAATCATTTGCTAATCAGGGATTATTATTATTATAAGGAATTGTTTAGTGTGTGTGTAACAAGTAGTATTACTTAGTTTCTAACAATTGTATTGTGATAATTATGTACTGAGTTTCATTTATGTAATCAGATATTTTGTGTACAATTTTTATATATTGCAGCTGGCTTGTGAATTATATTTTTCTGTTTTCATAATAAAGATATTTCTCATTAGCTGGGTTTTGTGTCGTATAAATAGACCAAGAAATTTGAACCTGGATCAGCGTTTATGGTTTTCCCTAGACCACTATCAGAGACGTAATTTGTTTATGTAACTGATTAGTACCATAAATCTTCCTACAGGGTGCCTAGGCAGACTTAGGCATTGCTAGGTATCACTTGAGATAGGCACTGGTATCTTAGGCCAGGTTTTACCTAATTCAAGTGTTAGTAACACCTAAATTTACCACTCCCTTCAACTGAAGAAGTGCTTCACTTTTGAGTTTTTGGCAGAAGCCATCAAATCCATCATGTTTGCCCCAGCAATAAACAATGCAATCGAATACCCTTTGGGATAGAGACTACTTCCCTCAGTCCAGAAACTGCTGACTGAGAAAGTTGGCCTGAACCCTTTCCACTCTGGCCACATGGGCAGCAGAAAGAGCTTGCAGATAGTCTTCTGCACATAGAAGATCATCTGAGTTTCCAGATGTAAGGGAGCATTTATGGTGCCTCCTTGTCTGTTCACATATGCTATTGCTGTGGTGTTGTCAGAGAACATTCTTACATCCTTTTCCTTGAAGACCTTTTCTAGAGCTTTCAATTCTAGCCGAATGGCTTGGAGCTCCAGACAGTTTATGGACTACCTCTTCTGATAGTAAGTCCATTGGTACTGAATCAAGTGGTCTCCCCAGCCTAAAAGGCTGGCATTGGTCATGAGAGTCACCCACTCTGTGATTTGGTGAGGCATGCTGTTCTTCGCTGTCCCTGTCCATGGGAGCTACATCTGAAGATAATGCATCTGAGGGGACCACTGAGATAGAAGAGCATCCTGGAGAGGCCACATGTATGCCCTCGCCAAGGGAACAACCTTCAGAGAGGCTGCCATGGAGCCCAACGCCTGAAGGTAATGCCAAGCAGTAGGAATTGGCATTGCTAAGATTTGTTGCTTGAGCTTCTGCTTGTATGGCTCAGGAATAAAAATATAGCCCTGAGCCATGTTGAAATGAATGCCCAGTTACTCTAAACTCTGGGACAACTCTAGATAGTTCTTCTTAAAGCTGACTATCCAGCTTAACCACTGGAGTAAATCCAACACTTGTTGCACTGTTAGCTTGCACTCCTTTTTGAATAGAGCTCTGATAAGCCAATCATCCATGTAGGAGTGTACTTGGATCTCCATCTTTCAGGGATGAGCCCCAACCACCACCATAATCTTAGTGAAAGTGCAAGGGGAATGGGAAAGCTGCAAACTGGAAATGTTCCTGAAGTACATGAAACCTCAGATATTTTCTGTGCTCCAGAAATATGGGAATATGCAGATATGTTTCTGTCAGATCCAGAGAGGCCAGACACTCCCCTGGAGCCATTGCTGCAATTA
This sequence comes from Geotrypetes seraphini, assembly GCF_902459505.1. Taxonomy (NCBI): domain Eukaryota; kingdom Metazoa; phylum Chordata; class Amphibia; order Gymnophiona; family Dermophiidae; genus Geotrypetes; species Geotrypetes seraphini. The sequence continues at coordinate 91,074,190 of NC_047092.1, forward strand.
CCAAATGGGCCATTTCCATGTGGAAATGCAGAATCTTTAGAAACACATTTACAGCTTTGAGATCCAAGGTGGGCCTACAGTCTTCTATGCCTTTCTTGGGCACAATGAAGTATCTGGAGTATTTGCCTGAGCCTGATTCATCATTGGGGACAGGTTCTATAGGCCAAATATCTAAGAGCCTTTTGAAGTGTGACTGGGACCTTGGCCTTATTTTTTGGCTGTCTGGCTGGAGAATAGAGGAACAAATCCACAGGAAGATGATATAACTCAATCTTGTGACCCACATAGATGATGTCCATTACCCATTGGTATGAGGAAATTTTTTCCCACTCTTTCTTCTTTTTTTTTTTTAATATCTTTATTCATTTTGAAGTCATAAGTAAGTGCAACATATAATACAATCATATTACACTATAAAGGCACTTAAATACAATTAAAATTATAATCTATAACAAATAGATATATCACACCCCCCCCAATAATTATATTCAAAAAGTGCACTCAAATTAAGAAATTAAAAATATGTTCCAACCCACTCTGGACGTATATGACCAAAAAGAGCAAAATCAACAATCATTCCTTGCAAAACTTTGTCAATGGCTCCCAAATCTTCAGAAACTTTTTGTAATGTCCCTGTTGTATAGTCATAATACGTTCCATTTTAAAAATATGATACAGAGACTCCCACCAAAAGGTATAGTTCTATCTAGTCCAGTTTTTCCAATTCCTTAAAATAAGCTGTTTAGCAACCCCTGTCATAATAAAGAGTTTATTATTGTGAGATGATATTTGGCTTTTAGCTCTCATCATAGTGCCAAATATCACAGTGCCATATGTTAGTGCCACTGGATTTTCCATTACTTTGTTTACCTGATCCCAAATGGATCTCCAAAATTGATGTAGTAAGGGACAATAATATAATAAATGATCCAATGTCCCAGGTTCAAGATGGCAGTGCCAGCATCTATTAGACTTGGAACTATCTAATTTCTGTAATCTAACCGGAGTCCAACATACTCTATGTAACAAGAAAAACCATGTTTGCCTCATAGATGCAGACACCATACATCTCATCCTCCAAGTCCAGATTCGTGGCCATTGAGACACAGTAATCTGATGCTTTATCTCAATGTTCCAAATGTCACGAAGACCAGTTTTTGGTTTCTTATTCAAAAATCCAGATATTAATTTATACCATTGAGCGGCCTAGTGATTCAGGAAATCCACCTGGAAGCACAGGAATGGCAAACTGATTTTTAAGATTTTTCCAGTCAGGGAACCCCTCCTGAATGGCCTCCTTCAACTGCAACCATCTATAACTTTGATTTTAGCAATACCAAATTTTTGTTGCAGTCTTGAAAACTCAAGCAGCTTTCCGTCTGATACTACATCGTCTAAAGTATGTATGTCCGCCTTCATCCAGTACTTCCAGATGAACGTAAACCCGCCAATTTGAATCTTGGGGTTCAACCAAAGGGACTGACAAGTAGATTTATGAATTGGAATATCTGTTAAATTAGTAATAAATTTTAATGTCTTCCAAGTGTCCATTAAAATTCTATTGTCCTTATATAGCCTAGGCATCTTGATACTCAAAACATGACACAATCTCAATGGAGACAGGAGTTGCCATTCCAACCATACCCAGTCTGGAAGATTTTCCATGAGCGTCCCATAAGCATCCCATAAGGTTTCTAAAGAGATATCATCTGAAATATTGAGTTGAAAATATTCAGTAATTTTTGATTGAAATTCCTCAATAAAGTTGGAATCTTCAAGCAATGTATTATTGAATCTCCAGACAGGTCTAATATAATTTTGTTCATACATCTTCAATTCAATCCAAATTTCACCATGATCTGAAAAAATAATTGGATCTATGGCGGCCTTTGTAACCTGCTACGTGAATTGATCTGATACAAATATATAATCTATTCTGGAAAATGATTTATGTACCTGGGAGCAGAAAGAAAATTCCCAATCATTAAAATGAAGAATCCACCAAATATATTTTAAACTACAGGATTGTACCAAGTTATCTAGCCCTAATGATTTTAGTACATTACTAGGATTTTTATCAAATATTGGATCCATAACTGTATTGAAGTCCCCCGCCACCACTAGACTAGAAGCAGCCAGTGGTAGAATCAACTGTTGAAGAGTTTAAAAAAATATATTTTGATTTGAATTAGGTGTGTAGATATTAACAAGCCTCAGAGTATCTTTCCCCAAGCTCATATCCACCAGAACCCATCTCCCTGCGGGATCTGCAGAAAACAATTTGAATGTAGCTAAACATTTTCCACTAACTAAAATGGCCACCCCAGCTTTTTTCCCTATAACGGGGGCAAAAAAACAATGCTTAACCCATCCACCCTCTAGCTTTTTTGCCTCCATGACATTTAAATGGGTTTCCTGTATGTAGTATATATCCACATTTTGTTTTTTAAGAAGTTAAGTGTTTTTTTTCTTAATCGGATAATTGAGATTATTGACATTTAGAGAAAATATTTTCAGAATCATTTTGTCACTATAAAAAGGAAATGGAATCACAAAACATATCCCCTAACTCTATTAATACCTAACAACACCCTTTGATCAATATACATCCACACCTCTGCCATATAATCCCCTGACCCCCTTCCCCCTCACCAAAGAACATATGACAACTTGAAAGTGCACATATAGACAAGCAACCCAAAACCCCTCCCCAGGCATCCTAAAAAGTATTATTAATATCCATCCCATAATACAATATTAATACAGTAAAAACATGAACATTACATGTAGTAAATAAATAGAAAGGATACTAAAATTATTTTTTAAACAACCATAAATATGACTAATGATTAATATTAATAAATATTATAATGAATTTCATGAATATAAGAAATTATAGAAATTTTATAGTTATCTTAACTAGCTATAATTCCATAATTCCCTTAACAAACCAATATTCATGTAATAATAATTAAAAGACCATAACAGATCAAAGACAAATTTTAAGTTTCTTAAAATGCACAGAATCATAAATATATCTTTAGAATAAAGTAAATATTATACTAGTCTTTTCACTTATTACTTATTAATATACTAGCCTTATAGCCCGTTACATTAACGGGTGCTAGAATATATGTCTGTCTATATTTCTGTCTCTCTCTCTTTCTCTCTCTCCTTAGCTGCTTTCTGTCTTTCCTTTTTTCTGTTCTTCCTTAACGCATCTGCTTATTTAGCTCCAGCTCCTATTAATAAGGGAAGTGAGTAATTATGTTTAAATTCCCAACCTCCATTATCATATCTAACAATGCAACTTCAGCTGCAAAAGAGTCATTACTTATTCTGTACACCAAGTAACTACTGGGGGGGACTCCTCGGTCTGAAGCTGACACCTCCTGATCTTCTCTCACCACCCAGCAAACCAAAAATCAGAAATCCATAGTCGTACAACTAATGTTTTTCAGAAGAAGAAATAAAAACAGCACCAGGCTCAGATTTAGCATCAGGAAGAGCAGCAGCAGCAAAGCGACTTATGAAGCCTTGATCGACCTGCTCCATCAAAGGATCGGAGAGTTGTATGTTCAAGACCGTGGTTTTGTTACCTGCTCTCTTACGGGAATAGTCGGAGGCCTTGGACCGGGAGAGTTGGATGTCTCCCCTCGGTCTCCCCACGCAGTCCCCATGGCAGGATCGCACTCAGCAATGCACCATGTAGGAAATCCCGGATGTGGTGCCGAACCCGTCACCCTCGGGCTCCTGCAGTCTTTGCACACCGCCCGGGCATTTGATTTGGGACAGGCGAAGACTGCCCAGCCGCAGAACTTGTAACTACTTCCAGAGCCTTTAGAGACAGGTTAGCAGAATCGCGTTTCTCCGCCAAGAATATCTCCCCCCCCCCTTAAATTCAGTGAGATCTCATTTCGAGACAGGTTTATAAAGTTGCTCAGGCGTCTATCGCTTCTGTTCGCTGGGCTCTCCAGGTACGAAAAGGTCTGGGTTTGTGGGAGGCAGAGTGAGGCCAGCAATCCAGCTGCTGCTGCTCATTCACTGAAGGAAGGGGAAGAGGGCTCCAACCATCCTTCGGCAGACCCACCATGCACAGAGAGCACCAAAATAGAAATCTGGCCAGGTAACATGGCGATCCTTCCCACCTTGGGTTAAAACAGTGCAAAAGGATGGTTTCATCAATTCAAGATCTACACAATTATTTAAAAATTTTTACCAAAATTCTTCTTATTTGTACAAATGTTGCCAATACAGAACATTACACATGGTTTTAAAGGAACATTACATTGCAAAATGGAAATAAAACATACTATCCTGTTTTCTAAAAGACTGCTGTATTAACAAATAATAATAGTAATTATTTTAATACGTTTTATACAAAGTTAAATGTTTATGTACTACAACCAGCTGGTAATAAAGCATAGATTATGATTCATAGAAAGCTTTATTCCTAGTTGCTGCATAGCACAATGTGACTTATACAGCACTCACAGAACCAGTCATTAATAAAGACAGGTAACCCCCCCCCCCATTTTAGAGTAAACACTGATCATTTTTCAAAACACAATTATATCTGTATATTTCAAGGCAGAGTATGTCATGGGTGCTACAAAGAAAGCTACATGATTCTAGAGCTCCCGCCGTGAAGAACGCAGGCCTCGAACGCCATGAGCCTCGGTATCCACTGTCTCAGTCGCCCGTGCCAGCACCTTGCTCAGCCCTCTGCTGTTGCTTTTTCCTCCTATGCCCTTCAACACTGCCCCGGCCATGGACACCTCCGGTTGTGGCAGCACCTGCAATGGCCAGGCCTGTTCTGGCTCCTCCAGACCCGCCACTGACTCTAAGCCCAGGAACGGTAAGCGGATCCACGGAAGGTCCTTGGTGTGTTCCCTGACATCTGAGCTAGGGGAGCCAGCATCAACCCCAACCCTTTCCCCCCCATCATCTGTGGGTACAGCCAGCTGGAAGCAGCGACTCTGACCTTTACAGGGCCCTACAGTATCTCGCACTCCCACATCCCTGCCCTCTGAGTCGTGGCGCGTGGCTAGCGTGCTCGTTATGGGACGATATTGAGGTCAGAAGCATGATAGTGCAGTATTTTTGTAGCGCCAGTTTTTCATATGATTCTGGGTAATTCTAGTTAGAGAAAATTCTGTGTTAGTTAAGGACCACGCCCAAATAGAAGCGTACGGAAAAACAGGTGAATAAAAATTTTAATATAATGTAGCTAAGGCCAGAAGAAAAAACACACTAAAGATTAATATAAGGGAAAGCATAATAATATCTGTGTATGTACTTTGCTGTTGAGCCAAATCATGGTGGAAATCAGGATTACATGGAATCCATTTTAGGTTCTTTGTGTGTACTATGACTGTCCTGTCTTAGGCCAGCATCTTGTGCCAGTGAATAGTTTCTGTTCTTTGTTCAGCTTCCCGCCTTTAGCCTCGTGGTTCTAATTGAAAACAGTTGTGCTCAGGCTAGTTAGGAAAAGCATATCAGATTCCATATTCCAAACTGAGATATAAAATGTATGAAGTATGAATGGCCAAGATATGAATGAAATTATGAATGTTTGGGGCCCCTGAATGTAATATGTGGATTCTGGAAATATAAATGGTTTATATAAATGGTTTTATAAGCAGAAACAGGAAGAGGAGAGGGGGATTTAACCCCACCTTTTTCTCCTGAGTAAGATTTCTGTGTAAGGCTGTGCAATTTGAATCTGTCAGCTTAGGAGTTTTTTTTCCTTTAAGGCTCAGAACTTGTCAGCATGGAAGGACTGAGAATTTACCATGTTAATAATTGTGAATTCTTTTGAATGTTAATGTTAATTCAGAAATCATCTGAAACTTTGTATAACTTTTAAACATGGAGGAATGTTTCTTTGTCTAAACTTTAAGACCACCCAGAGAAATGTTATTGGTCGTCAAACTTGATGATGTCACTAAACCAAAAGTTATATAATAGACTGTAATGAGATAGAAAAACGAGACCATTGTGAGAAGGCCAGTCTTTGGCCACGATGATGATCTCCCATGAGCGCAACGTAAGCAATTATGCTGTTCTTTTGATCTAATAATGGGAAAATAGAACCAATAATTCAATAAATCCTGGTTATAATTTTAAAACCTTGCGCTGGTGTCATTTTGCATGTAGAATTATTTTCAAACCTGAAGCTTTCACAAATGGCGTCAATGCCCCATGCTCAATTGGTGCCGAAACCCGGGAACTAACTAACTAATTTGACGCCTTGAAAAAGCTTATAGGTTATTCATGGAAACTCTAGGAGCTCTGGAGATTTCGCATGGTTGTGTAACAAAAGGTGGTCACAGGTTGACTGGCTGCGCAGGAATATGGCGGAAATTAGAGATAAAACGGGACCGGAAAACTGGAAAATTGTGAGTATTACGCCTGTTTAAAGAAAAAAAATTATAAAAAAAAAAAAAAATTAATAAAAAAATTAAAAATATTAAAAAATATTATTTAACAATAAGGAGCATGCTTGTATATATCTGTACATAATTATATGAAGTTAGTGGAAATTAAATATTAATGGAAAAAGAAAAAAGAAAAAATTAGAAATAAAAGTAACACAGAAAGAATGTTGTGAAAAGAAAGAAAAAACCTTGCAGTGCTGGCATTTTTCCATCTGGCTTTTAAACTGAGCAGTGCCCGTCTGAAAGAAGAAAAAAAGTAAGGCCCAGTAGAGAGCAGGTCTCCTCTGTGAACGTAAGTTTTTGCTATAATAGAAGTTATTAAGTTTGAAGAAAAAAACAAATTTGTTCTTTCCTGCTGTGTGTCTAAGCTTTGTCTCTGAACTAACTCTTTCTCTCTGTGAAAAAGAAAACTGTATCTGACTTTGAAAAGTTTCCCTCTGTCCCGTTTTTTTGTTTGAAAAAACGGGCTGAGGGCACCCCCCCTCTTTCTTTGTCTCCCTCTGTGCATTTTCAGTGCCTATCTGAAGTAACTACTTTGAAAAGAAAAAAGAAATTGTGTTTCTCAGCTTTGTCTTTCTAAACTCCAGTTCTGTCTCTCTCTGTCTTTTTCCTAACTTTTTCTCTTGTCTCTGGAAAAAGAAAAATAAAGTTAATGGCTTCCCGTTCCCTTCAGTCTTCTTTGTTTGAAAGAGCGGGCTGCAAATGGGGGATTTTCACCCCCACCTTTTTCCTTCTATGCCTTCCACAGAGCTATCACGTGAGCTTGGAAGGCGGGCTTTTTTGAGTTTCTCCTGTGTTCACTATCAGGCAGAGGGGAAGGGGGAGGAAAGAGGGGGAGGGAATGGAACAGCAATGGAGTTCTTTTGTCTCAGGGCTACAGATTTCCAACAGGTATTTGCTTATGTAGTGTGAATATCACTTTACCAGCTAAGCACGAGCATGTAATTCAATTGTTTTGATGTCGAGAAGTTGAATATGTTGATTTAAGTTCAAAATGCAGTGTATTGGGAGAGCAGAGTTTACATAGCTAAGTGATCCCTGCTGTGTTAGGAACAATGGAGGTACTTTGGGAGAGTTTCAGAAGCTGTTTGTAGCCTCTAGAAAAAAAAAAAAAGACGTTATGTAGCTTGAATTTTTCCCTTGTTCCTTTATATTTTAAAAAGGTTATTAGAATGTTGGAAGAACAGAACTGTAATTGGAAAGTGATTTTTAAACGAGATGGTTAAGTGAAAAGGAAAAGAAAGTTAAATGTCTGGCGATTTTAAAGCTGTAGAACGAACGTACAAGAATGTGGAAGAAAGTTTTGTGAGACGTGTTAAGGAAGGATGTGCTATGAATTATGACCTGATTGTAAGGGATCTGATATGGAGGAGTTCGATAGGGAAGATGGGAGAAGAGAAAAGAATTCTGCTGGACTTGGGAATGTATTCAACAGTGAAAGGATAATTTTGTGGAAAAGAAAAATATTTATTCCAAAAAACAGATACCATGCTTACAAGAAAGATTGTTTTTATGAGCAAGCAAAGCAGTGCATGAGAAATAAAATCCCTGCCTTTATAGTTTTATCTCAGGGTTCAAATTAATTTTGAATATGAATTTTTGTGCCCCTGCATGGTTTATAAAGTATTTTTAAAATTGTGCATTGCCTGGAATGTATGATTAGGGAGTAATTAAATTTAAATACATTTTAAAATTAAAATGGGAAGTTTAAAATAAAAAGATTAACAAAAGTAGAGGTTAAGTACCTATATTTTTTTGAAAATCAAAATAAATGTGAAACAAAGGGCTTGCTAACTTGGTTAACGGAAAAGAACAATTATAATAAACTTTTATGTAAGTGGATGAATTCGGAATTGAAATTTTGCTTACTTTTTACAAGTAAGCTCTTCAGGATAGGAACCTAATAAAGAATATGGAATTGAGAATAATTCCCTGATGTTAGAAAAAAAGAAAGTCTAATTTTACCATGTAGAGAATGTGTCTGCATGTTTAAATTTTCCTGTGGTCATATTTTGGTACTACAGGACCCTGAAAAAAGTCTATTTAATCTGTATGTTTTGTGTTTCAGTTAAGAACCTTCTTTGAATCTTTTCAACAATTCTACACAGAAGACTCTGCAATACAAGAATTTTGCAGAGGGGATAAAGTGCCATGTGTTTCTCTTTTCTTTGTTCTTTTGTTAATGAACATGTGCTTTCCTTCCAGGATTTACACTGATCAGCAGTACCACATACCACCACTAGAGCTGTGGAGAACACAGAGAAAAATTCCGATGCTGAATTTTCGGCGGGAATTTCAGTGTTCCTTTGTCTTCAACTAATGAGCTGTGCTTACCTTTCAGTTGTACCAATACGGGTGTAAAGAAAAAAGCAGTTCCATAGTTACAGAAAAGCCAAGCTTGAATTATGAAAATGTTGCAGCATGAACTTTTTAAAGCCATGATTTAAATTTCACTGAAATTAATTTAGAGACTCCGACCTTACAAGTTGCTAAAACTATTTGCAAAAGACATTTCTGGACTCATAAAAAAAATTTTGAATGAAAAAACAGACTTTATCTTAAACCACGTTACTTTAAATCACTTCATTTAAATTAGGCTTCTGAACTTTAATTATGCTTTTGCATAATTTCATAGACTTATTCTGATATTGTATTAATAACTGTATTTTCTTTATCATTGTTTTCATGCATTGTTCTCAGAAAATATTTTGTGTATCCTGTATTTTAAATTTTATTTCATATGACTGTATTTCTATACACAGTGGCAGCTTCTAAGCTGTAACACAGTGCCGCAATATTGTTTAATTGGGTTTAACAGCTGATATCATCAGTCCTTTTAATGATTTTAATTTAAATTTGAGAAATGAGTTCCTGCAACACACACAGAAAAAGAAACCTTATATCTGATGTGCATGCATTATCTGCACATAAGTACATTTCCATATTAAGCATATATTTGGGTTTTCTTAACACTGTGCATTATTTTACACTTTATTGATTTAATTCCAGGGCTCTATAACATAACACTTTTGAGCATAGGGACCAATTAAGTTAGATAATACTGAGGTTCTCTTTATCTTAGGGAAATCTAGGGTTCTATTTTTCTGTAACTATACTTTCTCTAAATTTTCTGACTTTTTAACTTCAAAAGTACTGGAGTTTCATGAATACCTCTATGAATAAAACAACAGACGTCTCTGCTCTAGGACTGTACTTGCACCTAGAACAGACACTGTCTAACTATCATTGGAATGGTAAGTTTCCTATATGATATGGTTTAGACAGCAACTTACATAAATGTACACTTGAATGGGTTTTATCTAGAATAGTGGATGGGATTTGCTTGCATTCTCACTAGAGAATTCAAGTAAGCTTTGGGTAAGATCTTCTAGGCACCTGCCGTTGCAGGCCTAGGTAGTACATTTTTCTGGCTTTTGCTATCTAATTGGCATTTAAAAGAATATACTTGCACAGACACACTGATCCATAAGAAGAACCGTACCCTGAGTGAACCCCAGCGCCACAGATAAGACCACGAGCTCAATTATGAATATTACTTCATAAATTCAGTAATATCCAAGAGGGGAATGAGTCGTGGCGCGTGGCTAGCGTGCTCGTTATGGGACGATATTGAGGTCAGAAGCATGATAGTGCAGTATTTTTGTAGCGCCAGTTTTTCATATGATTCTGGGTAATTCTAGTTAGAGAAAATTCTGTGTTAGTTAAGGACCACGCCCAAATAGAAGCGTACGGAAAAACAGGTGAATAAAAATTTTAATATAATGTAGCTAAGGCCAGAAGAAAAAACACACTAAAGATTAATATAAGGGAAAGCATAATAATATCTGTGTATGTACTTTGCTGTTGAGCCAAATCATGGTGGAAATCAGGATTACATGGAATCCATTTTAGGTTCTTTGTGTGTACTATGACTGTCCTGTCTTAGGCCAGCATCTTGTGCCAGTGAATAGTTTCTGTTCTTTGTTCAGCTTCCCGCCTTTAGCCTCGTGGTTCTAATTGAAAACAGTTGTGCTCAGGCTAGTTAGGAAAAGCATATCAGATTCCATATTCCAAACTGAGATATAAAATGTATGAAGTATGAATGGCCAAGATATGAATGAAATTATGAATGTTTGGGGCCCCTGAATGTAATATGTGGATTCTGGAAATATAAATGGTTTATATAAATGGTTTTATAAGCAGAAACAGGAAGAGGAGAGGGGGATTTAACCCCACCTTTTTCTCCTGAGTAAGATTTCTGTGTAAGGCTGTGCAATTTGAATCTGTCAGCTTAGGAGTTTTTTTTCCTTTAAGGCTCAGAACTTGTCAGCATGGAAGGACTGAGAATTTACCATGTTAATAATTGTGAATTCTTTTGAATGTTAATGTTAATTCAGAAATCATCTGAAACTTTGTATAACTTTTAAACATGGAGGAATGTTTCTTTGTCTAAACTTTAAGACCACCCAGAGAAATGTTATTGGTCGTCAAACTTGATGATGTCACTAAACCAAAAGTTATATAATAGACTGTAATGAGATAGAAAAACGAGACCATTGTGAGAAGGCCAGTCTTTGGCCACGATGATGATCTCCCATGAGCGCAACGTAAGCAATTATGCTGTTCTTTTGATCTAATAATGGGAAAATAGAACCAATAATTCAATAAATCCTGGTTATAATTTTAAAACCTTGCGCTGGTGTCATTTTGCATGTAGAATTATTTTCAAACCTGAAGCTTTCACAAATGGCGTCAATGCCCCATGCTCACCTCCCAGCAGGGAGTTTTGGAAAGCAGCTACATGCAGCGATGCAAGGTGGAGAGCAGGGAGGCTTTTGTGACGTAATAACCACGCATGCGTATTCTTGCCGGCACAGATCAGGGATCAGGGAACACACGGCTCGAGTGTGCATGCACGCATAGCATTTTATTATATATATATATATATATATATATATATATATATATATATATATACATATTTAACACTGAACACATATTTTCCAATTGAACTAATCAATTTTGTGACAAATTTCATTACTTAAGTATATATATTTCAATTTCCTCAATTACATCTCTGAATTTAACCTGTAAACATAAGCAATAACTTAATTGCTTTACTCAAAAATAACTAAATAGATAATTAATTAATTAGATAAATAAATAAATAATTTGTTCCCATTCCTCTGTTCTTTTTTGATCCTCTGAGCATCCCTTGCCATCTGTAGTTACTTTAAAATCAATCATAATACGTTGTAAATAGAACCATTTGGAACTACTAATTATCTTGAGAAGTTTCCTTCAGTAGGTATCACTGAAGAAAAACACCATTTCATGCTGCTGCTACTTATAGAAGGATCATAGGTGCAATCATATACATCTTTCAAACATAGCAACAAATTCAAGCATTGTCACTCTTAAGCCATCTCTTCTCTGTGCAAAAAGCAATTGAGCAATAAATAGGTAATTAATAATTAAATAGTAAAACAAAGCCCATAAGAGCACCAACTTCATGGTAGATCTGGGTGACTGGAGAATCCTCACTAATCCCAGCAATGAACAAGGAGCAGGACTATTTGTATCCTTAGTAAAGACGATCTCATAATCCAGTGGTTCCCAACCCTGTCCTGGAGGAACACCAGGCCAATTGGGTTTTCAGGCTAGCCCTAATGAATATGCATGAAGCAAATTTGCATGCCTATCACTTCCATCATATGCAAATCTCTCTCATGCATATTCATTAGGGCTAGCCTTGAAAACCCGATTGGCCTGGTGTTCCTCCAGGACAGGGTTGGGAATCACTGTCATAATCTGACAAATCCTGCATGAACTGTATGGTCCCAGCTAGACAGTGGGGGTTGTGTATTATTTTATTTTTTTTTCTTCTATTTCCCTCTCCTTCTCTTCTCTCTCCTTCACTCCTCTGTTTCTCATTTATTTAACCAACCGCTTTAAAAAAGCGACCCCCACCCAATATGTTTTATCCCACTCCCACTTTCTCCTTCTCTTCTCAAAACATGTAACTTTTCCCCTCCTTTCCCTTTTACCCTTACTTTCATGTCTGTCCAGTTATGTTTTTGATGTCCACCCATCATCTTTAAATATTTATGACTCTTTTCTCTTTCTTATAATTTTATTGTTAACCGGCCAGATACCTGTTGATGGTCGGTATATTAAAAAGATAATAAACTTGAAACTTGATAAACTTGATGATGTTGTAGAGCACTGTTTTCCATCCTATTCCAAATAGAATTATTTCCTTAGTTTTTCTGGTTTATTCTCCAAAACAAAATGAACTGCAGTGCGTGCAGGACACCCCCTGTAGACCACAAACAGTGCTGGCAGCATGAAGTAGTTTGACCAACCAGGGAGCTGTTGCATTTTTTATTTTTGGATTACGGAACTTGGAGGCGAGGAGGATGGCAGTTTGAGTGCAGAGCTCCTCTCCCTGGACAATCTGCCTGCTTTTAAATATCAGCAGCAGTGGGAGATCAATTGCTTTTACACCTAAGCAGCAACGGGACCAACCCACCAAAAACCCACAGTCCCGATCCTGCAAAAATATGAGCTCCACCCTCCCTACAGTCCGCTAGGAAAATCAACTGCTTTTACACCTAAGCAGCAGCAGGACCAGCCACCACTACCAAGAGCCCTTTGCCCGATCCAGCCAGGCATGTGAGCTCCTCCCTCTGCAGTCCATTGGAGAGATCAATCTACCTGCTTTTAAATATCAGCAACAGTGGGAAATCAACTGCTTTTACACCTCAGCAGCAGCGGAACTATCCGCAACTACCAAGAGCACACAGACCCGATCCAACTAAGAGTGTGAGCTCCACCTCCCCCTGCAGTCCACTAGGAAGATCAACTGTTTTTTACACCTAAGCAGCAACAGGACCAGCCACCACTACCAAGAGCCCTTTGCCCCGATCCAGCCAGGCATGTGAGCTCCTCCCTCTGCAGTCCATTGGAGAGATCAATCTACCTGCTTTTAAATATCAGCAACAGTGGGAAATCAACTGCTTTTACACCTCAGCAGCAGCGGAACTATCCGCAACTACCAAGAGCCCACAGACCCGATCCAGCCAAGAGTGTGAGCTCCACCTCCCCCTGCAGTCCACTAGAAAGATCAACTGTTTTTTACACCTAAGCAGCAACAGGACCAGCCACCACTACCGAGAGCCCTTTGCCCTGATCCAGCCAGACAAGTAAGCTCTTCCCCCAGCATTCCGTTGGAAAAATCAATATGCTTGCTTTTAAATATCATCAGAAGTAGGAGATCAACTGCTTTTACACCTAAGCAGCACCAAGACCAGCCGCCACTATCGAGAGATTTTGTCCCAATCCAGCCAGACGTGTATGCTCTTCACCATACAATTTGTTGGAGAGATCAATCTGCCTGCTTTTAAATATCAGCAGCATTGGGAAAACAACTGCTTTTACACCTAAGCAGCAGCGGGTCCATCCGCAACCACCAAGAACCCACAGACCCGAACCTGCCAGGAATGTGAGATCCGCCCCCCCTATAATCCGATAAGAAGATCAACTGTTTTTACACCTAAGCAGCAATAGGACCAGCCGCCACTACCGGGAACCCTTTGCCACGATCCAGCCAGACATATAAGATCTTCCCCCAGCATTCCATTGGATAGATCAATCTACCTGCTTTTAAATATCAGCAGCAGTGGGAGAACAACTGCTTTTACACCTAAGCAGCATTGGGACCAACCGCAACTACCAAGAGCCCATAGACCAGATCATGACAGGAGTGTGAGCTCCACACCTCCTGCAGTCCACTAGGAAGATCAACTACTTTAACACCTAAGTAGCAGTAAGACCAGCTGCCTATAATAGGAGCCCTTGCCCCGATCCAGCCAGGCATGTGAGCTCCTCCCCCTATATCCCGTTTAAGAGATCAATCTACCTGCTTTAAATATCAGCAGCAGTAGAAAAACAACTGCTTTTACATACAAGCAGCAGCGAGACCTACCGCAACCACCAAGAGCCCACAGACCCGATCCTGCCAGGAGTGTGAACTCCTCCCCCTGCAGTCCATTGGAGAGATCAATCTGCCTGCTTTTAAATATCAGCAGCAGTGGAGATCAACTGCTTTTACACCTAAGCAGCAACGAGACCAGCCACAACCACTGAGAGCACACAGACCCGATACTACCAAGAGTGTTAACTCTTCCCCCCCTGCAATCCGCTAAGAAGATCGACTGTCGGCTCCGGGCGGCTTTCCCGCAGAGGAGAGAATCCTGCATTCACCGTGGGCCTCATCTGGGGCAGCCTCCTTGGAGCGGCTGGGGCACGGGCAGTGTGTCTGGGAGGGAATGCATGGATGGGAGAACATCTCAGGAGAGGAGACATAGGCATCCTGGGACTGTCGGCCAAGTCTCTTCCCTGAAGAAGCCCTTTCTGGAAACGTCAATCGCTCCTACTAAACTTACTTGCTCCACTTCATCACTTCATCATGCTTCTATTCCTTTCTCTCCTCTCTTCTACCTTCCAAAGTATTTAGATCAATGCTGTCTTGTTAAAATGTTTATTTTATTTTTATTTTTCCTCTAACTCTACTTTTCACTTCTCTATTACCCTCCAGGTACTTTAGTTAGATTGTGAGCCTTCGGGACAGTAAGGGAATTTTTCAAGTACCTTTCTTATTTCTAATCTTAATGTATATTTTCTGTAAACCGCTTAGAACCTAACGGATGTAGCGGTATATAAGAAATAAATTACATTACATTACAGTGGAATAAAATAAACTTTATTAAAAGATGGTAGCCCAAGTTCTTCATATTTAAATACTTCTTTCAAAAACTTGTTGAACTGAGATTATTTTTATATGTGCAAGAGAAAACTACACTTCTCTGGCTGTCCTGGATTATTAAGGATTTTCTTCATTACAGTGATAAATTCTGTTCTCCGTGGACACAGGCCAATGCAGACACACTGGTATTATCAGCTGCAGGCTGGTGATCTGGAAGTGCCCTTTCAAGCTCATGCACAAATGCTTCAGCCAACCATATACCGAGTCCTCATTTCCACTCTAAGCAAAATCATTATCTCCATTTTTTTTCTCCATTTCCCATTCACAGTCCCATTCTATCCTGGCATTCTAACCTGGAATGAAGCTCAGATCGATTCCTATCCAATCAGATGGCTTATTGAAAGGTAATTATACTGCCCTCGAGATCTTCTGTTCCATGGCAGTTGTAAGCTCAGAGAATCCGTTAGTTAGTTAGTTAGTTAGTTAGTTAGTTAGTTAGTTAGATCCTGCCAATCTAATCTGATTAGCTTTTTCGACTGGGTTACTAGACAACTGGATGCCGGAGAGTCACTGGACGTGGTATATTTGGACTTCAGTAAAGCATTTGATAGCATCCCACAAAGAAGGCTATTGAACAAATTGAAATCGATAGGATTAGGAAGCACTCTAACTGCATGGGTTGGAGATTGGCTAAGCGGTAGACTTCAGAGGGTGGTGGTGAACGGTACCCCATCCAAGGCATCGAGCGTGATCAGTGGGGTGCCGCAGGGCTCGGTCCTGGGCCCAATTCTATTCAATTTATTCATAAGAGATATGACACAAGGACTTAAAGGAAGGGTAGCACTATTCGCTGACGGCGCCAAACTTTGCAACATAATAGGCAAAAGCTTATTACCTGATAATATGACACACGATCTACGGCTGCTGGAAGGATGGTCAACTACTTGGCAGCTAAACTTCAATTCTAAAAAATGCAAGGTAATGCACCTGGGAAAGAAAAATCCGCGCAGAAATTATGTACTGAATGGTGAGACCTTAGTTGAGACCAAGGCAGAACGCGATCTAGGGGTGATTATTAGTGAGGACATGAAGGCTGCCAATCAAGTGGAGAAGGCTTCCTCCAGGGCAAGACAGATGAATCCGTAGAGGATTCATCAGCAGGAGACCTGAAGTCATGATGCCGTTGTACAGATCCATGGTGAGGCCTCACTTGGAGTACTGTTTTCAGTTCTGGAGACCACACTACCGTAAGGACATACTGAGGATCGAGTCAGTTCAGCGAATGGTGACCAGGATGGTCCTGGGGCTCCAGGATCTCACGTACGAAGAAAGACTAAAAAAATTGCGGCTGTACTCACTTGAGGAAAGAAGAGAACGGGGAGACATGATTGAAACGTACAAATACATCACGGTTCGTATCGAGTTGGAAGATAATATCTTCTGTCTTATGGGACCCTCGACAACCAGAGGGCATCCGCTGAAAATCAGAGGAGGGAAATTTCATAGCGACTCCAGGAAGTACTTTTTCACCGAGAGAGTGGTGGATCGTTGGAATGGACTCCCACTGCAGGTGATTGAGGCCAGCAGTGTGACGGATTTTAAGAAGAAATGGGATACTCATGTGGGATCTCTAAAGGAGTGAACTCTGGGGGGAGGCTAATTGGAATGGGCAGACTTGGTGGGCTATAGCCCTTTTCTGCTGTCATTTTCTATGTTTCTAATTGTTTTTATTAAAATCAAAAATAAATTGTCACAAATCCAATTTTGCTCAGCTAGCCATTCCACAACTCACAGGACAGTAGAGTCAGTTCATTGGTGTTTCTTGCTGCTCCAAAAATTATTTTAGTTTATCAGGATCATCAAATTGAAAAGATTTACCTTTGTATGTGATCCGCATTAAACCAGGGTAATAAAGGCCATATCTTGCTCCAATCTCCTGAAGTTTTCACCTCATTGATAGAAATTGTCTACGTATATTTACTGTTTCCCTTGCAAAGTCCAGAACAAACAGGATTTTGGAATCTTTATAAGTCAGGTTTTTATTTTCCTTTGCCATTTTTAATATTTCCAACACAAGTTGAAAACACAGTATACGAAAAATTAGTGGTCTAGGACCTGATTGTCCATTGGCCCTTCTACCTGGTACTCTGTGTGCCCTTTCAATCTCCAGTGGGACCTTTAGTCTGAGGGGGAGTATTTCTGGTATATTTTCCTCAAAAGGGGCTATCACATTCTTTCCTTCAATTCCCTCAGCCAAACCAAAAATTCTTAAATTATTTCTACGTGATCTGTTCTCAATATCCACCATCCTTTTTTTCCAGATCATGAATAGCTTTATGATCCTCTTTAAATTGTATCTGCTCCATTTCAATTTTCTCAACCCTGGTTTCTAGTTGCTTCACACTGCTGTTTACCACATCCATCTTTTGCTCTAATTTTGTCAGCTGTTCAGTATTTGTTGCAATCATTGTTTTAATAATTTTTAGTTCCTCTAAGATCTCAATCATATCCAGGGCATCTAAAGGTAAAATGGCCTTAGAAGGCATGGTTGGTTCTGCCTTTTGCCTTTTAGACTTTATTCCAGGGTTTGACGTCACCTCAATCTTGGTTTGTTTGATAGAAGTCATTGTTGAGAAGGGTTCATTTTTTAAATTTTATGAAATTATTAAGTTATAATGAAGGGAGGGTAGGAGGGAGGATTTATATATTATATTTCAATAAATGTGGGATAAAAAGTGATATTAAAGTTTGTATGATTGTATTGTATTATGAAACACTTGTTGAAAATATAAAAATGAATAAAGATTTTTAAAAAAAGAGAAGAGTTAGAGATATCAGCTTCTGAGGGAAGATTTTAAATCTTTTAAAAATGCTCTAAAGATGCCTAGGAGTGGGAGCTCAGCAGTTACACATCCATGCAGCTGCACCTCCAAGTTCCGGAATCCTTTTCCCTCTCTTTCTGAAATACCAACAGCCTCACTCCAATATGTGGAAGTGCATCCACCAACTTGGCTTCATTGGGACTTTTTGAAGGGTGGGTTGACATGAGACCCTAAGGGCTGCTGGTGTCTGTTGTAGAGGAACTTAGGTTGCACTTGTGAGAATTGCATGAGGGACAAAAATTGCCTCTATTTCCTCCTGGGGAGATTTAGAGTCATAAGGTCATCTAAGCCCTTACCAAAAAGCATCTGCTACTTAAAGGGCAGTCTACTTAAGGTTGCCTTTGATGCTGAATCACATACCCACTGCCGAATCCAGAGCATTCTGTGAACCCATATAAGGTCATATAGGGTATCTGCCATATAATCTACCCCTTCTAGCATAAACTGAGGGCTCCCATCTTAATCTGGTGTAGCAGGCTCAAGCAGCAAAAGAAACTGCCGTCAATGCTTTGATTCCCAGAGCTAGAGCTTCAAATTGTTTCTTCAAAACCATGGCCATCTTGTGATCCTTCACTTAGGAGAGCCATGCATTTAGTGACCTGAGCCACCTTCAGCTGATTAAACAGCTCCTGGAAATCAGGTGCCATGGGATAGAGTCTGAGCATGGCTTTAGCAATTCTCAATGACCCTTCTGAGGTTTCTCATTGCAGTATAATGTGACAAACCTAGCACCAGCACTAGTTTTGTCCCTAATAGGATCCGGTACAGAAGAGCTGACCAGATTGATTCTGGGGACCAACTTGAGTCTGACCTCTCTTGCCTATATGATCAGAGCAGTGGTGATCTGGAGCAGGAGCAGGGGCAGGCAGACTGGCAACAGCAGGATCCAGTCTATAAGTCAGCTAGGATAGCCAAAGAAAACTAGCTGAGCCTAGAAAACCCAGGCAAAACAGGCAGGGAAAGCTTGCAATGGAACCAAAGCCCATCCCCCTCTACAGGCTGAAGTGGATTGGCTGTGGGCTGATTAAAAGTAGGCTGAAGCAAACAGCAGGTGGAGGAGAGAGTGACAGTGGTGAGTCACTCCAGCAGCCCAAAGCAGTGCAAGAGCCTTGGGGACAGGAATCAGAGACAGAGGTTCCAGATTGGCCGATGCAGGAGGTGGAAGAAAGCCTCCCCACCTCAGACTTCCAGATCCCTGAATGTGTGGAAGAAATGGAAGTGCAAGACACTGGCCCTATGCTAGAGAGCCAGGCAGAACTCATGGACACTAACTGAAAGACAGTGAGTAGCTGAGAAGCAGCTGGTGGGGTTTTTCCCCTGTCTTTGAGCTAACCATTATTCCGGTTCAAGAAGTATACTCACCTGAATGTTGATAAATTGTTTTCCTAAAGTGAAGTTTGGGGCTAAAGAACCTGGGAGCTGTATGAATGGGTTTTTAGTTTGGAAACCTTAATGTGGCTACCATTTGCTGGTAGTATAATCACATGGTCTCCCACAACTGAACTGCCTTCCAAGGGATAGCTGCAGTGATAGTGAGCTCTTTGCAAAGCTGTGCTATTACTTGCTGCCCAACAGAGTATATAACCCTTGTTCTAAGAGCTATCTAGACTTTATATGAATGCTTGAAATCTATCCTTCATGCCTCTGTGACAAATATTGCTGAGAGAAAGTTAGGTTTTTTTTTGTTTTGAATACCAGTATAAATTCATTGCTGAGCCAGAGTGCAGGAACTCAGGCAAGACAACTGTATGTGGTTTTCTTTTGTACCTTTATTTTTTTTTGAAGCTGGATTTGTGAAATGCTGCAGATATTTGCCTTTGGGTTATACCTTTTGGACCGCTAAAGTCAGAATAAAACTATTATTCATTCTTGAAGAACTTTGAGTTTTGGTGACTTGAAGCCAGTACTTACCCTTTCTCTCCCAGGCTAGGCAGTTTCCTAGGGCCCATCAAAAGTCCTGAGGATACCCCTGGTTGTAGGGGACACGTCAGAGCATAAGGTTTGTCACAGTTTAGGTCCGCTCAGAGGAGTGTTTGTGACAATAACTAGGGCAGTAATGTCCAGATGGGCTGAAAAAAGGAGCTCTGAGCCATTCTTGACCATGCACTGGGAAACCTCCAGTTTCAACTCATTAACAGCACCTGCTATAGAATGGTGGAAAAAGACCAACATGAAGAGGCAGCAGATCAGAGGATCATCCAGAGAGGCATCTTGGCTACTAGAGCCAAACAGGGAGCCAGAGTCTTCCAGGACTGTCTTCAAGTCCAAAGATAAAAGTGGCATGGCGTCTAATCTCTAATCCTGCCAGTCTGGCTCTAAATCAGTGGTCTCAAACTCAAACCCTTTGCAGGGCCACATTTTGGATTTGTAGGTACTTGGAGGGCCTCAAAAAAATAGTTAATGACTATTAAAGAAATGACCATTTTGCATGAGGCAAAACACTTTATAGTTTATAAATCTTTCCTTTTGGCTAAATATTAATAATAATATTGTAATTTAAAGCTAAAGAGACATATGATCAAGAAACTGTTTTATTTTACTTTTGTGATTATGATAAACATACCGAGGGCCTCAAAATAGTACCTGGCGGGTCGCATGTGGCCCCCTGGGCCGTGAGTTTAAGACCACTGCTCTAAATGGTAACTGGAACTTGGGGACCAGCTTGCTTATTTGAGAAGCAGAGGAAGTGAAGACACTCCCTGGGTTAAAGGCAGAATGCTTGTAAGCTGTGCTACCTGACCTGGTCTCATTAAAAATGCTCTCCATTTGAGATTTACAAATTATGGGGCAACGCCTTGTGCAGCAGAGATAAATGAACCCTGCAGAACCTCCAACTGGGCTTTTATAGGTTCCATAGTCTCCACACATTTGTGCTTCAAATCTTTGTGAAATTCAGACTCCAGATGGGACTTTGTACCCATTTCTCAGGCTTACAGAACTTCCCCAGCCCTGGAGGACATAGATGGATGCTAAGCTCAAGGCTCCCACCACTTCTTCACTCTCTAAACTGTATAGTTCCTTTGTGTTTTTGCAGCCCAAATGCATGACCTTGCATTTCTTAGCATTAAATTTTAGCTGCCAAATTTCAGACCATTCTTCAAGCTTCACTAGGTCTTTCTTCATGTTATTCACACCATCTGGGGTATCTATTGCAGATTTTGGTATCATCTACAAAGAGGCAAATCTTACCTGACAGCCCTTCAGCAATATCACTTATAAAAATTTTAAAAAGAACAGGCCCAAGAAAAGAACCACATGAGTGGACTGCTGGGCACGATGGACCACTGGTCTGACCCAGCAGAGGCAATTCTTATGTTTACACCATTGGTAACATCCCTTTCCTCAGAGCGATCTCCATTGATCACTACCCTCTGTCACCTTCCACTCAACCAGTTCCTGACCCAGCCTGTCACTTTGGGGCCCATCTTGAAGGCACTCAATTTATGTATAATAATATTAATAATAGCTTCATTTATATCCCGTCATACCTTTTCATTTCAAGATGGTGTATAAGAGGTGCTGTAAGGACAGCAAGGTAACATCAATTAAAATTGGGGAGGGGTAGAAATACAGTTATGTGATGAGGTGATGTAAGGAAGGAGGAAGGGGTGTGTAAGATGAGGTAGGTGTAGCGCAGATTTGGAGGATCAGGTAAATTTGTCAAATAGGTGGGTTTTTAGTGATTTTCTGAAAGGTCACTTAAGGTGTTGTTCCAGATCCCTACTTGAAAGGAGAGTGCTCTGTTGTGGAATCTTTTGAATTTGCATCCTTTGGGAGAAGGGAATGAGAAGCGGAGTTTGTCCTGCAGGGTAAGATGTTTCAGGAGGTAGGTGGGTGCAGTGCCAAAAGAGCTTTGAAGCAAAGGCAGCCAAATTTGAAGATTATTCTTGCCTCTATAGTTAGCCAGTGAAATTTCTTGTAGTATGGGATGATGTGGTCAGATTTTTTCAAGCCAAAGATTAGTCGGACAGCTGTGTTCTGGATAAGTCAATTTCTTGTTGGTTTTTTGTGAGATCCTAGGTAGATTATATTGCAGTAGTCCAGTGAGCTTAGGACCAGAGACTGGACCAACAGTCTGAATGAAGTGAAATCGAAGAATGGTTTTAGCATGCAAAGTTTCCACAGTAAGTGGAAGCATTTTTTTGATTAGGATGTTTGTATGGGCTTCGAGTGTCAGTTGGTGGTCTAGGATTACTCCTAGGATTTTGATGGTTGGATTTATTGGGAAGTTTCTTCTATTTAGGTTGATATTAGATACAGTTGACTTGTTTGTTGGGGAGGCCATAAATATTTTAGTCTTTTCCGGGTTTAATTTTAGCTTGGAGTTTGTTGACCATTGTTCTACTTGGTTGATGATAGATGCGACAAAGTGACTGGTTTTGCTTGACAGTGCAGAGGTGGGGATAAAGATTGTGATGTTATCTGTGTAGATGTGTGATTGGAGATTCAGTTTTGATAGTTCCTGGCCTAAGGAGGACATCTACAGATTAAATAGGGTGGGGTATAAAGACGAGCCTTGAGGGTCACCACAGGGGTTGGTCCAAGATTGGGAGTAGGTTTGCTTGCTGATGACTTAGTAGGATCATTTTTTTAATAAGCCATTAAACCAGTTAAGAACATAACCCGAGATACCCATGGGTGTATAGACAGCTGAGTAGGTTGTCGGGGTCCACCAGGTCGAAGGCACTGCTAAGGTCAATTTGGAGTATTAGTGCGTGTTTCCCAGAGCTGAGTAGTTGTGCGATGTGATCTATAATGTAGGCTAAGGCAGTTTCGGTGCAGTGTGTGAGCAGAATCCTGACTGGCATTCGTGAAGTATTGAGAATTATTTAGGTAGTTCATAAGGGCAGCGTTGATCAGACCTTCCATCAGTTTGATTAAGAAGGGGATGTTGGATACTGGTCTGTAGATGGATGTTGTTGATATGGGATCTTTGTGGTTCTTTACAATAGGCAAGAGGAGGATGTGGCCAAGATAGGTTGGGAATTCGCCATTTGCCATTAGATGAGAGATCCAGTCAAACAGCATGGTCTGTGTGGAACACTGTCAAAGGCTTTGCTAAAATCTAAATACACCACATCTAGTGCACTCCCTCTATCTAATTCTCTGGTCACCCAGTCAAAGAAATTGATCAGATTCGTCTGTCAAGACTTACCTCTAGTGAATCTATGTTGCCTCTGATCCTATAATCCACCAGATTTCAGATACATCACCATTCCCTGTTTTAAAAGCATTTCTATTAATTTTGCTTACCACAAAAGTCAGACTTGCCAGACTGTAATTCCCTACTTCTTCCTTACTTCTACTGTTGTGTAGAGGGACCACATCCACCCTTTTCCATTCCTCTGGTACCACTCCCATTCCAGAGAAGAATTGAAAATGTCAGTCAGTGGAGCCACCAGAACTTCCTTAAGTTCCTTCAGCACCCTTGGATGTACACCATCCAGCCCCATCACTTTATCTACCTTTACTTAGAAATGGCAGGGAGGACAAGAAGCGCCAAGTCTACAATCAAGACTTGTGGGGATCCAGGAGGTGACCACGGACTGCGTGCAGAAGGAGGAGGACCCAGGACGGTGGACAGAGGTTTCTGTGCAGACCGAGGCCATCTCCCCGCACTACACTACAGTCTCTACACAGACAGAGGAGGCCGCTCAGCTGGATGGAGACATCATGCAGGAACTAAGGAGCCTCAGGGAGGAGGTGAAACGCCTGAGAAGCATCCAAGAGGACGAGGCCTACATTGACGGAGTTGTCCAGGAGCTGTCCCAAATCACCGAGCAGGCCCAAGACAAGTACATCCTCGAGACGCCCAAATTATCAGCTTCGAAACCAACAATTGGGATACAGGAAATGGCTGGTGGCGCTGACTCCTGGCAGCTGGTGACCTCCTCCACAGGCAAACATAGGAGACCCCCCCTCCCCTTTTCAATCTCTTCATCTTCTTCTTTTTCTTACCAACAGGGCAGCTCTACATCAACCCCTCAATTCACCCTGAGGAACAGATTCCAGATTCTTCAGGAAGGAACTGCCGATGAGGAACAGGAGCAAGCCCAACACACAGCTCCATCTCCTGGGACAACTGACCAACTCCCCCCGAAGAAGCGTAGAGTAATAGTCATTGGGGACTCCATGCTGAGGGGCACCGAGGGACCAATTTGCAGACCAGATATGCAATCGAGAGAGGTTTGCTGTTTGCCTGGAGCCAGGATACGAGATGTCACCGCCAGTCTTGATAGACTACTCACACCCCAAGACCACTTTCCCATGCTTCTCGTCCATATAAGAACAAACGACACTGCCAGGAACACCCCGGAGACCATCACCAGAGACTTTGGAGCCCTGGGTGAGAGGCTGAAGCAGACAGGAGCGCAGGTGGTCTTCTCATTGATCCTCCCAGTTAGAGGCAAGGGAAGAGCCAGAGATGAACGTATCCTGAGAACTAACGAGTGGCTACAGGGATGGTGCCGGGATATGAACTTCGGATTCCTAAACCATGGAGAAGCGCTACAAGGACTTCAGGGACCAGATGGACTCCATCTGACCAGTAGAGGTAAGAACGTCTTCGGACACCGACTAGCCCACCTGCTTCGCAGGGCTTTAAACTAGGTAAGTTGGGGGAGGGTACCCACTCACATACTAGTGCAGAAAGGAACTATCCTGATGAGGTGAGTCGAAACTCCGCTTCCATGTCCGAGGTAAGTACCCACATTGCAAACAGTTCTCTAGGAGTCACACCGACTCAGGTAGGAAACGCCTCACAGGAATTTAGCAAACACAAGGTATGGAGGGCCATGTATGTTAATGCACACAGTTTAGGCAATAAAATTCTGGAATTGGAGACTGAAAGAAGGAATGCCGACCTAGATGTGGTGGCGATATCCGAAACTTGGTTCACGGATTCACATGGGTGGGATATGGCTATACCGGGTTACAATTTACTTCGTCAGGACAGAGAGGGCAGGTTAGGTGGAGGGGTAGCACTATACATTAAAGAGGCCATCAAAACCACCAGGATCACAGATGTCAAGTACACTGGGGAGTCCCTCTGGGTAAACCTGGCAAGAGGCAGAGAAAACTGCCTGTATCTTGGTGTGGTATACAGACCCTCAAGACAACTGGAAGACATGGACGCAGAATTAATTGAAGACATAGAGAATATCACTCTATGGGGCGATGCTGTACTGCTAGGGGACTTCAATATGCCTGTTGCAGACTGAAACACATTTTCATCAACGACCAGCAGCAGCAGGAGGCTATTAACCTCCATAAAGGGAGTACGTCTCAAACAGATGGTAACGGAGCCCATTAGGGCCCAGGCGATCTTCGACCTGGTACTCACCAACGGGGAAAGCGTCTCAGAGGTCTCGGTAGGAGATATGCTAGCCTTCAGCGACCACAACATAGTATGGTTCAATCTTAGGAAAGACTTCCCTAGATCAAACACAAAAGCAAAGGTACTCAATTTCCGGGGCACTGACTTCGCACGCATGGGAGATTTCGTCCATTGGACTCTGCAAGACCAAGCAGAGACCGGTAATGTGGAAGCTATGTGGTCAACCCTGAAATCAACCATACACAAAGCAACTAGCCGCTACATAAAATCAGTAAATAAACGGCAAAGAAACAATAAACCCCAATGGTTCACAGCAGAGATCTCGCATCTCATTAAGGAGAAGAAAAAAGCATTTCTTTCCTACAAACGTACGGAGAAAAGAGAAGCTAATGTAGAATATAGGACCAGGTCTACAGCGGTCAAAACGGCAGTTAGGGAGGCCAAACTTTGAGTGGAAGAAACTCTGGCAAAAAACATTAAGAAGGGGGACAAATCCTTCTTCAGTTATATTAGTGATTGGAAAAGGAACACAGACGGGATAGTACGCCTTAGAAGACCGGACGGAAATTACGTGGAAGCAGATTCCGATAAAGCCAAACTACTGAATGAATACTTCTGCTCAGTCTTCACCTGCGAGACACCGGGACACGGTCCACAGTTGAAGGCCCGTTTCAGAATTTTGAGTTCACACCAGGTGACGTTTACAGCGAACTGACAAGACTCAAGGTGAACAAAGCCATGGGACCAGACAATTTGCACCCAAGAGTGCTCAGAGAGTTGAGCGATGTCCTGGTGGAACCGTTGGCCATGCTCTTCAATCTCTCCCTAAGTATGGGGAAAGATCCCTTGGACTGGAAAACAGCTAACGTCGTTCCTCTGCATAAAAAGGGTTGCAGGGCAGAGGATGCGAATTATAGACCAGTGAGTCTCACATCAATAGTGTGTAAACTCATGGAAACACTAATTAAATGTAAATTAGACATGATCTTGAATGAGGGGAACCTGCAGGATCCCAGTCAACATGGATTCACCAAGGGTAGCTCCTGTCAATCCAATCTCATCAGCTTCTTTGACTGGGTAACAAGAAAGCTGGACAGGAGAGTCTTTGGATGTCGTGTACCTGGACTTCAGTAAAGCTTTTGAAAGCGTCCCAAACTGCAGGCTGCTGAGCAAGATGAAATCAATGGGGTAAAGAGAGACACTAACTGCATGGGTCAATGATTGACTAAGTGGCAGACTTCAGTGGGTGGTGGTTAAAGGTACCCTCTCTAAAACATCGGAGGTGACCAGTGGAGTGCTGCAGGGTTCAGTCCTGGGTCCACTTCTTTTCAACATATTCATAGGGGATCTGACTCAAGGGCTTCAAGGTAAAATAACATTATTCGCCAATAATGCCAAACTAAGTAATATAGTAAGTGGATGCAATTTACAGGATAATATGGCGCAGGACCTGCTTACATGGAAAGTTGGTCCTCGACCTGGCAGCTGGGCTTCAACGCTAAGAAATGTAAGGTCATGCACCTCGGAAGTGGAAATCCATGCAGAACTTACACCTTGAATGGAGAAACTTTAACTAGGACTTCAGCAGAACGAGATTTAGGAGTAATCATCAGTGCAGACATGAAAACTGCCAATCAAGTGGAGAAGGCTTCATCTAAGACAAGGCAGATGATGGGTTGTATCAATAGAAGTTTCGTCAGATGGAAGCCTGAAGTCATAATGCCATTGTACAGAGCCATGGTGAGACCTCATCTGGAATACTGTGTGCAATTCTGGAGGCCACATTACCGTAAAGATGTGCTTAGAATTGAATCGGTTCAGCGGATGGCCACCAGGATTATCTCAAGGCTCAAGGGTCTCTCATACAAAGAGAGACTGAACAAATTGCAGCTCTACACTCTCGAAGAATGTAGGGAGAGAGGAGACATGATTGAGACATTTAAGTACATCATGGGATGTGTCGAGGTGGAAGATGATATTTTCTTTCTCAAGGGACCCTCGGTCACAAGAAGGCATCCGCTCAAACTCAGGGGCGGGAAATTTCATGGCGACATCAGGAAGTATTTCTTCACGGAAATAGTGGTTAATCATTGGAACAAGCTTCCAGTGCAGGTGATCGAGGCCAGCAGCATGCCAGACTTTAAGAATAAATGGGATACCTATGTGGGATCCCTATGAGGGCCGAGTTAAGGAATTGGGTCATTAGGGCATAGACTTAAGGGGATGGGACAGTAGAGTGGGCAAACTTGATGGGCTACAGCCGTTTTCTGCCGTCATCTTTCTATTTTTCTATGTAATTTAGCTAGCTCCTCATGAACACAACCCTCTGAAAATCAATCAGGGACTACCTCTCCTTCATCCCTATTCACGTTTGTCTTCTGTGCTTCGGCCATGAACACAGAACAGAAATATCTGTTAAGCAATATAGCCTTTTTTTTAATCAGCTTATACATAAGAACATAAGAATTGCCGCTGCTAGGTCAGACCAGTGGTCCATCGTGCCCAGCAGTCCGCTCACACGGTGTGACAAATCTAGCTCTCCTCCTAGCTTTGTCACAGGATTAACTAGGAAGAGCAGTAAGCCCCTATGCAGGAGAGCTGACCAGGTTGGCTCTGCTGAGTATGATAGCGCTGACCTCCCTTGCACCGAGATTAATGAGACAGACAGTGACTGCCAGGGAGAGTTCAGGCCAGCTGCAGGTCACTCTACCAAGCCTGCTGTTAGATCGCATAAGACCTCAGGAGCCAGGAAACTACATCTTCCAGAAGGATTCGACAAAATGGAGCAGGGAAAGCAGTTATTTACAATGTTCAATGTGACACGGAAAAGAGCACACAGACTGAAGCTGAGGGGGGACAGGTCCAGGATGAATATCAGGAAGTTCTGTTTCACGTAGCGAGTGGTAGACACCTGGAATGCTCTCCCAGAGGAAGTAATTGCAGAATCCACCGTTTTAGGATTTAAGGGTAAACTAGATGCACATCTCCTTAAGAGTGGCATAGAGTGATACGGGTAAGGGTAAATTAGATGCACATCTCCCTTGAGAAACATACTGTTGAAAGGTCACTTAGACACACAAAGTCAGAGGCGTGAAGAAAGTACAAGAGGTTTATTACAGCATACCGGACTCTAGTGCAGTTAACAGCCTGCCTACTAGAGTGTTAGAATCAGGAAATGCATGGACTTTCATGCCCTTTTCACTAAACATATGCAAACTAATATATGCAAAAACTACAATTTTCATTTGTTACTTCTATAACTTTTCTACAATTATTATTGGTCCTAAGCCAGCACTTATGATAGGTTCAGGGATACAACTTATAGTCCTATAGGAAACTAGCTCATTTCTCTGCTTATCTAAATCTTACAGGTCTAAATGTTACATGTACAGAAGGGCAGGGTACATCATGGCTCAAACTCTTATCTATTTAGTTTACAATGTGGTAAGGTAGGGACATACATTTTAGGCAGATGAGGTCAGTAGATTGTACACTATTTTCAGCTATGTAGGCCAGAGCAATATTTTAAACAACAGTTAACCATTTCATGACCCTACATTCCCCCCTTTCAGGCTGGTGTACCTAAGGAGCCAAACCTGACAAAATAAAGTTAGGGGACAGGAAAGTCGGGGTCCCCAGTGGGTAAGGGACGATACTGGGAGAGAGCAAGGGCCAATGCAGCAGTGGAACGGTTGACAGCAGAGTCCATAGTTCAGTGGAGCAGCTTTATGTCTATGGGGACCACACAGGGCAGGCAGCAAAGGAGCAGAGAAGACAGGGCGGCAACCAGCAAGATGGTCTTCATAGCTGAACCAGAGGGCAACCAGGAGCCGAAGGTACCAGAGATCCAGTCTGCAGTAAGGTCATGCCAGGTCTGGTCAGGAACATGAGCCAGTTTGGTGATACGATCCACATCGTCCTCAATCACTTTACTCAAGTTCAAGGCAGCAGTTGGAGAGGTTAAATTTACCACAGACAGAGCTAGGCAGTTCTGAGAAATAGCAGTGCGCATTTTAGCATTCGCTCTGCCAATGGTACTCAAAGCTCGGGTGGTCTCATTAGTTATCAGTTCAAGTACAGCTTGTAGACAAATAATGCAGTTCAGCATATAGATTGGGGTCCGATAGCCCCAGGTGTCATCCTCGGTCCATGTGGCAGGTCCGTAAACAGCAATGATCCATTCTGCAGGCCAGTCATCACCCCATTCACCTATTTTAAGGGAATTGGTGGAAGTAGACCGCTTTTGGCGACTCCTGGTGTTGAATACAGGGGCTCCCAGGTGTTCACCATCGGCCAGCGGTAACAGGAAGAAGCTGGGACGGATCATGCCAAGTACACATGTACCAGTCCTGTTAGCAGGCAACCAAAAGTAGGCAAACAAATCACAGAGCCAATATCAACTATCAGGAGCTGACCATCATTCATAGGAAGTTTCATTAAGCAGTGTCTGAAGGGCGCTGAAGACAGTAGGAAGCAACAATGGAGGTTCTCAAGGCCCATCGTGAAGGTCGTGGACCTGACGTAAAAGTGAGGGTCTGTGAAGTCAGGTTTAACATGTCCAGCTGCTTTGCCTCCCATAGCCACTGTTCTCCCATACCAGTCCCTCCTCATACAAAGCAATTGCTAACATTAAGAGTCTGGCCTATAGTTTCAGCAAACTGTATAAACAGATTTCTAGTGATTACAGGATATCAGTATCTACTTTCATAATTTCATAAAACTGGGGAAACACCACAGAGTGATGGACAGGAGCACATGAGCGGGATACAATTCGGACATATACAACAGTACCTGGGTCTCACCTTATGCCATCAATATACAATGCCATGCAGTCTCTGGCCTTCTGGACTTGGGACATTGGCATTCCAGTTATATGGGTCAGTGATAGTGAAAACCATGGGATTACAGTGGCCTGTAGTACACAAGGGGCCGGAGCTAGGACCTATAGTAAGGGAGGCAGAGGGGGTATTAGGGGGATATTTGTGTAGGTTATTGTAGGTAGCCCACGAGACACTTTGTAATAAAGGACAGGCTCCACCATTAGTGAAGGTTTCCTCATAGGGGAAGTTCTTAAAGGCATCAGGTTATACAGACATATATACTTAGCACATTTGGTATAATAACGCTGTCAATCTAGGGAGCCACACAAAACTGTATTAGGGGCAAAACCATGACCCTGGGCAATATCAAATAGCACACATGTATCACAATACAAAGACACTGGGCGAGTGGGGTCTACAATAAGAGTCTAGTTCATAAGTGGACCCTCAACATTATCAATGCAGATTTCCGCTCACTTTTAAACTTCATCACCAGTAGGTTGGAAACAGAAAATACCCTCAGATGTTTGACACTTTCTGTACTTAACTCAATCATGCAAACAAACATCAGGCTAAAGGGCTAGGGGCATTTGTTAAGTACAATAGGAAAGAACTACAGAAAAAAAAGAAACATAAGTGAGGGCAACACAAATATCAGATATATATATATACTAACATAGGAAGCTCATTTTTCTTTCAGGCACAACTTAGAAAACTTCAGTTATACTCAAGGCAGTGGTGAACCACAGGCAGTCAATTAAACTCAAACACTTGTAAAGAATTGTATTCAGAACACCTGCTAAGTACAGTGGTAAATATTCAGAATTTTTGAGGTCTTAGAAAACTTCAACTGAAGATCCGTTTTGTAGTGGAACCAAGTTTCATGTCCGGACACCTTGACAACTGTAAGAGAAGAAATTAGGACAGTAAAATGACCTATCCACCTAGGTTTCAGGGGGTCTGACTTCCAAGTTTTAGCCATACTGTATTTCCAGGGATATACCCATGGACTTGTGTAGCTATCGATAGTGGGGCCCTTGTTGGACAACATCGGCAATGAAAGCAGGGCCGTTGTCACGGCCTATAGAAACATGGAGACCAAAGTGCGGAATTATGTCGTTTAGGAAGTGTTGGGTTACTTCCCTGGCATGTTCAGTGCGAGTAGGGAAGGCTTCAACCCATCAAGTCAGGGTGTCTGTGAAGACTAGGAGGTGACTGAAGGAATGGGAAATGGGCATGTGGGTAAAATTTACAGACAGAACCTGCATCGGATATGTTCCAATGGGTTGGTGTCCAAGAGGTGGCAGTCATCTGATTGGGGATTTTATTCTAGAACCGACAACACACTGTCAGACCATAATCTTTTGACAATCGTGAGGGCCAGGTGTTGAGGAATGAATATGAGGGTACCCGCTGTGCTCGTGTTTGAAGTATCAGTATGTCCACCCCCCATTCAGGACAGACTGGCCCAAAATAGTGCGTGCCCAAGTCTGTTCCTGAGAAGTGTACTGGGGTGTAAGGGTGTCCAGAAAAGGAATGATTGTATACAGAGGAGCCGAAGGAGGGGGCAGAGACTGGCAGCTCGGGCTGTGCAGTCGGCAAGGGCATTGGCATGAGAGACAAGGTCCGTCACGCATCTGTAAGCATGGCAGTGCATAACAGAAACACGTGAGGGTAGTTGTATGGCCTCAAGAAGGTCATGAATGAGGGGAGCATGATGGATCAGGCGGCCGGAGGCTGTAATGAAACCTTGATGTTTCCAGATGGCCCCATGGGCATGCAAGATAAGGAAAGCATATTTGGAGTCAGTGTAGATGTTGCAAGACTGAGAGGCAGAGTGGCGCAGGGCAGAAGTGAGGGAATACAGCTCAGCTGCTTGGGCGGAAGGCCAGAGGGCAGGGGCCTGAGTCAGAAGTTTTTGGAGGCATCATACAGAGGGCGGGCAATAGTAGAGAAATCAGGGATCCAGATGGGACAGTATCCTGCAATACTGAGAAAGGTGCACAGAGCCTTGCAGTTATCAGGGACAGGGAGACTACAGACAGCCTGGACACGGGTGTAGGAAGGGACCTGGTACCCTGGGAGATTTGAAACCCAAGGTAAGTGACACGAGGAAGGCATACTTGGAATCAGTGGAAATATGGCCACAGGAAAATTTAAAAGGCAGACCCACTATCTGTATCAGGTTCCTACCCCAAAGAGCTGACTTGTAAAATTAAGCTAAAATTCAGCTCTGGAACCACCCATTAAGCAGGGTAGTCTGACACGAGCGCTCTCTAAAGCAGCAGTCCCTTCACTATCATCTGACTGGCAAAAATATTTACTTCCATACAAAAGTATTCCTAAAAATTACATTCTTATACCTAAACTTACATGATTTATAAACAGAAATACAAGACAAAGATTGGAATATATAGTAAAACTTTGGATTGCAAATAACTTGGTTTGCAAGTGTTCTATAAGACAAGCAATGATTAAATTTTAACTTGCTATACCAGCAACGTCTTGCAATACCCATACATACAGTATGCAAGCATCACATTATCACAACTGAGCCAATGGTTCCTCTCTATATGACACTGCAGAAGTATAGTGACTGTTCCAAACGAGCAAGGGCTTGCAATACAAGTATATATATTTTTGTATATGAGTGTCCTGGACTACAAGCATGCTTCTGGAACAAATTATTCTCCCAAACCAAGGTTTTACTGTACTCACAAGTTTAAATATTTTTCATTTTTTTTTACAATCAACATGGGTCTCAGTAGAGACTTACTCCCCCTCCCTACAGAATTTCACAAAGGAGAGAAAGTTGTTTAAAGATCAAAGAGATTAAATTACAGATGTAGTCTTTTCAGAATTAGTTCCTTAGGTTTAAAAGAGAGGCAGTCCTTAAATTTAGACAAATCACTTCTTTTTAGCATGGAATATAAGTACCAGAAATCATAATTTTTGTTTACATTCATTTCTGAATATACATAAACATTTTATAACATAGTCAAAAACTTTAAATCTAACCCTACTTATCTGTTTCAGGAGAAACTGCATTTGAAGTGCTAAACACTTCATGGCCCTTATCAGCACAAAAGGAGGAGGAGGGGTACTCCCCCCACGTGCTTTGAACAACTGACAGTTTGAAAGTACACTGATACATTTGGACAGACAGAACTCATAAAGAACCCGGAATATTGCAGGACTTGGGAATCAGATGAAGAGAAGAAATTGGCAAGGTCTGAAGCAAGGGCGGTGCTGAATAGAGTGGGGCTAATTTTAAAGCCCTGAGGTAGACGGGTCCAGGTTACTTTGGAAGTTTGTCCAGGGGAAGGGTTTTCCCATTGGAATGCAAAAATTGGCTGACTGGAAGGAGCTAACCAACAGCAAAAGAATGCATAAAAACCTGACGGGTTATGTCCTCTTCCAGGGAGCCAGAGGGGGCCAGCCCACACAAAATGTCAGCCATTCTAACTGGCACAGACGAATAAGGGTTGATTTGTTAAGTGAAGTCCCATAATCAGAGCCAAATCCTTTTTTAAAATTAGCTAACATTGTATCAAGGGGTCCCCACAGGTAGACTGATATCCCCCCATTGTGCAATGGAGGACAAAAACACTTCCCTGTATTCCTGGCCCTGCCCGAATCCAGACTAGGGAAATGCAGT
Organism: Geotrypetes seraphini; assembly: GCF_902459505.1. Lineage (NCBI taxonomy): Eukaryota > Metazoa > Chordata > Amphibia > Gymnophiona > Dermophiidae > Geotrypetes > Geotrypetes seraphini. The sequence goes on from NC_047092.1 coordinate 91,108,093, forward strand.
ACTAACAGGTCCGCACTCGCTTTGTCCTCAAGGACGTCTCAGACACTCTTAAACACACAAAACACAACAGACTTCAGTTTAGTTACTCAATCAGAAAATAACAGTTCCTAGAATCCCTCCCCACGACTTCAGCGATGGATTAAGTGGCTTACTAGGCAGGATTTATAAACTTATGTAAACCTTTTCCTACCCTTTACCATTTTTAAGTTCTTGTAAACCGTGCCGAGCTCAGCTTCCGTGGAGATGATGCGGTATATAAACTTAAGGTTTAGTTTAGTTTATTTTAGACAGGATAGGGATGATCAATTCCCACTTACCAGATGGTGGCCACTCCAGGACAGAATTAAACTGATACAGATTCTTGTACTTTAAACTGAGACTAGATAAGTCAGTTGAAGTGGTCAAACGTCCTGAGGTCTGCCAACCCCCCAAAAGGAAGGCAGCCGGCTAAGCAGACACATCAGCCATAGGACCAGAAACAAGTGACCAATCGAGTAACCAGTGGTCAAGAGACCTTCAAGTCCCTGTTCGGAAGCCAAATGAAAGGTCACTTGGACACACAAAGCTAGAGGCGTGAAGAAAGTACAAGAGGTATATTACAGCATACCGGACTCTAGTGCAGTTAACAGCCTGCCTACTAGAGTGTTAGAATCAGGAAATGCAAGGACTGTCATGCTTTTCACTAAACATATGCAAACTAATATATGCAAAAACTACAATTTTCATTTGTTACTTCTATAACTTTTCTACAATTATTATTGGTCCTAAGCCAGCATTTATGATAGGTTCAGGGATACAATTTATAGTCCTATAGGAAACTAGCTCATTTCTCTGCTTATCTAAATCTTACAGGTCTAAATGTACAGAATGTACATGTACAGAAGGGCAGGTTACATCATGGCTCAAACTCTTATCTATTTAGCTTACAATGTGATAAGGTAGGGACATACATTTTAGGCAGATGAGGTCAGTAGAATGTACACTGTTTTCAGCTATGTAGGTCAGAGCAATATTTTAAACAACAGTTAACCATTTCATGACCCTACACTGTGATATGGGGACTAAAGCTATGCCAGGGTACACCTGGCGGGGCCTCCGCATGTGTGGATCACCGGCTCTGATGGACCCAGGGTCTAATCCGGAGATAGCAATTCTTATGTTCTTATGACAGAGAACTAGCAGGAAGCTGTCACATGAGCAGACACAGCTGCAGAGGGAACTTTCTCCCTTCCCCCTCTTCAGAGCATGGAGAGGTGGCTTGGAGCCTGTTAAAATGAGGCAGCTGAAGACTAGGGGGTGTGACAAACCCAAGTCCGTTTCAGGTCTTGTCTTTAACAAACCTGAATCCGTCCCGGTTTTTGTCCCAGAAAGTGAAAGAAAATACACTGAGCCAAGATGTAGGAGAACTAATCAGGTGGAATGCCCATCTGCAGAGCAGTGGCATACCTAGCATATGTGACACCCGGAGCCCATCATTTTTTGACCCCCCATCTATATGAAAAATATGATTTTTAGTAACAATCCACATATCTCACAAGAGTGTACCTAGGAAAAGGCAGCATTGTAAACACTGCAGTGAGCACTAGAACACCAACACATACATTGTAAAACTAAACAAGCCAGATCCTGCACAGTCAATTGATCCTGTACAGTCGATGCTATCAGAAAACCATGTCCCTTTCATACACACAGACAGATACACCCTCGCCCAATATGGAATAATCACAAACTAAAAATAGAAATATGTAGACAAAAGTTAAACTGAACTGCCAAGAAACCAGCCTCTGCATACAATGCAACACCATAATACTACAAAAACAGTAATACATGTCCTCTAATACTGTGCAAAATATAAAGACAGTAGATGTACATTTGAAAAAACTGATACATAACAATCACCACTTTACAAATTAACAAATAAAAATAAAACAAATAATGAGAAATAAGAAAATACTATTTTATTGGACTTATCCCCGTAAGCTCGGTCCTCATCCCCACAAACCACCTGATTCCATCCACACAAGCCTTGAATTGTTTTATATTAAACTTATTATATTAAAGTATAAAAAGAAACAATGTTCTGTACAATTGTCAATTTATAAATCAGTGTCTTCTCTCCACTCTCTCTTCCCCATTTCCCTTCAGCATCCTCAGCCCACTCTCTCTCCACTTACCTTCAGCGCACGCACTTAAAGCAAGCAAGTAATTTTATATCATTTTCATTCTATTCATTCATAGAAATTAAAGTCTAAATAATGCCAATCACATAACAAAACATGATTTTACAAAAATAATTTCCTGCATTCAAGCCTGCAAGGATTACTAGATGTCTTTTAACAGCTCCCCTCCCTCCCTCCCCCTTACCTTTGTGGCCAAGTCAAAATGATCTACCAACAATAAAATTTTAAAAACACAAAGCACATTATACGCAGAGAAAATGTTAATTATGATTTATATTCCGTGGGTTTTCAAAGAGGTCAAGGCAGATGACTTTATGCAATGTCACCTCAGTAAGAACTATACAAAAATAGACAAATATACCCCCTCCCTTTTTACTAAACTGCGATAGCGTTTTTTAGCACAGGGAGCTGCGCTGAATGCCCCAAGCTGCTCTCGATGCTCATAGGCTCCCTGCGCTAAAAACTGCTATTGCGGTTTAGTAAAAGGGGGCCACAGTGCAAAATATAGACAGCATATATAAATTCTCAAAACGGACACATTTTGATCATTAAATTGAAAATACTATAAAATCATTTTTCCTACCTTTGTTTGGTAATTTCATCAGTCTCTTATTGAAATTTATTCTTCTGACTGTGCATCCAATATTTCTTCCCTTCTTTCAACCTCCTGTATGCTTCCTCTCCTCCAGACCTCATTCTCTCCCCAACTTTTTCTTTGTTTCATCCTGTCCCCTTCTTTCTTTCTCTCTCCATGCCCCCTTTCTTTCTCTATGTCTGTCTTTCTCTCTCTCTCCCCATGCCCCATTTTTTTTTCTTTCTTTGTTTCACCCTGCCCCCTTTCTTTCTTTCTGGATTCCTGTCCTCCCTCCTTTCTTTCTTTCTGGCTCCATCTCCCCCCCTTTTCTTTCTTTCTGGCTCCCTGTCTCCCCCCCCCCCTTTCTTTCTCCCTGCCCTCTCCCATGCCACTGCCACTGGGGAAAGGCTGCAATTGGCCATCGGAAACAGGCCGGCGCCGAGTTTACCCTGCTTCTCTTCCCCCCAGGCTGACCAACTCTTGCTGCCCGACGTCAATTCTAACGTCGGAGAGGACGTTCTGGGCCAGCCAGGCAGCGATTGGCTGGCCCAGAACGTCCTCTCCGACGTCAGAATTGACGTCAGACAGCTAGAGTTGGTCGGCTCTTGGGGAAGAGAAGCAGGGAGGGAGAACTCAGTGCCGGCTTGTTCCTGATTACGGCAGTAGCAGCCTTTCCCCGGCGGCAGCCTATTCCCCGGTGAGTGGCCAGCTGTGCACCCCCTTGGGCCATGCACCCAGGGCAGACTGCCCCCCCGCCCCGCCTCTTGGTACCCCACTGCTGCAGAGGTAGCTGACTATTGCTCATATAGTGAGATGGTGTCAGATGAAGCATAGCAGGGAAAAGATAGGCTGTAAAGCTGTGCCCCAGTTTAAACCTGTCCCTGCCACTGCTAGAGGTTTGCTACCTTTTGTAGCCTGTCCTTGTTAGAACTAGGGCTAGAAAGAACCCTGACTGTAATCATAGGAAGCAGGCTAGTATGTGGAAGGCCCTTTCCCCACCCAGTCTTAGGGGGAGTGGCTCTCCACAGCTTAAAATGAGTCTCTTCGGAAGAGGAAGGAGGCAAATGGAAGAGAAGCAGCCAGGAGAGAGGCAACCAGCAGAGGAGAGCAAGTCCTTCTCTTCCCAGCCAGTGGAGGATGTTATACAGATTGGCTAATGCCTGAAGCAGGATCTGGAGGAAGCCATGTACACTCAAGAAAGCAGGGTAGGAGTTGAGTCTGACCCCACAACCATGGAAGTGCAGTGAAACTCAGGAGGTTTGTTTTCTACCTGCATTTTTGAGCTCCCAGATAAGCTGTATTTTTGTGCAAGAGCTTAGGTTCTCTCTCTAGCAATGAACTAACTTTGTATCTTACCTTGAGGTTTGCTGCCTTAAATGTGTATATGATTTTCCATCTACTTACCAAGCTAAGCACTTGCGTTACTCCTTCTCAGCTGTGTGTGGTTGCTACAGCAACCTTTCAGGAAGTAACTGATATATGAGACTTGCAGTTAACCAGGACAGTGATTATAAATGATATCTTCACTACAGGCAAGTCTGAGATAAGTTTATAGTACCCATGTCTCTGAGCATTTTTCTATGCATGGAAAATAATTGATTCCCAGGGAAAAGTATGCTGAAGTAGAAATCGTGTGCTTTGCTACTCAAGCTGCTGGGAGGTTTTTTTGTTTCTTTCTTTTCTGTTCCTACTCATTAACAGACCAAGTTCCAGCAGTGTTTTTTTGTTTTATATGAACCAGTGGCGTACCTAGCATATGTAAAAAACAACACTTTCAATGGGAGACTAGTGTGGTCATAAGATGTTATAGTGGTACAAATTTTTTGCAGAAGCAATGAGAAACCAGTGCCAGCTCTTAATTGCTCAAAAAGAAGGAAAAAACCTCAGAATAGGCCCTCCCACCGCCACAATAGTGGATGTAAGGTGGTTAAGCGATAACCTCATAGGCAAAACCTTCATTCAGAAGTGAGCAATTGAGTAAAAAACTGTGCTTCACATAAATGCTGAATTATAGATAGAGGAAAAAACCACTTATCTTGAGGCTGATCGGCACACCGACGGAGGCCAGCGTTTCACCGACAGGCTACATCAGGGTGTGACCCGACCGATCAGTCTGCAAAACAAAGAAGAAAAACAAAGGAACTTAGCAGTTTCACAATAAGTTTACTTCTTTCTATAACAGAACTAGAACGTACCTTATAAAGAGCATATGTGACACCCGGGACCCATCATTTTTTGACACCCCCTATCTGTATGAAAAACATGATTTTTAGTAACAAGCCACATGTCACACACATGAGTACCTAGGAAAAGTCAGCATCTTACATACTGCAGTGAGCAGTACAACATCAATACACCCATTGTAAAACTAAACAAGCCAGACTAGTACAGATCAATCCTACACTTTCAATCCTAACAGAAAACCATGTTTTTCGAACACACAGAACACAGAAAACACCTTTGCCTAGTATGGAATATGTCATCACAAACTAACCCCTCCCCCTTTTACAAAACTGTAGTGTGGATTTTAGCCACGGTGGTAACAGCTCTGACGCTCATAGAATTCTGAGCATCAGAGCTGCTACCACCACGGCTGGTGCTAAAAAACGCTCCACAGTTTTATAAAAGGGGGGATAAAATAGAAATACATAGGCAAAGGTTAAATTGAACCAGTAAGAAGCTGGACTCTGCATACAGTGCACCACAGAAACAGTGACACATGTCTCCTAAAGCAATAAAGAAATAGAAATTTTTTTTCTACCTTTGTCTGCTGTGGTTTCTGCTTTCCTCATCTTCTTGTAACTCTCTTCCTTCCATCCACTGTCTGCCATCTCTCTTCCCCTATATAGCATCTTCTCTCCTTCTATGCCCCTTCTAGAAACTGTAGGCCTCTCCCTTCCATCTCTCCTTTCACCCCCATTGGTCTGGTATCTGTCTCCTCTCCTTACCCCCTGCTCTGGCATCTCTCTCTCCGCTCCCTTCCTCCTGTTCTTCCCTGGTCTTCCTTCTCAATTTATTTTCTGCCTCTGTCTAAATTCTTTTTTACTATTCAGTCTTCAATTTCCCTCTTTCACTGTGTCTACCTATAGCTTGCCACCTCTTTCCCTCACCCCTTCCAGTAACTAACTCTATCCTCTTCCCTCAATCCTGCATGTGCCCTTTTTTTCTTTCTCCTCCCCACTTCCTTCCAGCATCTGCTCCCCCTTTCCCTCACACTTCCATTCAGCAGCTGTCCTTCCTATCCCCCACACTTCCATTTAGTGTCTTTCCCTCTCTCTTCCCCTTCCATCTACTGTTCACCCTCTATCTCACCCCTTCCATTCAATGCCCCCTGTGCTCTTTCTATCCAGTGTGCACCCTCTCTCTCTCTCTCTTCCATATGGCATCTTCCCTCTTTCTATGATCCTTCCATAAACTATCTATCCCGTGCCCCTTCTCTATTTTGTACATGAGTGATTTCAATACTTCACCTCTCTATTTTTCTCTCTCTGTCACCACCCCCTCTCCTATGCTCTGGCATCTCTCTTTTCTCCTTTCTTTCCTTCCCACCTCACGGTCTGGCATCATCCCTTCCCTGATTCCCGGCATCTCTCTCCTTTCCTTTTCTTCCATCTCCCCCTCCCCCTCCATGCTCTGACATCTCCTCCTTCCTTTCCCCCTTCCTTTTCCCTTGATCTGGCTTACCTTCCTCCTTCCCTCCATGCCCTGGCATCTCTTCTTCCCTCCAAGCCCTGGCATCTCCTTTCATTCCCTCCAGTTGGGTACAGCAACACTCTCCCCAATTCTCTCCCCCTCTGCTCCCTTTCCTCCTTCTGTCACCCAAGGTCTGGTGTCCTGAACTTCATCGGGCAGCAGCAGCATTCACAATTCACTGCCGTTGCCCACTTCAGGCCTTCCTCTCTGTCGGGTCCTGTCTTCATGAAAACAGGAAGTAGGCAGGACCCGGCAGAGAAGAAGGCCTGAAGCCGGCAACAGCAGCGAATTGTAAAAGCTGCTGCTGCCCGAAGAAGGTAATGGCGCCAGGCCTTGGAGTACCGAGGCAGACCGCTTCTCCTCCCTCCCAGCCGAACCCCCGCTGACCCTCCTATCTCTCTCCCCTAAGTGAACCTTTCCGACCCTCCCAGCGAGAGCAGCCAAACTCCCTCCAGTAGCGTTGGCTGCTTTGTGGCTTTCTCCTGCCGGTGAAGTGTCACTGATGATGTCATCAGTGCCAGGGATTGAGTCAGGATTTTGGTACGCTTAACAGGGGACGTGACACCAGACACATTCCAAGAAATTATTTGAATCGGACGGTCACCTATAGGGCACCCTACTAAAAAACCAAGGACAAGCCATCAGCAAGGGAACAGTAGTCTCCGGGCACCCAGCCTCACCCCAAGACTCAGTGTATAGATTCCAAGCATACAGGACACTCAACCCCACACATACACACACTAAGATACACTCAGGTCCCACCCAAGCCAATATACCTAACAACAATAAGGCCGCTGCCACTCCCCAAGAAGAAATCCTCCCCAACCCCAACAAAAATCTCCAGATATCCTTACCATGAAGGATAGGAACCAGTCACAATATGATGCTAAACAAAGGGGCTACCCCGACTTACAGTAAATATTAGCCTCTAAGGAACAAGGAGTCTAATGATGCACTATTACAAGAAAACTCAACAAGCTAACATTATGCAAGACCCACAGAAATCCATAACAGTGAAAAATAACAGTCATACTTCCCCAGAGGAAGCACCACAAATGGTCTTAATAAAGTCCCCAGCAGCCTCCGGTGTCTGAAACGATTTCCAGATACCATTATGGTGAAACCGGAGAAGAGCTGGATAATTAAACTGGAACCGCTGTTTAAGTTCCACGAGCTTGGTGCACAAAGGATAGTAGGGCTTCCGTTTTTCCTGTAGTGCCACAGAGAAATTGTGACTGATTCGAACAGGTGTTCCATTGTACTGCAGCACATCCCGCTTAGCCCGATATTGGTGTAGGATTTCCACTTTGTGGCGAAAATTCAGAAGTTTCAGGATAACTATTCACGGGCGAGTTTCCAGGCCCGCTCAAGACCCCAAGTGGTGCGCCCGTTCCAATCTCAGAGGACCCAATGACGAGGGTAGCGGCAATTCGTCCTGCAACCAACACTCCATAGTATCCAGCAAAAGCCGATCTGAGATAGTTTCAGATATGCCCATGATGTGCAAATTAGAGTGTCGCGATCGGTTTTCTAAATCGTCCAGTTTCTCCAATTGGGCATGCAACTGAGTTTGAAGCGTCGTCAGGTCTGTCGCGTGTGTTGATGAGGAATCTTCAAGCGTTGACACACGCTGTTCTAGCTCTGCAGTACGCGCCGTTGCCGCAGACAGAATGCTCTCTATATGCTCCATTTTCAGACCCAGGACTTGTGCGATCACCTCTTTGATATCGTTCAAGGCCGCCTCCGTAAGGTGCAACAGCGCCGCCAAGGGACTAACCGCCATCTTGCCCTCAGTAGGCTGCACACGTTTGCGATCTTTCCTAGCGGTTTTGGATGTCATAGGGTCCTGGGATCGGGTGATGTACTTGTCCATAAATAGGGGAGCCTTCAAGCAAAGCAACACGATCCCCGAGAGGCTAATAAGTCCAGTAAATATAGAAGATTTAGCGGGGTTGCCCAGGAGCAAGCAGGAAACCATCCTCACTCACTCATAGCATCACGTGATCTTAAAATTGTTAGTTTATATATGTTATTAGAAGTATTGATCTCTTTCCTTACTGGTGTTTTTGCTGAAGACTACACGTATCCTGAAGTTTCCTAAAACCTCTGTGGCAATAAGGTGGAAGTGAGCCTTGTCTTAGGGATTTTAACACCATTGTGACACATTTTCTATTTCTGTACGTTAAGACAGGGCTGTGCTGAAACTAAGGGGTGTTACAAGTACAATCGTCTATTCTCTCAGTATTAGATTATTGTAATATCATTTATTTGGATTCCTATAAAAAAAACTATCAGTCGATTGAGAATAATACAAAACACAGTAGTCCCCCTGATTTTTAATCTTAAAAACATGATCATATTAGCTTATATTATCACTAGTCTTTAAGCCCATTACATTAACGGGTGCTACAATAGATGTGTCTGTCTGTCTGTGTTTCTTTATCTCTCTCCTTGGCCGCTGTCTGTATCCTTCTGTCTCCCCCTCTCCCCCCCCCGAGCAAAGCTGTCTGCCCCCAGCACCCACCTCCCCCCCAAATGTCTCTCCATGGCCCTCTTCTGTCTTCCCCCCCAGAGCAAAGCTATCTGTCCCCAGCACCCCTCCCCCCAAAGCAGCCCCCTTTCCCTATCTCTCCATGGCCCCTTCTGTCTCCCCCAGCACACCCCTCCCCCCTAACCCTCTCCCTGTCTCTCCATGGCCCCTTCTGTCTTCCCCCCAGAGCAAAGCTGTTTGCGGGTGGCTCCTTGACCAATCCGTGCTTACAACGGCCCCACACTCGCGGTCTGGCTGGCTCCCCCACCAAAGCCCTTCACAGCGGCAGCCCCTCCCCCTCAAGACACATTTCAAATCTGACATATTGTAATCACAAAACAGAAAATAAAATTATTTTTCTTATCTTTTGTTGTCTGGTCATTATTCATATCATGTAGGGGTCCCAGGCTATGGTTGGCTTTTGATAACTCGCTTGCCAGGGCCCCTTCTTTCTTCTTCCCTCCCTCCATCCCGGCAGCTGAAGAGAGGCACCTCCCCCCAGTGGTCTGAGACAGGAGCGAGCATCCACAATGCGCAGATAGTGAGTTAGGAGAGGGTCTGAGGGCAAAGAGGGGCTCAACAGCGCACAACCACCTTTCCTTCCCTCCCTCCATCAGGTGCAGTGAATCCACCAATGTTAAAAGGAGCCGCGTCAAAATCGGAGGCCTGCCACTGCCGTAGCACTTTCCCCTCTGCCTTGGTCCCGCCCCTTCTCTGACATATGGGACCGCGGCAGAGGGAACGTGTTATGGTGGCGGCAGGACTCCAATTTCAAAGCAGCTCCTTTTAACATAGGCGGAGCTGAACTGTACCTGATGGAGGAAGGGAAAGAATGGTGGGCCAAATTTCGGCAACGGCAGAAATTGTTTGGCGGATAAGTACACAGGGCCGGACGCAAGAGGAGCCACCACCATGAAAAACCCCAGCAAGGGAGCCAGGCGACGGAGAGGGCAGGGGGTGCTAGCGGCCGGCAGCCGCCGCTCCGCAGGTGGAGAGCAGGGAAGGCCAGACCATAAGCCGCGCATGCGCACTTCCTAGCTACAGCTCACGGAAAATGGATGCACGCATAGGAAGTGCGCATTCGTGCCTTACCGTTTTATTATATTAGATTAGTGCCAATGTGGATGAGCAGCATCAGATAATAGTCATCAGGCTTGATGAGTCTCGGCAAGCTGTCCATAACATCTTGGATTTTGGCACCAGGCAGATAGCATACCTCCTGGGACATCATGTCTGATCTGAAGATGGATACTTCTGTACCCCTCAGATGAAAATCATCAAATATAGAGCATTGTTTGAGTTACAACTGTTATATCTTTCTAACTTGGTGTTATTCTATGTGCCTAGGCATTTATTAAGATCTTTGAATGATAATAGAGTAGCTGTACCCCATATTTCAAAGACTCATCTTGCCTCGAATAAAAATTGTGCATTTTTTTATTTAGTCCCAATATTATGGAACAGTGTGCGTGTAGAATTCAGAAAGGAAGAATCTTTTCAAAACTTCAAAAGACATTTAAAGGCATATTTTTTTCAACTGGCCTTTTTAAATTGACGGGATATAAATTCAGGAATACAGTCTGCATTCATACATTTTTATAATTTTTAATTTGTATTAATTTTTTAATTTATTTTATTAATTTGGATGTTATAGGATATTATGTATTAGAAATTATTTTCTTCTTTTCTATTTAAATGGCGTTCTTTTCATAATATTGATTGAATTATATTGTAAACCACTTTGATCCTTTTTGGCTGTACATGCGGTATATAAAGATTTTAATAAACATAAACACCTCTACCTTAAGCCTCCTAGTGGTCATGGATACAGTCATTTTGGGGATTTCAAGTTTTGGTCTTTCTTTCCTTGGGATGCTCACATCTCCTCCATTTCCAGGGTAGCATACTGGTTCGTCAGGTTAAGGGTGGGTGGAGTCATAGTACTAATCTTGCAGGGTTCCATAATCTGAGTCCAGCTGTCTTCCTTCAACACAGCCTCTTCTTCCCCACTGCTGGAAATCTTTGACACCTCATGAACCATTTCATCGATGTATCTTTCATTCTCATGAATGCTTCTCAGTCTTGCCACCTCCTTTCTCAGTTCCCTTATTTCCTTCATGAGTAACGTGACCATTTATTTTTTTCATCAAAAGGGGACATCTATTAATTGTTAGTCCCGCCCCAATCCTGCCCTATGCCCCACCCAGGCCCCACCACAATCCCACCCTAGCCCCACCCCAATCCCATTCTAGCCCTGCCCCAATCCTGCCCCCAATTTCTTCCATTCATTTTTCATCTACACATAATATCTTATTAATTCATAATGGTAACCATAAAATTTTAAAAATCCACAAAGCTCACTATATGCAGAGAAAATGTTAATTATCATTTATATTTGGGGGGTTTCAAAGAGGTCAAGGCAGATGACTTTAAAATATGCAATGTCACCTCAGTAACTATAGAAAAATAGATAAATATAGTGCAAAATATAGACAGCAGATATAAATTCTCAAAACAGACATATTTTGATCACTAAATTGAAAATAAAATCATTTTTCTTACCTTTGCTGTCTGGTGATTTCATGAGTCTCTGGTTGCGTTTTCTTCTGACTGTACATCCTTTCTTTCATTTCTTTCTTTCTTTCTGCACTCAGGCCCAAGAATTATCCCTTTATATTCCCTCCCTTTTTCCTTCCTATGTCCTTAGTGCCCCCAGTGCCTCCTTCCCATGTCCTTAGTGCCCCTTCCTATGTCCTTAGTGCCCCCAGTGCCTCCTTCCCATGTCTTTAGTGCCCCCAGTGCCTCCTTCCCATGTCTTTGGTGTCCCCAGTGCCTCCTTCCCATGTCCTTAGTGCCCCTTCCTATGTCCTTAGTGCCCCCAGTGCCTCCTTCCCATGTCTTTAGTGCCCCCAGTGCCTCCTTCCCATGTTCTTAGTGCCCCCAGTGCCTCCTTCCCATGTCTTTAGTGCCCCTAGTGCCTCTTCCTATGTCCCTCTCACTGCCTTCCAGACTTTGTCCCACCCCCGAAGCTAGCCTGCCTGCCTGCCTACCTCTCTCCCTCCCTGGCCAAAGCCAGCCTGCTTGCCTGCCTACCTCATTCCCTCCCTGCTGCGCACAAAAAAAAAAAAAAAAGCCTCCCTCCTTCTTTTCCCCCGGTCCACTGCTAACTTACTGCCCTGCTTCTGCTGCTAAAGCCGACATGAAGTCTTCTTTCCAACGTCAATTCTGACGTCGGAGAGGACGTTCTGGGCCAGCCAGGCAGCGATTGGCTGGCCCAGAACATCCTCTCTAACGTCAGAATTGACATTGGAAAGAAGACTTCGTGTCGGCTTTAGCAGCAGCGGCAAGTAGGGACAGGAAGTGATCGCCTGCCCCATTGTCCCTGGGCACAGCTTTTGGACGCTGTCCCTGAAAATGGGACATTTTGGCGTCCCGAAGCTGTGTGTGGGGACAATGGGACAGGGGGTCTGAAAACGGGATGGTCCCGTTCAAAACGGGACGTAAGGTCACCTTATTCATGAGGGATTCAAGTTGAAGACAGCTTTCACATGGAACCACTTCCTCTGCCTGGGTAACATTTTCTGTCTGCACAGAGACAAGCAGCTTTGGTGACACAATGTTTCCCAATCATACTGTGGTTGCAGAAGAACTTACACCTGGAAGAAAAAAGAAAGAGCAGAAAAATCCTACCAAAGCAATGCCCTGTTCCTGGTTGGCTGAAAAGCCTATAAATCAAAAAGCTCCACCTTATGGTGGGCAGGAGGGAATTAACACCAGACAAAGACTTTCCTCAACAGCTATTTGTGCCTCAATCTGATCTTGTGCCCTGAAATGCAACCTAAAATACTGATCTAGATTAAAACACTTTTTTGTATGAAACCCTAACAGACTCTAAAGGCTATTGCCTAACTGATTTTGCTGAGCTAAAAAAGAGAACTACAATGAAATAACCTACTGAAACCCAAGTTTACCTTTCCCAAATCTGAATGCAAGCAGGCAAGATATTCCAATGGATGTTTCTTCTCCTTAGCAGAGCAGATCTTTTGGTCTGTATTACCATCTTATTAAGATCTCTATTTTTAACAGAGTGTAACAACTTTTCTCTGTCTGCTCTAAATTTATCTTCATTAACATATTAATTCATTTATATTCCACTTTCTTTCTCTGTAAGAAGGAATAGGTTTTTCTTTATATAATGGATCTTCTTATAACAGAGCTCCTAACATGAAGTAGATCTTTGCTACTGTAACTCTAATCATTTCTGTTCTGATAAATTGTAGGGTAAGGTCAGCACTTGGGAGTGGGATCCCTTTACACTGTCCATAATTCATCTTCCCCTGTGTTGCTATCTGTCCTGTCTTGTATTTCCTATATCCCATGATGTTGGGATATAGGAAATACTAGGAAATAGGATGTTGTATTCTTGCCCAGTCCAGCATTACCCTTCTGTGTCCCATTTTCTCCTCACATGTCTGTCATCATCTCTATGTCTCTATCCTTCGATGTGTCCAGCATTGACCCTCTAAAGCAGTGTATCGCAAACTGTGTGCCTCCTGAGATTCCAAGTGTGCCACAGCACAGTGAGGAGGAAGAGAGGTGCTGACCAGCTGACTTGCCTACAGGACGTGCCTCTCGCCGAGTCTTGAAGTATAATTTGATCTTTGATATAACCTGAAATGTGAGATATGCCGAGCCATATGAAAGTTTTGTCAGTAACTTTTGCCTAAGTGCAAGAAGTGCTGGAATCCCCACACGAGGGTCTCCTGAAGCAGTGGGACCCCCAACCACACTTCAGATAAGTAACGTTTGTTACTCTAGTTTGACCACCTCATGTATATATTAACTTCAGTCAGGCTATGCAATTACCTATACAAGAATAAGAGCAGTTTACCAATAAGAAGATAGAAGAAATAAGAAAGAAATAGCATAATGATTAGAAACATGAAAAAAGTAATAAATAAGCAGAGATTGATTGAACTAGTATTCACATATGCATTGACTGAACTTCAAGCTCTGTGAGGGAGGCAAACATTCCCCATTCAAGCTTACTACCTTTGAGCATATGGAAACCAGATCAATTCAATAGCTGGCTTTAAACCTTTTCTGAATTTCAGGAGATATTTTGTGTAGATTTGAAAGATGGATGCAGGCAGAAAGTGAAGAAGGAGAGAAAAACAGTCAATGGATAAGAAGGCACTGGAAACATAGTTAAAAGCACAGAAAAAATAAAGTCACCAGACAACAAAGGTAGGGAAAATGATTTTATTTTCAATATAGTGATTGAAATGTGTCAGTTTTGAGAATTTATATCTGCTGTGTATATTGTGTGTATATGAAAAATGAATGGGAAAAAATTGCATTACAATTAGTAAAGGGGGTGGGATCTGGGGCAGAACTTGGGTGGGCCTAGGGTGGAGTTTGGTAGGTTTGAGGTTGGGGTACTCAGTTGATATTTGTTAGACTTAGGGGTTACTTAGCTTGAAGTAGTTGAGAAACACTGGTGTAGGCAATCAGCTGGCGCTAACACCTCTCCTTCTCTCTGGCCCTCTTCCCTGCTGGCACACCTATTGGAATCTCAGGGTCCATCTGGAGGGCCTCTGCGCATGCGCGGTTGTCAACGTGATGTCATGCATGTGCATGATGTTATCACGGTGAAGTCCGCACACTTACGGGTTCTTTGAGCCGTAGTCACCACCTTTAGTGTGCCCTGGCTCAAGAAAGTTTGAGAGACATTGCTCTAAAGATAGGTGCCTAGATAAATAGGTGCTTAAAGTTATGTGCCCACCCCCTCCCTTTTACAAAGCCTTATTAGGCTTTGACCCTCATAGAATTCCTATGAGCATCAGAGCTTTTATGGCTATGGCCAGTGATAATAAAAAGCTTAGCACAGCTTTGTAAAAGGGGAGGTTAATTAGCAATTTGGCTTCAATTATGAGCTTTAACAAGCTCATTATTGAAAAAAAATTAAAATTAATTGTGTTATAGGTGCCTATCTTCTTAGGCATGATTCTACAAAAGATAGGTGCCAATCGCATGACACCCAATGCATTTATATTTAACTCCAAAATAGGTATGTTTAGGGGCAGAGAAGGACTTAGGTGCTTCTAGATGCAATTTTCTAAAGGACTTAAGCACCTATAATGTAGGTCTTTAAAACCCTGGCCTACATTATAGGTGCCTAAGTTTTAAGTTAGGAATGATTCTATAATAGGCACCTAGGTATGATTGACAAGGGATAGACAGCTATATTATAGGTGCCTATCTTTTTAGATGCCATATACAGAATTTTCCCCTCTATGTCTCTATTTTCCCCATGTATCAAACAGACAAAAGGACAAGTAGGGTGTCAGTTTCTCAGAGAGGGAATGATGAAAATAGGAATAGGAGTTTTACAAGCAAGTGGGAGTTATGAATTAAAACAATTTTCTATACCGTTCTCCCAGGGGAGCTCAGAACAGTTTACATGAATTTATTCAGATATTCAATCATTTTTCCTGTCTGACCCAGTGGGCTAACAATCTAATATACCTGGGGCAATGGGAAACCAAGTGACCTGCCCACGGTCACAAGGAGCAGTGCAGGCCCGAGCCTACAGCCCCAGGTTGCCAAGGTTGCAGTTCCAACCCCTGCACCACACTCTCAGACATAGTATGGTAAAAGATAGCTTGGCAAACATAGTTAAAGCATGGTAAAATATAATATGACAAAACATGGTATGGTAAGCATAGTATGGCAAAACATAACATGGCAAACATAGTATTGTAGAGTGTGTATTTCTTTCTTTCTCTCTCTCTCTCCTTAGCCTGTTTCTGTATTTCTTTCTTTCTGTCTTTCTTTTTCCTCGGCGGTCCACCACCACCCCTTGCCTGCTCCCCCTGTCCATTCTCCCTTCCTTTTTCTTCCCCTGTGTCCACCACCACCCCTTCACTGGTCCCCTTATCCAATAGCAGCCCTTCTCCCTTTGTTTTAAACCCCCCCTGTCCAGCAGCACCTCTTTCTTGCTCCCCCTGTCCAGCAGTAGGCCTCCCTTCCTTTTTTTGCCCCCCCCCGTCCATCAGCACCTCTTCCCCTGTCCAGCAGTACCTCTTTTCTGTTCCCCCTGTCCAGCAGTAGGCCTCCCTTCCTTTATTTGCCCCCCCCCATCCATCAACACCTCTTCTCCTGTCCAGCAGTACCTCTTTTCTGTTCCCCCTGTCCAGCAGTAGGCCTCCCTTCCTTTTTTTGCCCCCCCATCCATCAGCACCTCTTCCCATGTCCAGCAGTACCTCTTTTCTGTTCCCCCTGTCCAGCAGTAGGCCTCCCTTCCTTTATTTGCCCCCCCGTCCATCAACACCTCTTCTCCTGTCCAGCAGTACCTCTTTTCTGTTCCCCCTGTCCAGCAGTAGGCCTCCCTTCCTTTTTTTTGCCCCCCGTCCCTCCCCCATCCATCAGCACCTCTTTCCCTGTCCAGCAGTACCTCTTTTCTGTTCCCCCTGTCCAGTAGTAGGCCTCCCTTCCTTCCCTCCCCCCCCCCGTCCATCAGCACCTCTTCCCATGTCCAGCAGCAACCCTTACCTCCACCGACATCTGTCTAAAGCCGCCGCGGCCTGAAGACACCGACAGCCTCTGCAGCCTGCTCCCACTCCTTCCTCGCCGTCCGTCCGTCCCCCCCCCCTGGAAGCTTCATTTCAGGCTTCGGCAGCCTCCTGTCTGCGGGCCGGCTGCCCGCGCTGCAGCTCCTTTCTCGATCCCCGCCTGCTGCGATTCGAGAGAGGAGCCGCGGCGGGTGGGTGAGGAGGGTGAGAAGATCCTGGCAGGTGCGCCTGTGCCCCCCCTCCCCCTCCAAATCAGCAGCAGACTGCAAATCGCCAAATGCTCTACAGTCGCGCGCCTCCAGCCCCTGCATGCGCCCTGAGGTTTAGAATGTTGCCACAGAAGCACACCTCAGGGCGCCAGTGCTCAGGAATTTTCAAGAGCGCATGCGCCTCTAGCATTTTATTATTATTGATAGAACAGCCTAAATTTGAAAGCTACCTGAGACGGAGCTTGAAGTATGGACTCAGGCAGTCTGTCCAGGCATAAGGTTCAGCAGGAAAGGAGGGGCATAGCTTAGAATTGACAGTAGAGGAGAAGGATACAGATAGGAGAGACTTGCTCAATGAGATTAATTTATACCTACCTACTGCGCCTCTTGAGGAAGTGTATAGGAAGAGATAAGAGATATTGCATAGCTGCAGAGTGAATGTACATATATGTCAGTAAGAGAAGTTTGAAATGGATACAGAAATGGATAGGGAGCCACTGCTTGTATAGGTATGTGTGACGCACAAATGGAAGACATAAAATAAAATAAGTAGCACAGCAGAATTTTGAACAGAGCAAAGGAGAGAGATGGTTAAATGAAAGACTTGTGAGAAGCAACTTGCAGTAATCTAGGCAAGAGGTGAAAAGGGTGTGGATAAGGGTTTTGGTAGTGTGCATAGAGAGAAAAGGTCAGATTTTGGTGATATTATAGAGAAAGAAATGACAGGTTTTGGTGGTCTGTTGGATTTGTGCAGAGAAAGAGAGAGAAGTGTCAAAAATGACCCCAAGGTTGCGGGCTGATGAGACAGGGATGATGAAAGTCTTATCCACTGAGATGGAAAGTGGTGATGAGAGGAGAGGAGAGGAGAGGTAAGTTTAAGTGTAGGTTGCAACAGAAGGAAATAAATCAGCCTGGACATTGTGATCTGATGCCTCTCCAACTGCCCCTCAGGATCAGAACAGAAGTTTTTTGGCACTCTCCACCTTCAGTACTTCCTTACTTATTGTGCTTACCGAGTTGCACCAGCACTGGTTTGTGCCCATGCTGTGTGTCCCATGTGTCCTCGGCAGTACTTTATATGTGGATATTTTCTACAAGTCTCATATTGCCTTGATATAGGAAAAAAAATCTGAAATAAACAGGCTGCTCATATTATACAGTATAAAGGCCTTGTGAAATAGCTTGGACTAATTTGTCTTCATTATCAGAGAATATCATAGATTAAAGGTAGCAAGAAATGAATAGCATCTCAATTTTATAAAACTTGTTGAACCTTTTATTCACCTATTAAAGCCATTAATGCATAAAAGAGCTAAAAGAGCTGAAAGAGCTGAAAGAGCTGTGTAGTGTGAGCAGGAAAAGAGATATAGTTAGCAAGGAGCTATTTTCTCACTAGAGAAATCAAGTGACAGAAATTAAAGGTGGCAGCATTGGTCGGAAAGTACCTTGCATTTTCAGCCAACCCCACCTCTTTCATAAAAGGGTTTATTCACAGATTAATTAGATTTGCAAATGAAAATTATGGCTGATGGGAATATGATTGAGCCCACTTTTAAAGCATGTGAAGTAAAGATTAAAAGAGGAGTGCTAAGCACTTATTCTTCCATGTTTTTGCCTCCACATATTAAAAATATGCTTTCAGTCTAACAACTCAGTGTTTCTTTATATCTTTTTTCCCCAAGATTCACATTATAGTGGGGAATCCTGGTGGAATGCTTCCTTTTGCAGTGCAGTCAAAGTTGATCAAATGCTTTGTCACTCCAGGAATGATGTTTGTTAGATGGAGTTTACTGGCCTGGAGGTAGTGGATTGTTTTGTAAATAGTTTAGTTGTATATCTTTTAATTTTATATGTTTAAATTAAGATGTACGCACGTAAATCATGTAAAAAGAAAAAGCGACATCCATTAAAAATTTGAAGGGATTGATTTTATATATTGTATGTTTGATTGATTTGATTAATGGTTGGGCAAGAGCACTATGAATAAAATGGCATTTCAAATTTTAATAAAATTGCCTGAAGAGCTTGCACCATGGCGATCGAATACACAATGAATGTAATGACATAACGCTATGATGCAAGTACATCGAACATACTAAAAAGTAAACGCAGTCTGCAAAATTCGCTAATACAAAGTGAAGGCTGAGGAACGAGCAGCGATAGAAGGAACCGCACTGAGAAAAAAACTTATTGAAAAGCATTTACAAAAAATGTTTAGTGAGTATAAATCAGGCGTTGTTTCACTTTTTAGTTTACTTTAGTTTATTGTTTATTTTTTAGGCCAGTTTAATTAACGGGAAGGTGCAATAGAGTTTCAATATTCGAGCACTCCAGTTTGTGCATATATTTAATAAGACTGGGGGGTTTTAAATAACTTTATATATGAATTTTTACTGTTACACTTCTATAGCTTTTAAGATTATGATATTTCAATGAACTAACGTTTGGGGGGAAAAAATGATGATATAGTAAGATTCAAAGTTAAAAATTAGGCCTGAAGTCTCGACCCAGTGTTCCTTTTGAAATGAGAAATTCTCCCTGTTTTAATAACATAAGCTTTCTATTTATGCCAGAATGGTGAATTCGAATAAATGCCCATTTCAACAATCTCCTGAAGAAGCTCAGTTGTGAGTGAAATGGAGATGCTCCTTAGAGCAAGCTGGGCACCACCTATGAAATCAAAAACACCAGATCATCCAGTCACCTTCAATGGGAGTCCTAGGCATCCATATTGAATAAGCTAAGTACATAGAAATGGTAGAAAGCCCTAGGAACCCATGAGTAATGATTGAACGATATTTTAGCTTTAAAAAATAAGAAGGTGATTGAGACTATGAAAGAAAGACCAATACTCTATAAAAGAGGGTTTCCCAGATTTCGGTATTAACGTAATCAATGCATCCGTAGCACCAAGGGGGACAGAACTTCCTCCACACATGAGTTACAATATCATGGCAAGGGATCTCCCTGATAAAATAAGTTTTTCAGCCGCAGTTTGACTGCCTGTCACCCCCTGAATGAACTCAGCAGGAGGGATACCCATTCCCTCCTGCCTGGCAACCCTACTCCCTAATGAACGTGGAAGAAGGGATGCCCAGTCCCTATAGACAGGGCCTTAGGTGCCTGGGCCAATCAGGCCCACAATGCACCAGGAAGGGACAGGCCTGCCATTCAGATGGAGGTGGGCCTGCTGGCTGGCCGGAGAGAGGACCAACAAAAAAGGTTAGGGAAGTCGGGTGGAGTTAGGAGGGGTTCTAGTGGGGATGCAGGGGGGGCCTGGGGGTGGCTTGGGTTATCTATAGATGGGGGTGGGGGTTTCCAGCAGGTAGGATTGGGCACCCTCCTACTGGCGATCTTCAGGGTGCGTGGGAGGGGTTCCAGCAGGAAGGATTGGGCACCTTCCTGTCGGTGATCTTCAGGGAGGTGCTGGTGTTCACAATCTTCAAGAGGGGGTGTTCTGGGCAGGAGGGATTACAGAATCCAGGCCTAAATCTTTAGAGATGGGAGAGATTCCATGGGACTGAAGAAAAGCAGATGTGGTTAATCTTCATAAACATCACAGAGATGAGGTGGGAAACTACAAGCTGAGAAGCCTTACTTCAGTTACTAGAAAAATAATGGAAACGTTCCTCAAGGAAAGGATAATGATATTCTTAGAAACTAATGGATTACAAGATTCTAGACAACATGGCTTTACTAAAGGTAAATTCTGGCAAACAAATCTGTTTGAATTCTTTGATTGGGTGACCAGAGAATTGGATCAAGGACGTACACTAGATATAATTTACTTAGATTTCAGCAAAGCTGTTGACACAATTCCTCATAGGAGGCTCTTGAATAAACTTCATGGGCTGAAGTTTGAGTCCAATGAGGTGAACGGGATTAGAAACTGGTTGATGGACAAATGCCAGAGGGTGGTGGTTAATGGAATTCACTCGGAGAAGGGAAAGGTGAGTAGTGGTGTGCTTTAAGGATCAGTGCTGGAACCAATTCTGTTCAATATGTTTATGAATGACATTGCCTTTTTGTGGTTGATACCAAGATTTGTAACAGAGAGGATGCCCCAGAGAGAGTGGAAAACATGAAGAAGAATCTGTAAAAATTAATGTCTGGCAACTAAAATTCAATGTGAAGAAGTGCAGAATGAGGCATTTAGGGAGCAGAAATCTAAGGGAACCATATGTGCTGGGAGGTGAAAGGCTGATAAACACAGATAGGGAGGGACCTTGGGATGATTGTGTCTGAGGATCTAAAGGCATCTAAACAGTGTAATAAGGTGGTGGCTCTAGCCAGAAGGATGCAAGGCTGCATAGAAAGAGGAATAACCAGCAGAAGAAGGGAGGTGTTGATGCCCCTATATAGGTCATTGGTGAGGACATAGTTGGCGTATTGTTTTCAGTTTTGGAGGCCATATCTGACAAAGGATGTAAATACTGTATACTTGAAATGGTCCAGAGAAAGATGATAAAAATGCATCTAACAATGCTCCTCAGCTCCCAGCTGAATGCAGCATTGGTGCCTCCCAACTCCCTCCTTACCTCCGACACCAGAATGCAGCATTGAAGCCTCCAAACCTTTCCATAAATGCCCAACAATGTGGTTACCACCAACAGGCACATGGACCAGCCAGGCACCACCCCTACAAACCAAAAACCAACCACCTGTCAGCTCCCCCCAAACCAACCTATAAAGAAACAACCTAACATAATTGCACCTCAACAGAAAGACCTCCCTGAGCCACACAGAAACAACCCAAATAGGTAAATCCCTCTCTCACACATTGTACATTATCAAGCAAACTTCTTTCACACACCATATCTCTAATAACCCACCTACTCTCTACCCACGATTGTGCAGACAACTCACTCAATGGCAGCCCAATGCTAACTCTCCCTAATACCTTAACAGCTATTTTTTGCTCTCATAAAGAGAGTATGGATTGTGGACTTTGTCATTTATATTTGTAACTCTGCTCTTTCCAAGATCCAGAGGGAAACTTATATGTACTCTGAGATGGCTAGGATCTCCTAAAGTATCATCTCACCTTGCAAGGAACCCCTATCTAAGAGAAAGTGCCTGTGGCTCACTGGTTAAAGGCACTACTTCTATCTACCAAAGATCATGGGTTCAAATTTATACCCGTCCCCTTCCAATATCTTCACAGGTTCTTATTTGCTCTCATAAGAGAATATGGATGGAGGGTTTTGTCATTTACATTAGCACTGTGCCCTTTCCAGGGTCCAAAGGGAAACTTATTTATACCGTAAGATGCCTATGATCTCATATCATCTCATATGGCAGGAATCCCTGCCTAAGGGAAAGCACCTGTGGCTCAGTGGTTAAAGGCACTGCTTCCCTCTTTCAAAGATCATAAGTTCAAATCCCAAGTATGGTCAGATACTCCAACACATATTCCTATTTTGTTCGTGACATTCTGCTATCTAGGTGCATGTCACAATGATGTCAAAAAGGCGGCAAAAAGGGCAAATAGAATGCTAGGAATGATAAAGAAGGGGATCACAAACAGATCAAAGAAGGTTATCATGCTGTTGTACCGGGCCATGATGCATTGTCACCTGGATTACTGCATCCAGCACTGGTCGCCGTACATGAAAAAAGACATGGTACTACTTGAAAGGGTCCAGAGAAGAGCGACTAAAATATTTAAGGGGCTGAAGGAGTTGCCATACAGTGAGAGATTGGAGAAACTGGGCCTCTTCTCTCTTGAAGAGAGGGGACATGATCAAAACATTCAAAATACTGAAGGGAATAGACTTAGTAAAGACAGACTGTTCACACTCTCCAAGGTAGGGAGAATGAGAGGGCATTCTCTAAGTTGAAAGGGGATCGATTCCGTCCAAACATAAGGAAGTTCTTCTTCACTCAGAGAGTGGTGAAGAGCTGGAACGCTCTTCTGGAGTCTGTTGTAGGGGAAAACACCCTCCAGGGTTTCAAGACTAAGCTGGACAAGTTCCTGCTAAACTGGGATGTACACTGGTGAGGCTGGACTCATTTTAGAGCACTGGTGTTTGACCCGGGGGCCACCGCGTGAACGGACTGCTGGGCACGATGGACTACTGGTCTGACCCAGCAGCGGAAATTCTTATGTTCTTATGTTCTGAACTACTGCAGCCATTGTATGAGTAATTTATTTCCTTTTATGTTCTTAACCATTCGTATGCACTATATACATGTTTTTTTCATGTGCTGTGATTGAGTAATGCATTATTAAACATATTTTGAACTTAATATTAACCTGGAGTCTTCTTTAGCCCAAAAAATAGAAGCTGTAGTATGCAATATTTAGTATATATTTTTAATGTGCTTTGCTTAAGCAATGCATTATTAAACATGAAAAAATAGAAGCCCCATTCAGCTATATGCGGATGCCTCCAGCATGCCTAGAAGATGCCTAAGTTGTGCCCACCTAAATGAAGCCTATCTAGTACCTAACTAATGCTCAAAAGTAGACCTGCATTTCCAGTCAGTCATCTTACTAAAAAATAGAGGATTTAATATGCAATATATATACCAAAAGAGGAATTGGACAAGTGTTGAAGGATATAAGCTTGGCTTTGGAAATGACATGCACTTTACTATCTGAGTACAATGGTTAAAGCTGCAGCCTTAGCATTCTGACGTTGTTGGTTCAAATCCCACTCTGCTCCCTGTGACAGAAGCCAACTAAAAAAAAAAAAAGAAAGATTATAAGATAAATAAAATATAATAGTGGTGCCAGCATTTCACTGTATACAATTTTTAATGAAAAACAGCATAAAAACGCCATTCTAATGAAGTCATAATAATGAGACATGATAATGTTATAGACGTGTAGATGTCTATGTGATGTCTAAAAGGTGTTTCTGTAAAGGACATCTAACTATTTAGATGCATCTAGATTCGCTGAGTAGCACCGAGTGTGATTCTCTATAGTGCATCTATGCATTATAGATTGAGCTCAGCTGGACATCTAAACAATGCCTAAATTTTAGATGTCCTTTACCAAATTGGGCACTGAGTCTATTAAGCTGAATCTCCATAAAACAAGATTAAAAAATTTAAATGGGATGAAGAGGATTATGCTAAACAGAAGGTTTATCCCTGGTTACATAATCCCTCTAAACAGGGACTTAAAGGGGTTGATTCTTCTGACCCTTCAGAGGGTGGTTCTATCTCTAACTATGAGGATGATATTTTAGGCAGAGACAGCTCTGGAAGGTCTGGACAAAACAAAAAATGGGGAAAATCAAGGGGGGAAATCAAAAGTACCCCACGACTCGATCGTAAGGGGGCAAGTCCAGGACTACCAACAATAAAAAAACAAGTAGCATCGTATTTTTTGCTTCATAAGAGGCACTTAAAAGTGGGTGTGTCTTATGGAGTGAATACACCTTCCCCCTGCCCCGGTATCTTTTCTTAACTGGCGGTCGTCCAACACGGTCTCCTGCTGGATGGCTGCCTTTCTCGTTGCAGAGCGATGCACAATGCAGGAGCGCGACCTTTGCGCTTCCTGCCTGGTCCCGCGACGCTCTGTAATTGGCTACCATCAGTTCTCACATCGTGAGAACTGATGGCAGCCAATCACAGAGTGGCGCGGGACCAGACAGGAAGTATAAAGGTTGTGCTCCTGCATCACTGATGGCAGCCCAAAGCCCGCATACCCGAAGAAGCAGCCCACAGACCGAAGCCTAAAGAAGCAGCCCACAGCCCCCTCGGTACCTTTTCTTAACTGGCGGTGGTCCAGCGCAGTCTCCTGCTGGACAGCTGCCTATATGCTTCCTGCCTGGTCCTGTGCCACTCTGTAATTGGCTGCCATCAATTCTCACATCGCGAGAACTGATGGCAGCCAATCACACAGCAGCGCAGGAAATACGCAAGAGGAAATGCATGATCAGGAAATTTAGGAAACAAAGATTCCTAACTCTATATAGTTCTCCATTTTTTCTATTTTTGCATGAAACAATATACTCTTTTTGTTAGATAGAGCTGTACTTTGTAAGTTACCAACAGATTTATCCACTTTATCCAATTTACCTCCTAGCTCTGCTATTTGATTATCATGCTCATTCATTTTAACAATTACATCTGAGGAGAACTGACACATTTTTAAAACTGTGCTTTTTAAAGAAGACTCAATTCTATTAACAGTTAGCCATATATCATTTAAAGTGATAACTTTGTCCTTAGGAAGAACATCAAGGGTTGGCTCCTTGACCTCACTTATTTGCTCAACCATATTAAGTCCAGTTACATCAGACAATTGTAAGAAAGAGGCTACATCCTCAACATTGGAGGATGTCTCTGCTCTTCCAACAGACATTAAGGCTGGGGAGGTGGTGAAGGGCCTCCTGAGGAAAGGGAAGCTGACTGTAAGCTTAAAGTTACCTGCTCTTCTATCCCTGGTGGAGATGAAGCTGAAAGATAATGATCCATTGGACCTAAACCTGAAGTTAGAAGATGAGGTTTTGCTTTTTTCTTATCCATGGTAGAAGGATTAAGTCTCAGTCCTCTCACAATTCCTCATGGGCTCCGAAAAGGCTCAAAAGGGGCATGTCCTGCCCCTTTGGTCTTACCTCTTCAGACACGCGACCACAGGCTGCATACCGCGGTTCCCTCTGTTCTTTATTGGGCCTCCAAGGACCCCTCCGTCGGCACGGGATGCTGGGTGGCTGCGGGGGTTGCCTGCAAAGCTGGTTGGAGTTAGTGAAACTGGCAGCACTGGCGGCTCCCTCTGTTCTTTATTGGGCCTCCAAGGACCCCTCCGTCGGCACAGAGCGCGGGGGCTTCCTGCAAAGCTGGTTGGAGTTAGTGCTGCTGGTGGCACTGGCGGCCTTCAACTGATTATCTTGAGTTGACATCGGATCCTACACCCCAACTCATCAATAGCATTAGATGTCTTACAGTGATGGGTTTAGACCAGGGATCTCAAAGTCCCTCCTTGAGGGCCGCAATCCAGTCGGGTTTTCAAGATTTCCCCAATGAATATGCATTGAAAGCAGTGCATGCACAATGATCTTATGCATATTCATTGGGGAAATCCTGAAAACCCAACTGGATTGTGGCCCTCAAGGAGGGACTTTGAGACCCCGGGTTTAGACAATGGATATTTGACAAAGAGAGAGGTTGAATACTGAAGATCCAAGGGTTCCTGTATTCTTATATTTTACCCCAAATCCATAAGGATCCGATTAACCCTCCTGGACATCCAATTGTGTCCAGTAGAGGATCAGTGATGGAGCCTCTTTCCACCTTTGTAGATGTCTTTTTGAGATCTATTGTGACCAAGGGTTTTTCATATTTAAGAGATTTCACCCATTTTTTGACCAAACTTTTGGAGGTTACCACTGTGAGTGAGATAACATTTTTTGTCACACTTGACATTAAATCCCTATATACTATCATACCACAAGATGATGCGATCTTCATTATCACAGATTTTTTACAAAATCATCTTAAGGTTCTCAGAATCCCAGATGAATTTCTGATTAAAATGATGGCTCTTGCAATGCAAAATAATTATTTCAGATTTAAGAACAATTGGGACATTATAAAAAATTCAAGGAGGTTTGGGACCCATTGACAAAATTTTGTAAAGATTGAATATTAGTTTTAGCCCTTTGATTATACACATCCAGGATGGGCGGCGGGGGGGGGGGGGGGGTTGCCTTTAATATATTATTTGATTGCAACTTTGTTTATATTGATCACTTGTATTATTCTTGGTTGTCTTTATGCTGTATGGAAGGGGGGGAAGGGATATGTATTTTGTACATCATTTGATGGTATTTAAGTGCTGTTTATTTTGTACATGGTTTGATATGTTGCACTTGATGTTGGTTTTTAAAATGAAAAACAACAACAGGTTTTTTCCAACAGGTGTCAGGAGTAGCCATGGGGGCTACTATGGCTCCTTCTGTGACTAACCTGTTCATGCAAAAGTTCGAAGACACCTGGATTATGAATAATCCATTTTCTGGCCCTAGATGTATTTATGTGGATTACTTGTTTGTCTCAATAAAGCCATCAGCTTGGACATCGATTCTCCACAATGTTTTGTTTCCTTATGTGTGCTTTTTGTAGAGTGAATAGGGTCAATTTCTTTTGTTGCATTTTATTGATGACAATTTTGTCATTTGGACTGGTTCTAAAGAAGATTTACATTTATTCCACACTTGGTTAAATTCAAAACATCTGAAAATAGAATTCAGTATAAGCAGTGATCCACACCAGATTTCGTTTTTGGATGTCCTTGTGACTAAAGGGGTTGATTCGATTGAGACTATGGTTTTTAGGAAAACCACAGATAGGAACACATTTCTTCAATTCTCCAGCAACCATCCACTCCTGCTAAAACATAGTCTTCCTACTTCACAGTTTTTTAGGTATAGAAGAATCTATTCTGATATGTCTGAATACAAGCATCAAAGTAAACAACTATATACTTGCCTAAAAGATCATGGTTATCCTCCAGCTATTCTAAAGAAAGCATATAGAAGAGCTAAATTTCTGAACAGAGATCTGCTTTTTATTCCTAGGGAAAAAGACAATGATGACACAGTTACATGTATCGTACAATACTCACCAAAAATGACAGCTGTGACCAAAATACTCAGGAAACATTGGGATGTTATGAAGCTACATCCTTCAATCCATGCAACACTCAAATTTCAATCTCATATAATTCAGTTCATTGTTCTTCATATAAAATTGCTTCAATAAATATAACTTCGTATTTCATTTATAACTTCATATTTTGTCACACTCTTTCATTTCTTCATATTTTGTAGCAAGCCTCCTCATCGGTCAAAATTCATTCATTTATATATCTTTTAAGATTAATGTCATGCCAAAAGCACTTATCTTAATAAGCAGCAAGGAGGGACTCCGACATGAATTCAAGTTTTGCAAATAGCTGTTTCAAGGAAAGTCCCCTATAATAAATATGAAGCGTCATTATAAACTAGCTAACAAAGTTAAATAACCCACCACATTACATCCATATACATATACAATAACTAGAAGCTGGAAAAGAGGAGGGGGCCTAGCGATAATCCTTAAATGCTACTTTGACTTCACCAGAATGGACTCAAAAATCACAGAAGATCTGGAAATCATCACCTGCAAGATCACCAACCCCGAACTGGAAGAATCTCTAATAGCCACACTATTCTACATCCCCCCCAATAAATGGTCAAGTGCAAAAGAAGAATTCTTTGAATACCTTTCATCCAATACCATAAAAGGCCCATACAACTTACTTCTGGGAGACATAAATGTTCACCTAGAGAAAAAGGAAAAACCGGAAGTGACAGAAATCGACTTGTTCCTAAATACCTTGGGCTTTGAAATTCCTGACAAAGAGGAAACACATGAAAATGGACACCAACTGGACATCGTCACTTTTTCCCACAAAGACCCTGACACAAAAAAAATACAATACCATGCAGGAAAATGGGTTAAGAACATATGGTCACAATAATGAATAAGGGGTGACCAAATGAGAGCATAAATCTGTGTTCGGTTATTTTTTTCAGCCAATACCTTTTCATATTTTCCAATTAGGCATATAGAATTCCACCAAGCATGAAATTCAACTTTAGAGAGATCTTTCCAATTGTAAAGAATGTTTTGGATGGCTGTAGCCATGAGTATAGTGAACATTCTGTCAGCGTGAGTAGATAGTTGTTTATGAAGACCTTGAGTCATGCATATTACAATAGAAAGTGATAGCGGTTCAGTAATGTCTAGGATATTGGAAATAGTCAACCTTTGGCATAACTTTCTGATTTATTATTGTTATTACATCAAATTGCCTTTGTATAACATACTGTGATTCATTTTTGTATATATGCACCCAATATCCTGTTTTGTCTATATTACTGCACAATGAGATTTTCTCTGTTATTACTGTTCCATATATTTGTATACTTAAAACCAATAAAATATTTTGAACACAAAAAAAAAAGAACATATGGTCAGATCACTATACTTTCAATTTTGAATTATGTTGGCAAAAGAAACACTCAACAGCAAAACATATAAACAAAACCAGTTTGAAAAAAACAGTCACCTGCAGAAACATCACCAATCCAACAGAATTCTGGACCCATTATGAACTACACCCCAAAATAGAGGAAGAGCAAGACTTCCCCACTAGATGGGACAAATTCACAAAAGACACACTAAATCAAATAGCTCCTGTTCAATCATACAAAAAGAACACAAGGGCATCAAAAGAATGGTATGACGCCGAATTATTAGCCCTCAAACAAGATCTCAGAAAACTGGAAAGAGTATGGCAAAAAACAGACAAAGTGGAAGATAAAATTAAATGGAAACAAAAAATGAAAAATTACAAGAATCGGATCAAAGAAAAGCGTTATAACTGTTATGCACAGAAAATAGGAACAACCAATACAAACAGTAGAGAACTATTCAAACTAGTAAGCAAAATAACAGACACCACACAGATACTACAGAACCATCACGATCAAATCCCAGAGGTCTCCACCCTAGCCAACCACTTTAGGAAAAAAATCACCGACCTCAGAGCCTCAATACCCCCTCATCCACCCAATCTTGAATTCAACCTCAAAACGCAGAGTAGTGAATCCAAAGGCGATATGAGCTGGAACCACTTCGAGCCCCCAGATTGGAATAACTTCCTTGCACTCTTCAACAAATACTCCAAATCAAATTGTCTACTAGATGAATGTCCATCTAAGATCATGCAAGATGCAATACCAGAATTTAAGAGGGACCTATTTAACTGGGTAACTTACTCTCTCAAAAACGGAACCTACCTGGAAAATATGGGACACATCCTAATCACACCCATACCCAAAGACCAGAAGATCTCGCTCACACTGGCGTCCAACTACAGACCCATAGCGAGCACCCCCTTTTTCACCAAAATGCTGGAAGGGCTGGTCAACTTGGAATTAGTAAATCACTTAGATAAGTACTCTCTCCTAAATGACCACCAATCTGGATTCAGAAAAGGATTCAGCACCGAGACAGTCCTAGGCTCTCTCCTTAACCACCTATACGACCTTTTCAATCAAGGTTCCAGCGCCTTGATCCTACAGTTAGACTTCAGCAGTGCCTTCGATCTCGTGGACCACGAAACTATGCTTAGGTGCCTCGACGAAATGGGAATATCAGGAAGAGTGTGGACCTGGTTCCAAGGTTTCCTAACCAAACGATCTTATCAAGTGGTCCATGAAGGAAATTACTCTGAACCCTGGAAAAGCCCCTCGGGAGTCCCACAAGGATCCCCCCTATCTCCCACCTTGTTCAATATATACATCTCTTCTCTAGGCCACCTTTTACAAAAGCTTAACCTAACTTATTATATATATACGCAGACGACATCTCCATACTAATACCAATAACAAATGTGACCTCAACCAACTCAAAACATATCTCCTCCATCATGCTCGAAATAGAAAAATGGACTTTAAACTTCAAACTGAAATTAAACTCAGAAAAGACAAAGATTTTCCTTGCTAGCCCAAATGAGAAAATCTCCGCAACTACAATATATGTAAACGGCCATGATCACCCAATACTAAAAACCATAAAAATACTGGGAGTCACCCTGGATACCCACCTGACCCTGACCGAACACATAAACTCGGTGACTAAAAAATGCTTCTTCATCCTTTGGAAACTGAAAACCATAAAAAAATACATCGACCCGCTATCCTTCAGAATATTGGTACAATCACTGATTTTATCCACCCTGGACTACTGTAACATTGTCTACTTGGGAATATCTAAAAAAAATGTGAGAAAACTGAGAATAGTTCAAAATACGGCCATCCGTCTAATATTCGGACTAAAGAAGAGCGATCATGTTAGTCCATTCTACAAACTCCTTCATTGGTTACCAATTGAAGCACGAATTCTATTCAAATTCTCCTGCCTCTGCTATAAACTAATCTGGGGACTGGCCCCCAGCTACCTACTACCTCACTTCGAATTCCACTCCTCTATTAGGCCTACCAGAAACCGTAACCTCTTTACCTACACAAATATCATAGGCTGTAGATATTGCACCTTCTTTGATAGAACATTCAAATTCCAAGCAGGTAGA
Source organism: Geotrypetes seraphini (assembly GCF_902459505.1). Classification (NCBI taxonomy): domain Eukaryota; kingdom Metazoa; phylum Chordata; class Amphibia; order Gymnophiona; family Dermophiidae; genus Geotrypetes; species Geotrypetes seraphini. The sequence goes on from NC_047092.1 coordinate 91,138,951, forward strand.
CTGCAAACTTGGACAGGCTACTTCACTGATGCCGCCAGAGAATCATATAGTATCTTTAGGAAAGAACTAAAAACCACATTGTTTAAGAAATTTATAACCTAACCAGACTTCTCCCCTAAAATCGGAGCCTCCTCCCATCCCAAGGAGTCCGTCTACCCTCTTCTGCCAAAATTTCTATCTTTAATTGTTACCAGTTTTTCCCACTGGTGCCCGTCCTTCGTTCAAATGTACCAAGTTAACAACTTACTTCTCATCAACATCTTATGTTATCTTTTTCACCTTCGCAGCCTTGCACCTTTGTAACTCAAAGCGCAATCTCCTTTCTCTTCTCCTACTTATGCTCTGAATATCGTCGACTGTATAATGCTACTCATTGTGAAACCATGTAATACACAGCCCTGTAACTCTCCTGTTACTATCACTAGATGTTCAATGCTATACTCTGTAATTCGCTGTCTGTACAGTTTCTCTTCATTGTAAACCGCCTAGAAGTCACAAGATTGTTGGCGGTATATAAGAATAAAGTTATTATTATTATTATTATTATATAAATTCTCACCATTTAGATCAAATCACAACATTTTCCGTGCTGTTCTAATATGGTGGCGGCATCTTACTACAATCATTAAATACACATTCAGTTCTCATTCATCCAATCACGAATCACTCCACACACAGCCCTCCCATTCTCAAAACAACGTCATCTATTCCAGCTCTACGTTCAGCCCATTAGGGCTGACAGTGTTCAACTTAAAGATCCATTTCTGCTCGCGGTAGATGACAAATCTTTCCAAATCACCACCCTCCCACCCTACTATAATCTGATCGATAACACGCCATCTCAGATCAGTAATACTGTGTCCCTTTTCTAACCAGTGAGTTACTATAGGAGCTTGTTCAGACCTCATAACAATCCTGGACTTATGTTCCGTCAGGCGGATCATAATCTGCCTGCTACTTCTCCCTATATAGTCCAAATTACAAGGGCATATCAGAGCGTACACTATGTGGCTGCTTCATATTTTGAACAAAATGAAATCTTGTTTGTTTAATCACAGCTCTAAATTAACTAATGATAGTATACACAATATTTTTCATGAAAATTAGTGAAATGCTCAGACCATATAACCAATGATTCAGTGTTGTCACCAAACTGTGGTTAATAAAGGGACCATCATTGCCTTCACTGTCCCTCACCCAACCATTCAAAATTAATAAATATATCCTAAGCAGTAGATGACATGTAAATACCACTTATCTGAAATGGCTGGGAAGATGGATGTTCGATAACCACAGCTGTATTACAGTGCAGTGCTTTGGTGTACTAAAACTTGTGTGAAATATCAATTATATCTCCATATTATATCGTCATATTATAATCCCTAGCCCCCCGACTCGAGTTTTGACTCTTCATCAGGAGGGGACACTGTTAAAATAATCAAATATATTAGAAACTATATAGAGCTAAATCATATAACTGAATCCTCTGTCTTCATAACCTCTCTTATCTTATTCTGCTTATCTAATTAATCTCTTATAACATATCTATAATCATCAAAACCGCAATCTCTAACCTGTTGTTGGCGTTCTATGTCCGGAAGGCAGCGGAAAAGGGGCAACCTAGAAATGAATGCCGCAGACTGATCTCTTTATACTATACTATGATGTGACCAGAAGTGATGTCAATCGAAGAATACCCGATTATTTACTATATTTGAAAACAATCTATATCCAAATTTAATCCACTTGGGATCAATGATTGCCAATTGTATATAAATCTTTGTTCTTTTTGGATTAAAAGCTTCGATATATCTCCTACATAGTGTCTAATCTGTAAAAGATCACATACTCCTTGTGTCTTTGTAGATATCAGATAAAAGGACTAGTCACAAAAGTCATGACTTGAATTTTATAATCACTTAAATTTTTGTTTTTAATTTTTGTATGGACCTTCAGATAGCACCTGGGCAATGTACACCCAGCTGCTGCTGCTCTTCGTCGGTCCAGCCTTTATTAATTTATTCATACAAGACTCATATTGTAATTTTTTCTTATAATTTTTATAAGAGTAAACTTTTTTTTAAAAAGACCATCACTTAGCTTATAGTGATCTTGTCTATATCTTGCATTCACCTCTCCCGACATGCATGTTTTAGATTGAAACTTTTCTTCAGGGTCGAGGGAAACTACAATAAAACACACCGTATCTGTCCTTATTTTTTCATAAATCAAGCACAATATAACAAGAGCAAAGCATCTACTACACAGTAAAATGCTGTAAAACAGAAAAATCAAGCGCTTACCATTTAACGGAGCTACATCGGGCAGTCTAACATGGCCGCGGTTTGTAATCAGGGACGTTAAATACAGCTGGCCCAACGCACACTGACAAGCCGTATGACATCATCATCATACCAGTGCGGGACTCAGACCCAGAGGAGTCAGGGCTAAAAGTTGAAAACTCTCACAGGATCGATAGCCATTCAGTCTCCTCGTTCAGTCCCATAGGAACCTGGGATTTTAATCTATATATCCATTTCTGCTCGTTAATTGCCAGAGCCTTCTGAATATTACCTCCCTCCACCCTACTGTGACCGAGTCTATAATTCTCCATTTAATATCCGACTACTCGTGCCCCATAAGCTGCCAGTGTCTCACCAAAGGGGCAGTGTCACGTTCGGTACATACCCGTGACGTATGTTCATTTAGACGTATCTTTTTTTTTTTTTTTTAAATTAATTTATTGATTGTTACAACATATAACAAATTCAGGCAATTTAAACAACTGTAAAGGAAATATATCAAAATAAAAAATACTAACATTTATCAAGTCCACATTATTAAGGGCTGGCTATTTCTGCCGCAGCCTCTATCAAAGTAAAATTAAACATTGATATTCTTCAACATTAATACACTCTAGAGTCAGGCAAAATAATTATCATTTTCATTCCATCTCAGCCTCTGCATTAGTAACAGGCAAAATATCCAATTTAGGTTTATCTATCAGAAAATGCTCTAAATGAGTTGGATCTAGAAAAATATATCTGGTATCCCGATATACCACCAAACACTTACAGGGGAACTTAAGAAAAAATGAAGCACCCACACTCAGGACTCTAGCCTTGAGTTGCAGGAATTGCTTCCTCCTGTATTGCGTCTGTTTAGAGACATCTGGAAAAACATTAATCTGTTGACCACAGAACATAGCATTTTTGTTTATAAAATACAATTTAAGGATATCTTGTTTTTCTATCTCAGTCCTAAAAGTGACTAATAATGTTGCTCTTTTGGTTATATAATCTTTAGATGACTCCAGAAATTGGGAGATATTCAAACTATCAGGAGATACTAATTGATCTTTCCCACCTTCTTCTGAAATCTTTTTGATACCACTAGGCAAATAATAAAGATTATCTGGATAAAAATTTTCTAAACCAGTATAGGAAAGTACATCTTTTAAATACATTTTTAGTAGTTCCAATGGAGAGAGGAAATGGGATAGAGGAAAATTCAGAAATCTGAGGTTCCTAGATCTCATAGCGTTTTCCATTTTTTCAAACTGTAAATGTAATAAAATATTATCCTTTACTTGAGATACAGCACAAGATTGCATTACTGAAACAGATGTTTCAATTTTATCCAATTTCTTCCCCATATTTGCCAATTGAGTATCATGCTCAGCCACTTTGTTTGTTATTTCTGAGGAAAACTGGCAAAACTGTACTACTGTGCCCTGTAGTGAATTCTCAATTCTATTTACTACAGTCCAGACATCTTGCAATGTAATTAGTTTATTGCTCAATTCAGGCTTAGGAATAGGACCGGTAGGCATTGAGACAGGAGATACTGTGAAAGAATGTTCCCCCTTTGAAATGTTAGAATCCAGCTCAGAAAGTAATGGAGAAGCTAAGTCCGACCCTGATTGGGAAACGGAATCAGCCTTCTCTGGTAATGGAGTAAGAGGTTGAGGTGGAGGCGTGGGTTCACCAGATGAGAGAGAGGCAGATTGGGTTTGAAAGTCAGTCTTACCTTCAGATATCGCTATTAAAACTGATAAGTGATGATCCATTGGTCCAATTACATTTGAAGGTGAAGAGGAAATAATCTTAGCTTTCCGCTTTCCCATTATTCTTCCTAGCTGCTCCTCGCTCCTCCTGGCTCCGAAGGGGCTCCAAAGGGGCGTGTCCTTCCCCTTTGGCCATGCCCCTTCGAACACGCGGCCTCGGGCACGCATCCGCGGGCCGCGTTCCGCGGCTCACAGGGATCTTATCCTGAGGAGAGAGGACCTCTCCTCCAATCGGCAACTGCCAGTAGTGGCTGCAAGGGTGCCTGACTGGAGAGTGGAAACTCTGGCAGGAAACAGTCAGCCCTCTTTCCTCCGCGGCTCACAGGGATCTTATCATGAGGAGAGAGGACCTCTCCTCCAATCGGCAACTGCTGGTAGTGCCTGCAGGGGTGCCTGACTGGAGAGTGGAAACTCCGGCAGGAAGCAGTCAGCCCTCTTTCCTCCACGGCTCACAGGGATCTTATCCTGAGGAGAGAGAACCTCTCCTCCAATCGGCAACTGCCGGTAGTGGCTGCAGGGGTGCCTGACTGGAGAGTGAAAACTCCAGCAGGAAGCAGTCAGCCCTCCATTTAGACGTATCTTAATGGAGCACATGGTGCGCCCCACATAGATTTTATTACAGGGGTACTGAATAAAATATATCACTCAGGTAGAATCACAATTGATGGAAGAGTAGGTATAATAATTTACCCCAGTCTCAGGGTATACCCAACACTGACCTGTCATGGTCAGGTTGCACCACTGACATCTGCCACATCCACTATGTGTTCCTTTGCTACGAGGCACCACAACAGACTTGCTTTTAACCAGTTCTCCGATGTTCCTGGTGCATTTGTGTTTAAGTATCACCTTGTTGATTTTAGCAGACACGGGAGTAAATTTTTGAACAAATATTAATCCCAAGTCCTCCTTTTCTTCACAGTATGTCAATAATAACTCACGTTGGGCATATTTCGCCCTAGTATACACTTGTTGTATGATCCCTCTAGGGTAACCACACTGGAAAAAATCTGTTTTTCATATCTTTCGCCTGAGTTTTAAAATCTTTTAATATTGAACAAATACGATGTAAACGCAAGAACTGGCTGATAAGCAGACTATTCTTTAAAATCGATCCGTAGCTTAGTAGGCTGTTCCTATCTGACATTTTCCGATATAAAGATGTTTTAAATCCATGCATTTCCTTCTGGATATTGATATCTAAAAATGCAATGTTTTTGGTATTAAAGGTCGCAGTAAATTTTATATTAGGTAAAAGTCCATTCAACCATACTATTAACATATCCAATTCTTGTGTAGAGGCTGTCCAAATAAAGAAGATGTCGTCAAGGAATCTTTTTCACAGGACCACTTTCTTAAATCCCTCCGAGTTGTATATATATTTTTCCTCCATGTTAGCCATGTATAAGCTCGCAATGGACAGAGCCACCGACGCACCCATAGCTATGCCATGGATCTGTTCAAAAAATTCTTCATTAAACCAAAAATAACTTCTAGTGAGAACCAGGACAGCTAATTTTATGAGAAAGTCCACCATAATTCTAGGGCACAATGTCTTATGACAAAAAATATTCTGCATCATTTCCAATGCCTCTTCTGCAGGAATCATTGTGTACAATGAAACCACATCGAGAGTGACTAATATCCAATCTTCATTCACAGTGGTGATAGATGCAAATATTGAAAACATGTGAGTAATATCCTTAATATACGACCGTATCTTATTGACTTCTTCTATCAAGAAAATGTCTAAAAATTTTGATAAAGGTTCTAGAATAGAGTTTCTCATAGAAACTATGGGGCGACCAGGCGGACACTGCATATCCTTGTGAATTTTAGGGAGGAAATATATCCGGGGAGTTACAGGAAAGTTTTCTTTAAGAAATTCAACTTCCTTGCATGTAATAATCTTATTCTTATAACTCAGGGTCAAGAGTTGAGCAATTTCAGTTTTAATTTTCTCTGTGGGATTCTCCAAAAGACGTCTGTAGTGGTTGGAGTTATTCAATTGTCTATATGTTTCATTATTGTATTGTTCTATGGATTGGATGACAGTCACCCCACCCTTATCCGCACGAGAAAACACTATTTTGGAGTCTTCTCCCAATTGTCGGATCGCCTGAGATTCATCATAGGTCATGTTGTTCATCTTCCTAAGGCTAGTGAACTGTTCTTCAATCATATCCAAATCATGTAGAACTAAATCTCTAAAAGTCAATATATTAGGATGAAAAAGTCCAGGGGGGGACCACCCAGATTTGGGAACTATAATTGAGCCATCACTGCTCGCCTCATACTCAGAGAAAAAACTTTCAATTGCAAAGTCCTTAATAGGCGATATATGGACAGTCTGGTTTCAAAAGGGTCATAAATCAGCCAATGGCCTCTGTAATAGACAATCTAGCAATTTTCAGTTTCTCTGATGAACGTCGGGATTTATTAATACAGCGCCTGACGATAACTGACTTCAGTAGCAATGATGGGGGCCTTGTTAGTTGGATGGATTTGGAAAAATTACATAAACGTTTAATCAGAGCTGAATTACATGGTAACACTCTAGCACAATATATCTCATTGAAAATGATACCTAGAGGCCTTCAGATGCAGAAGAACCAACATTATTTGCGGCTGATAGGTATTTGTGGATAAATGGTGCTCGATACTAAATAAATGCAGTATGGACCTCATGCTTTTAATAATTGAACAAATCATGATTACGGAACAAGAATTGAAGGAGAATATAGATAGTATGACGAGTATGTTAAAGGAGAAGTATGTACAACATTACTTTGAAAAAAGAAATGAGGATTTAGGTAAAAGCATGAGTGCCTTCAGAGAGTCCATTAAACAAACAAAAATTAAAAAAGTAAGAAGGGATGAAAAAGATTATATTGATAATCAGATTTACACATGGAGATATAAGAAAACCAGATTTCAAAATAACAATAAAAAGCCCTATGAGGATGATCAAGGCTCTACAGAGACAGTTTCCAGCACTGATGGAAGTTTAACCAGACAGAATAGAGGTTGGGGTAATGGATCTATTAGACGACAACGAGGAAGAAACAGACAAAGAGGGACGCGTAGGGTTGGGTTCCAGGATGATGGTCAAACCTTATATTGACCCCAAACGAGATCTCAACAGGAATGACAACTTGTTCCCACTGAGGCAGAAGAGTCCTCAGTTATTAACATATCTGATATACCTCCTTTGGCGTTGCAATTACAGGTACTAAACTTAGGGCTTGGGTTTGTTCCCACTCTGATTTATGACCCTTTTGAAACCAGACTGTCCATATATCGCCTATTAAGGACTTTGCAATTGAAAGTTTTTTCTCTGAGCATGAGGTGAGCAGTGATGGCTCAATTATAATTCCCAAATCTGGGTGGTCCCCCCCCTGGACCTTTTCATCCTAATATATTGACTTTTAGAGATTTAGTTCTACATGATTTGGATATGATTGAAGAACAGTTCACTAGCCTTAGGAAGATGAACAACATGACCTATGATGAATCTCAGGCGATCTGACAATTGGGAGAAGACTCCAAAATAGTGTTTTCTCGTGCGGATAAGGGTGGGGCGACTGTCATCCAATCCATAGAGCAATACAATAATGAAGCATATAGACAATTGAATAACTCCAACCACTACAGACGTCTTTTGGAGAATCCCACAGAGAAAATTAAAACTGAAATTGCTCAACTCTTGTCCCTGAGTTATAAGAATAAGATTATTACATGCAAGGAAGTTGAATTTCTTAAAGAAAATTTTCCTGTAACTCCCCGGATATATTTCCTCCCTAAAATTCACAAGGATATGCAGTGTCCGCCTGGTCGCCCCATAGTTTCTATGAGAAACTCTATTCTAGAACCTTTATCAAAATTTTTAGACATTTTCTTGAGAGAAGTCAATAAGATACGGTCATATATTAAGGATATTACTCACATGTTTTCAATATTTGCATCTATCACCACTGTGAATGAAGATTGGATATTAGTCACTCTCGATGTGGCTTCATTGTACACAATGATTCCTGCAGAAGAGGCATTGGAAACGATGCAGAATATTTTTTGTCATAAGACATTGTGCCCTAGAATTACAGTGGACTTTCTCATAAAATTAGCTGTCCTGGTTCTCACTAGAAGTTATTTTTGGTTTAATGAAGAATTTTTTGAACAGATCCATGGCATAGCTATGGGTGCGTTGGTGGCTCTGTCCTTTGCGAGCTTATACATGGCTAACATGGAGGAAAAATATATATACAACTCGGAGGGATTTAAGAAAGTGGTCCTGTGGAAAAGATTCCTTGACGACATCTTCTTTATTTGGACAGCCTCTACACAAGAATTGGATATGTTTATAGTATGGTTGAATGGACTTTTATCTAATATAAAATTTACTGCGACCATTAATACCAGGAACATTGCATTTTTAGATATCAATATCCAGAGGGAAATGCATGGATTTAAAACATCTTTATGTCGGAAAACGTCTGATAGGAACAGCCTACTACACTACCACAGCTTCCATCCAGATCGGTTAAAGAATAGTCTGCCTATCAGCCAATTCTTGCGTTTACGTCGTATTTGTTCAACATTAGAAGATTTTAAAACTCAGCTGAAAGATATGAAAAACAGATTTTTCCAGCGTGGTTACCCTGGAGGGATCATACGACAAGCGTATACTAGGGCGAAATATGCCCAACATGAGTTATTATTGACATACTGTGAGGAAAAGGAGGACTTGGGATTAATATTTGTTCAAAAATTTACTCCCCTCTCTGCTAAAATCAACAAGGTGATACTTAAACACTGGCATGTAGCTAGGCTAGCTTTCCCTGACTCTCCTGAGAGACCTATATTTTCCTTCAAACGCACCAGGAACATCAGAGAACTGGTTAAAAGCAAGTCTGTGGTGTTGCCTCATAGCAATGGAACACATAGTGGATGTGGCAGATGTCAGTGGTGCAACCTGACCATGTCAGGTCAGTGTTGGGTTCACCCTGAGACTGGGTAAATTATTATACCTCCTCTTCCACCAATTGTGATTCTACCTGTGTGATATATCTTATTCAGTACCCCTGTAATAAAATCTATGTGGGGCGCACCATGCGCTCCATTAAGATACATCTAAATGAACATAAGTCACGGGTACGTACCAAACGTGACACTGCCCCTTTGGTGAGACACTGGCAGCTTATGGGGCATGAGTGGTCGGATATTGGAGAATTGTAGACTCGGTCACAGTAAGGTGGGAGGGAGGTAATATTCAGAAGGCTTTGGCAGTTAAAGAGCAGAAATAGATATATAGATTAAAATCCCTGGTTCCTATGGGACTGAACGAGGAGATTGAATGGCTATCGATCTTGTGAGAGTTTTCAACTTTTAGCCCTGACTCCTCTGGTCTGAGCCCCGCACTGGTATGATGATGACATCATACGCTTGTCAGTGTGCGTTGGGCCAGCTGTATTTAACATCCCTGATTATAAACCACGGCCATGTTGGACTGCCCGATGTAACTCCGTTAAATGGTAAGCTCTTGATTTTTCTGTTTTACAGCATTTTAATGTGTAGTAGAGGCTTTGCTGTTGTTACATTGTGCTTGATTTATGAAAAAATAAGGACAGATACGGTGTGTTTTATTGTAGTTTCCCTCGACCCTGAAGAAAAGTTTCAATCTAAAACATGCATGTCGGGAGAGGTGAATGCAAGATCTAGACAAGATCACTATAAGCTAAGTGATGGTCTTTTTTAAAAAAAAGTTTACTCTTATAAAAATTATAAGAAAAAATTACAATATGAGTCTTGTATGAATAAATTAATAAAGGCTGGACCGACGAAGAGCAGCAGCAGCTGGGTGTACATTGCCCAGGTGCTATCTGAAGGTCCATACAAAAATTAAAAACAAAAATTTAAGTGATTATAAAATTCAAGTCATGACTTTTGTGACTAGTCCTTTTATCTGATATCTACAAAGACACAAGGAGTATATGATCTAATTGAATTCAACAGTGGCTATTTAATGATTTCATTTTTAATCTGTAAAAGGACAGTGTACCCAAGGGCTTCAATGGGATGGGTCTCCTGCAACCAATGGAATACCAAAGGAGCGGAAACTCTTCCTTTACGGATGTTATTGAGATGTTCTGTTATTTGAACCTTGATTTTTCTACTGGTTTGGCCTATATAAATTTTGCCACAAGGGCATATTATACAATATATCACCCCACTTGAATCACAATCAGTCCCGGAAGATAAAAAAATATTTCCTACCCCCTGAAAATGGAATATCTATATAAGATTGATCCAAGACGGACCGGCATTGTCAGTATTTCCCACATTTTTTATGTGGAGGAAGACTGCACATGTTACGTTACATTTTCTTCCATTTTAATTTTTCTCCCAAGTTTTGTGCCCGGGAAAATGCAAATTTAGGTTTGTCTGTCAATGCGGGGTGATATTGAACTATGTGCCAATGTTTTAAAATAATCTTTTTAATAGCGTTACTGTTATTTGTATATGACATGACACATGCTAAATTTTGTTCATTATTGTTCACCACTGGTTGCAGAAGCCATGGACGATACCAATTTTTTGCTCTTTTCCAAGCTCTTCTGACGACTTTCCCCGGGTAACCTCGATCTACAAATTTTTTGTACATTAAACTGGCTTGCTTGTCAAAGTCTTCCTCTTCTGAGCAAATCCTTCTTACGCGAAGGAATTGACCTGTTGGAATACTATTCCTGAGAACTCGGGGGTGAAAACTTTTGGTATTGAAGTAATGAATTACAGTCTGACGGCTTTTTGTGTAAGCTGGTGATAATGCGATTACACTGTTTATAAATGTTTATATCTAAAAAGGAAATTTGAAATTTATCCTGTTTATACGTGAATTTAATATTCAGATCATTTTGATTAATTTCATCTAAAAACTGATTAAGTTCCACTACCCCACCAGTCCACACAAAAAACACGTCATCTATGAACCGTTTCCAACAGGAAACATATCTAAAGTATTTGGATCTGTACACGAATGTATCCTCAAAATGGGTCATGTACAGACATGCCAGAGTGGGGGCAACAGTGGCCCCCATGGCTACTCCCTTGGTCTGAAGATATAGTTTATCCTCAAATTTAAAATAGTTGTTGGTAATTACTATTTGTGCTTGACCACCTTAAACCACTTCTGTGGGGTGGGAGGGTTTGTTTCTGAGGCTTTTTTTCTCCTTTGAATGTATTTCTGGCCTGTGTTTGTGTTGTTTTCACCTTGCACTGCTTATGTGAATGCGTGATAAACAAATTGGTACATGTCATGTAAGGTTGACAATTGTCAGAGGAAATGCAAAGTTTTCCAAGAATATATACTTGTCAGATACCCCTTCCAATTAACTAATACATACATGAGCAAAGTAAGCTCATGGGTAATGAATGGTATGCAGATAGATCTCTGAAAGTCGACACATATGCAGCTGAAGGGTGGAAATAAAAAGGGAGGTGGTAGATGCCAAAGGCTTCCAGATATATGAGAAAGAGGGTGGAAAACACTATAAATATGTATGTTGGCCCACCACAGGAACCTGTCAGGCACAGGCCAGTAGGTATGCCTAATCTTTGGAGAGAATCAACTCTATGGTGAGGGGACCAAAGCACAGGGGAATGCAGCCAGGAAGGGACCAGGAAACACAAATGGGGTGGGATATACTGCTAGATGGGCCCTGCATAGATATAAGTGGTAAGAAGGTGGTTTAGGTGGGGGGCCAGGACATATTTAGGGGGGAGAAAGAAACAGGGATGGGGCACAGGACAGACTAAGGGGAAGTGAGGTAGTTCAGGATGGGTCCAAGACAGAAAAAATAAGGAAGGGGAAGACATGCATCCCCTGGAGGGGAATGAGAAGGCACCACAGGAGAACCCCCTAATAGAGTCAGGATGGGTCCAGGACCAATGTAAAGGGGGGGGGGGAGTACGGGAAAGGACACAGGAAAAGATGGTCAAAGGAAAGAGGCACAGGATAGACTAATAGAGAGGAAAGAGGCACAGGATAGACTAATAGAGGGGAAGGAGGCACAGGTTCAAGGTCCATAGCTTCCCTTGTGGCAAGTGGCTGTAGCTTCTACTGTCCAGTAACCAGGTCCTGCAATAGAGCAAGGAGGCAAATGTTAGCAGGGAGCTGGACCAGTGGCTCTTCCAAGGCCACGGGTACTAGTCTGTTCAGAGGTGGTAGATTACCTGAAGACAGGAACTGCAGGGGTGGGGAGGGGTGGTCCAGCAGGCTTAGTGCATCCCCAGGATCAGGCAATTCATATTCCAGGTACAGCACATATTTATTTATTTCATTTTCTATACTGTTCTCCCAAGAGATCTCAGAATGGTTTACATAAATTTATTCAAGTACTCAAGCATTTTCCCCTGTCTGTCCCAGTGGGCTCACAAGTTATCCACCTGGGGCAATGGGGGGATTGAGTAACTTGCCCAGGGTCACAAGGAGCAGTGTTCTAAGCTTCTCATAAGAGATGCGCATCTAGCTTACCCTTACCTATGTCACCTTAAGCCACTCATAAGGAGGTGTACATCTAACTTACCCTTAAACCTTAGAACAGTGGATTCTGCAATTACCTCTTCTGGGAGAGCATTCCAGATTTCCACCACTCGTTGCGTGAAGCAGAAGTTCCTGATATTTGTCCTGAACCTGGAGTAAAATGTGATGGGAAATAGAATTGGAATCATATTCAAGAAATAATTGATCTTAGGGGCAATCATCATTTTAATGGTACTAAATCGTCCCCACCAGGTGAGCCATAAGGGTGTCCAATGTGACAGAAGATCTTTGACTATGGAAGTTAGGTTCGTCACATTCAATGTGAGAGTTTCATCAATTGTAGGAGCAAAGTACATGCCCAGGTACTTCAGAGTAGTATCAGACCAAGTAAAGTTGAAACGTTCAAGGTCATGTTTAATCTCAGGATGGTTAAGAGGCATAATTTCTGACTTGGATTGATTAAGTTTATTTTTTTTTAAGTCAATGAATTTTTATTAAATTTTTGAAAATACAAGATACAGACAAATGAACTGCAAATTGAAAATCATACTCTTAGAAGAACATGGTACAAACTTGTACGTAATTCAGAAACAAATATTTGAAAACCATCAGGGATGCATAAAACAAGAGTGCAACTTTCGAAAAATAAGCCGTAATGGCTAAATACAGTACAGCATGAATATAAATAAGAATAAAATAAGAGTATAAGAGTATGTGGGGAACATAATGAAAGGAAATAAGGCGGAGAAACAGAGATGGAAGATTAAAGAGTGGAGCTTTGTAAATACAGCTTGAGGGAATTCCAAATATTCTGAAAATGAGGAGCTTGATTATAGTATTTGGCTAAGTATGCTTCATATCTATAGGTCAGGCAAACCAGATGCCACCATTGAGAGTGGGAAACTTTGGACAAATCTTTCCAAGAGTTAAGAAGAGTTTTTAACGCTAAGGTTAAAAGTATATCCATCAAATAAGCATCATCTGTTGACAATTGATCATCAAATGCTGAGGATTTCAATAGTAACATCTGGTAAGTTAGAGAAACATTAATGTGAAAGATTGAGGAAATTGAAGTCCAAACAGAGTTCCAGTAAGCACTGATTGAGGGGCAGTAAAATAGTAAAAGACGAAGGGAGCCAGGTTCAGAATTACAGGTCCAACATGATTGTGGGAAAGAGGAGTTAATTCTATGTGATTTGAGGGGAGTCCATTGAGCTCTGTGAAGGAGGAAGAACATACTGTGCAGAATAGAAGCTGATCTAGAGGTACGAAAGGTGGACTTTAAAACATGTGTCCAAGCATGGTCCGGTATAGGAGAACCAAAGTCAGATTCCCATGAGGCCTTCAGAGAGGAAATAGGATTGGAAAGAACAGACGTGAGGAGTTTATAAAAATTGGAGGCTGTATGGCCTAGGGCTAGGTATTGTTTAGATAGGATGAGAAGGAAAGGTTCGAAATTAGAGCAAAACGGACGAAGGCCAGCTTTTTTGATGGAAGAACGGAGTTGTAACCATGAGAAAAATTGAGAGCCAGGAAGGGAAAATTTAACCATCAGGTCATGGAAGGAGAGCCATGTGATGATTGTACCACTGAGGCCACATTATAGCTTTCTTGTCAATGAGGAAGTGACGATTACCCCAAAGTGGACAATGAGTAGATTTTAACCAAGGATGTTCGAGATTTTTGTCAAGCTCTAAGAGGATTTTATACGTATGTTGAAGAAGCGTGTTATGGGAGAATTTGGTGATATGAGAAGTTCCTAATATTCTAATAAGCGGAAAGGGATGGAAAAGCGCCTGTTCAAGAAGGAGCCAATTAGGTACATCCCAAGGGTTGTGAGAGGAGAGCCATTCAGCACCCTGACAGAGGATGAACGCTTTATGATAGCGAAGAAGGTCAGGAAAGTTTACTCCCCCTAGAAATTTCGGGGCTTTTAATTTTGGTAGAGAAATTCTATGCGACTTATCATTCCATAGGAAAGCAAGCATCAGTTTTTCCATTTGTCTATAAAAGAGGGGGGGGGGAAACAGAATGGGAAACATACTAAGTGCATAGGTGATCTTAGGGACTAACATCATTTTGATGGTGTCGAGCCTACCCCACCAGGATAAATGCAGAGGGGTCCAGGAGGCAAGTAAGTCTTTAGCCTGGGATAGCAATTTGGTCATGATCAATTGAGACGTTAAGGTAAGGTCCCTATCAAAAGATATGCCAAGGTATTTGAGGTTGGTTGTGACCCAAGTGAAAGGATAGGAAGGGATGGTAAATGGGGTACATTCTACATTCAAGGGCATAAGTTCAGTTTTATCCCAATTTACCTTATATCCGATATATCCAATCGCACATGCACTCTCCCCAGCAAATAACACACTAGTCATCCCCTTGAACCTCATTTACCAAAAATATCCAAACTCCTAAATAAGCATCTCCCTTAGGTATCCATTTAAACTTCTCCTAAATAAGCATCTCCCTTAGGTATCCACTTAACTGATTCCTTCAAAGTTAGGTACCTTTCTTCAGTTGCTTATATTGTTTTCCCCACTGAACCTTGTAACTACTTGAACCCTGTCAAGTTATTCTATCGATAAATCCAGATATCTTATACTTGTATTTCTATACCACAACATGTAATTTACTTAAATCGTTGTAATGTAATTCTCTCGGTAATGTCCTGATCTCTTTTAATTGTAATCCGCTTAGAACCGCAAGGCACAAGCGGAATAGAAATCACAAATGTAATGTAATGATATAGCAGAGAAAGTGGAGATTAGGTGTACTAAAGATTTCACCGAAACTTCAGGGTCAGACAGATACAATCAGACATCGTCAGCATACGCCGATATCTTAAATTCTTGATTGGCTATCATAACACCCTTAATGGAGGTGGATTGTCGTATAGCAGACAATAAAGGCTCTAAAGCCAGATTAAACAGTAATGGGGACAAGGGACAACCCTGCCTGGTCCCTCTATGAAGGGTAAAAGGGGTAGAAGACTCATCATTAACCATAATAGTTGCAGTGGGGTGATTGTAAAGAAGAGAAACTAAGCGTATAAAGGGTTCCGGCAAGCCAAAACGAGATAGAACACAAAACAGATATCTCCACTCCACCCTGTCAAACGCCTTCTCAGCATCGAGAGAAGCCAGAAGTATCGGGTGATGTATAGACAGGGCAGAGTGTAGAACGTGACACAACAATCTGGTATTATCAGCACCATATCTCCCTTTCAGGAAGCCCACTTGGTCTCTGTGGATTAGAGAAGGCATAATTTATTCTAGACGAAAAACAAGCAATTTAGCAAATATCTTATAGTCCAAGTTCAATAGTGAGATTGGGCAATAGCACTTGACCAATTGAACATCTCTATCGGCTTCAGGAGGACAATGATGTTTGCTTCATGGAAGCGATGGAGATTATCAGGAAAATCGGCGAGGTCTTGATAGTAGAGTAGAAGGTGAGGCAAAAGAAGAGATGAAAACGATTTATAGAATTCTGAAGGAAGTCCATCAGGGCCGGGCGCTTTTGCCGAAGCCATGGAGGAAATAGCTGTGGAAATTTCAGAGAGAGTGATAGGATGCTGCAAAGAATGACGTTGAGATGCAGAAATAGAGGATAGTTCAATAGATTGCAGGAAAGTCTCAATATGGTTATTGGATGGAGAAGAGTCAGAAGTGTATAACGAATCATAGAAGGTTCTGAATTCTTCCAAAATGTGTTTGGTATTGGTTTTGATTGTTCCAGAGGTGGATCTGATATGAGACACTCGATGTTTCGTTCTCTTGCCCTTTAAATACAAAGCCAACTGATGGCCAGATTTGTTGGAAGAGGCATAATACGTAGCAGATCGACGAAACAAGGTCACAGAGGCAAGATTGCTGAAGATTTTGTTGTATTGAAATTTAAGACATTGCAAGGAGCTGTAAGTAGAGTGATCGAAACGGTGATACAATAAAGTCTCCATAGCATGGATATCGGATTCCAGTTTCTGAAGATCCCATTTCTTCTGCTTGAGGCAGTAGGCTGAGTAGCTGATCGATTCCCCTCGAAGCCATGCCTTATACAATTCCCAAAGTGAGAAACAGAATGAACATTAGTAGAGAAGAAAGACTTTGATGCTTCGGTGATATGTGAAACAAAATCATCATCATGAAGAAGGGCATTGTTCATTCTCCAAGATTTGGAAGAGGTAGGTACGGACCAATGTATCGAACAAGACACGGCCGCATAATCCGAGACAGTAATATCATGTATTTTAGCACAAGTGGCAGATGATAGGATATCTTTGGAACAGAGGATGTAGTCAATTCTTGAAAAAGTCTTGAGGGGTGCGGAAAATAAAGTAAAATCCTTTTCCTTAGTGTTCAATATCCGCCAGATGTCAGACCAACCAAAGGATTGCATGAGATGGGACACAGATGTTCTCACCCAAAGTTTTGCAGGGCGACAAGCAGAAGATCTGTTCAAGAAAGGATCCAACGGGAAATTAAAATCACCCGCAACTATTGTATTGGAGGACAAGGTGGTTTTGTAGACATCCCGGAAAAACTGGAAGAAGGTTGGGTCATCAGCATTCAGGGCGTAGAGGTTAGCAATGGTAAGAGGTCGACCCTCTATGGAGCCCTCAAGTAGTGACCATCTACCATTAGGTATGATGCAAGGTCAAAGAGAATAAATAAAAGTAAAATCCAGAACAGAAAAAGATATTCATGCTGACGAGCAGAATGATGAAACAGAAAATTGATCCATCGAACGGGGTCTCATGCTTACAAGATGGGCCCAGCAGAACACCCTCCAGCCCGATAATCAATCACAGACACTCATCCCCTAGAACAAAGAACTGTGTGAGATTTATAAAGCTGAAAACTCAGGTCATGTCGCTAGCGTTGTCATCTAGGAATTCTGAAGATCCATCGGCTCATCAAAGGTCTTTGTGGTATTGCGATACGTGATTCTCATCCTGGCAGGATAAAAAAGCCCATATTGAGCTCCAATGCCCTTCAGGAGGGGGCGCATGGAGAGGAAGGATTTCCGTTTTTGCGCTGAAGATTTTGAAAGATCAGGAGCAAAAAATATCTTCTTACCATCCAGGAGTAAGGAAGGCTGTGATTTAGCAGCTTGTAGGATTTGCAATGCCTGCGTGTAGCGTAGGAATTTTAATACAATCGGGCGAGCTGGCTTCAGTGGAGAGGGGGGGCCGGACGGCACCCGGTGTGCTCGTTCAATCTCCAGAGGAGGGTCAAATTTAAGTTTCAAAATCTCAGGGATGAAAGAGTAGAGATATGACAGAATGTCTCTCCCCTCCGTCCCTTCACTGACCCCGATGATTCGCACATTGCTACGACGCATCCAATTTGAAAGGTCATCAATGTCGCATTGCAGGAGCGAGATTTTATTGAGGCCTCTCTGCACTTCAAGAAACTGGGTATCATGAGCGGACAATCTTTCCTCAGTAAGATCGATTCTGGCTGTTGTTGTTTTAATTGCTGCATGATGTTACCAATTTTGGTTTTGATATCAACTGTAGCGGCTAAGTTTTCTTGCATGAGGGATTGCAGAGTTAGCAAGTCGTTAGAGTTGGAGTCCTCGTGGTCTTTAGCAGAGCAGGCCTTTACCGGCGATGGGGGCTCATGTTTGGATCTTTTAGAGGCATTATGCGATGCCGCAGAACCAGATTGAGATGCGCTGTCAGTTTTGGCCGATTTAGACGCCATTTGGAGAGGGAAAGATGCGACGCACTGACCTGAGCAAGAGGTGTTAGGGGATGAAAAAGAAGTTTAAAGCGCAGGCTGGAGCGGAGTGAAATCACTAAGCAGCCATCTTGTGGATAGGCACGTGATGCCCCCTCGATTGATTAAGTTTATAACCAGAGACATTTGCGTAATCAGTGATAGTTTGTAGGATGTGAGGTAGAGAATCACGAGTAGTGTAAAGAAGGATGTCATCAGCATAAGCCAAATATTTGATGAGAACAGAATCTGCAGTTATGCCACATATGTTGGGGTTATTCTTGATGTTGATGAGTAGTGGTTCCAATGCAAGATTGAAAAGCAATCTAGGATTAAAGTTGGATCCAGGGGTCTCCTCTGGATCTAACCTTTCAATAATATAGTTGGATACATAGATTCACAGGTCCAACATTAATATTAAAAACTAAATCATAAAGGTGGCTAGGACAGACATAGGATCTGAATCAGACTGAGGCAGCAATGGATCTGGGGCAAAACAGGGCAAGTTGGAACCCCATGTTAGAGACAGCAGATGATCCAGAGCAGTGCATAAGTAAAATCTGGGTCCTCTGCTGACTTGACTGTTCATAAGAACATAAGAATTGCCGCTGTTGGGTCAGAACAGTTGTCCATCCTGCCCAGCAGTCCGCTCACACGGCGGCCCCTAGGTCAAAGACCAGTGCTCTAAATGAGTCCAGCCTCACCTGCGTTCATCCCAATTTAGCAGGAACTTGTCCAGCTTAGTCTTGAAACCCTGGAGGGTGTTTTCCCCTACAACAGACTCCGGAAGAGTGTTCCAGCTCTCCACCACTCTCTGGGTGAAGAAGAACTTCCTTACGTTTGTACAGAATCTATTTATTTTCAACTTTAGAGAGTGCCTTCTTGTTCTCCCTACCTTGGAGAGTGTGAACAGTCTGTCTTTACCCACTAAGTCTATTCCCTTCAGTATTTTGAATGTTTTGATCATGTCTCCTCTCTTCAAGGGAGAAGAGAACCAGTTTCTCCAATCTCTCACTGTACAGCAACTCCTCCAGCCCCTTAAGCATTTTAGTCGCTCTTCTCTGGACCCTTTCGAGTAGTACCGTGTCCTTCTTCATGTACGGTGACCAGTGCTAGACACAGTATTCCAGGTGAGGGCACACCGTGGCCCGGTACAGCAGCATGATAACCATCTCCGATTTGTTTGTGATCCCCTTCTTTATCATTCCTAGCATTCTGTTCGTGATTTTTGCCACCGCAGCACATTATGCAGATGGCTTCATCGACTTGTCGATCAGCACTCCCAAGTCTTTTTCCTGGGCGGTCTCTCCAAGTACCGCCCCAGACATCCTGTATTTGTGCATGAGATTTTTGTTACCGCCATGCATCACTTTGCACTTATCCAAGTTGAACCTCATTTGCCATGTCGATGCCCATTTCTCAAGCTTGATTATGTCACTTTGTAGATCGTTGCAATCCCTCTGTGTCTTCACTACTCTGAATAACTTCCTCTTCCCTTTCTCTTCATCCATGTGCATGTCTTCCCTTTCTCTTCAGTTCCCTTTCCCTTCCCTCCATCCATGTACATTCCCTCCTCTTTTCTTTCCTTCCTCTCCATCTCATATGCAGCATGCCTCCTATTCCCTTCTCCTCCATCTATGTCCAGCATTTCTTCTGGCTCCCCTCCCACCCACCTATCCAGCCAGCCTTACCAACTCTCTCCATTTCCACACCTTCCTCAGTCTAATATTGTTCTTTCTTCCTCCCCTATCCAGGCAAGTACAGCATTTTTCTTCCTCTAACCTTCCTCCTTCTGCTGCCCTTCCACTGCCTGACCCAGAGTCCAGAGTTCATACAAAGCCTGACATCAGCACTATCTTCAATGATGAAGAGTCTTCAAGTCCATGCACTCAGGAAGGCCCTGTCAGCTCTGCCCCCTTCAACATGCATGTGTCAGAGCAGCAGTACCAACAGGGCCTCTCAAATGGATAGGCTCATTAAAATTAGTGCCAGTGCTGGGCCTTATACAGACTCCAGGTTCCAGCCTCCAAGGCAGGCAGTGGGAGGGTGGCAGAAAAAAAGAGGAAGGCTCTTCATCACTGAAATTATTTCTGGGGGGGCAGGACCATAGGTAGGAATCTGGAGGGTGATGATCATCCTGATCCCAAAGGAACTTGGGAGAAGAAGAGTTGCCCAGACCGTGGGGCCTCCTGTAGCTGTTGAGCCCAGAGCAGTAACCCTGTTTTCCCCCTTATGCCAGCCCTGCCCATCACCACAGGTGCAGCCCACTAACTACCACCACTGTGTAGAGCCAACATTGGGATAGTGAGTGCCTGGGAGTTATCCTGTCTAGGGAGGGGAGCACAGACACAACAACAGCAGTCCTCAGTCAGCCCACCACCTCAGATGTTGCAGATAGACAAAGGTAAGACAATCAGTATTAAGTATGCAACTCCTAACAGCACAGTGACACAGAGTAAGGTGAGTGAGTGGGAGTGTAATGGGGTGGGATGCAAGTAGCAAGTTGGAGGGGTGAGGAATTGAGGTAGATGAGAGAGGGGTCAGTGAGATAAACAGGGCAAATTAGGTGAAGGTTGAGACAGGGATACAGATACAGACACAGACACAGACAAACAAGCAATACAGCACACAGCAACCACCCAGCGATTCATTCAAACACTTATTTCTAGCTCTCCAGTCTCCAACACAACCAAATCACTAGTGGGTCAAAAGACAAATTATTACTCACCTTATGCACTTTTAAACAGGCCTAACTCTGGGCATGTTTTGGAACTCTATAACAAAATCCAATGAGGATCATGAGATAACTTATATCTTATAACCAAATCCAAAATCTCTTGTTAAAGCCAAAGATAGGTTATTAAAATGGAGGAAAAAGATCTCAGTAAACATGCGAACCATCCACAAGGGATAATAATCGTTTGCATACGTATGGGTTCCGGTGTCTATCACTAACCAAAAAACCTCCGAGTAATTCTCTATTTTTAACTTGAAACTTTTTTGTTTTTTTGTTGTTAATTAGAAACTTTTTTTGTTATTTTCAATTTTATATATCACTTAATAAATAAATAACTTATCAAACATTCATTAAAATGCTTGCAAAAAACGCAGAGTGAGACTTATCTTAATCTGCATTTGCTGGCATCTGAATAGTGACAAGGCTGTTCATTGAACCCCCATCCCCGACGGGACCCATTTCACCTGGTTTTCCGGCTTTGTCAAGGGTCTAAATTCACGGGGCAAATTTTGGACATTTTTCTGTTTTGAAATTGTATTTATTTAAAAATTTATATACCGCATACAACTATGCAGTTTCCATATCACATACATAAAATCTTGTTTCCCTGCGATTACAACATATAACAGAACTTATCTAAACAACATCATTAATCGTCCCTGTTATAAACAGGGATAGAGAACAAATTCAATTAATTCAGAACTACAATCAAGCTTTAAATCATACATTGCTGTCAAAAGAGTTCTAAAAGGCAATTATCAACTAAACAAGATCCTATATCATCAAAGCACAGATTATTCTGAGATAATATCTCCATTTATGTACAATGAACAGGCCTTGTCATATAGAACAAACTACACATTAATACAGCCTTGTTCTATAGTAAAAAGGCCAAAGAAAACAAAAAAAATTCTGTGGAGTGACGATGTTCCTAAATGGACATTATTTGAAAGTGTCAAAGTTCCAAAGGTACACTGAAATCATCCACATAAAATAATTCCATCCACATAAAAATAAATCATCTACATAAGAGCCTTAAAGGACCTAGTCCGCTAGGGATACAGGACCCAACACGGTCCGTGTTTCGACAAAAAGTCTTCTTCGGGGGTCCCTGGGGGTCCTATAAAGGTGAGTACGTGAGAAACAATTGTATGGTGAGCAAGCAGTGTCTCACTTCCGGCTCACCACACAATTGTTTCTCACGTACTCACCTTTATAGTACCCCAGGGACCCCTGAAGAAGACTTTTTGTCGAAACACGGACCATGTTGGGTCCTGTATCCCTAGCGGACTAGGTCCTTTAAGGCTCTTATGTGGATGATTTATTTTTATGTGGATGGAATTATTTTATGTGGATGATTTCAGTGTACCTTTGGAACTTTGACACTTTCAAATAAAGTCCATTTAGGAACATCGTCACTCCATAGAATTTTTTTTTTTTTCTCTGGCCTTTTTACTGTAGAATTCAAGAAAATGTGGGACAGGTACATGGGATCTCTTAGAGAAAGGAGGAGATAGTGGATGCTGCGGATGGGCAGACTGAATGGGCTGTGTGTGATCGTTATCTGCCATTGTGTTTCTATGTTTCTATGACCATTCAGCATTCAGTTTTCCCTGATCATCGTTCACCTTCCATACTCAGTCTCTCCTTTCATTGCATTAAAGATTTTTAGGTCTCAGTATACATAGGCTTTCCAGGATGCCTGCAAACTCCTATCAGCATCAACCATAATTATATGTACATAAACCATAATATATTCATTACTAACTGATTTATTACATATAATAGATAAAGTTTTGTATAAAAGAGGTAAACCTTAAAGGTTTGCATATTTGGTACACAAAGCAAAGCTTATTATAACACAAAGCCAGAGAAAAAACAAGAGTTACTATGTCTGGTCAAGGCGCAGGTGCAGAGCCTATTACATAAGAAATTAGTGCTTCCTTTTTCTACAATACAAGCAAATGCTTGGTTAACTTTTAAGAATATACTTTCTTTTGTAGCACTGTTTGTATGAAGGACTCAAATCATTTTAACTAAAATTCTTTCACTTATCTTTCTCCCAACCTATGCCCCCTCCACCAAAATCTTCAGTTCTAGATATAATAGCTCAGGCATTCAAGGCACTTCTGAAACAAAATGCTTTTGTGGAGCAATATGAATAGGAAGGGACTGAGAAGGATATGCAGGTCCTACAATGTATTCTGAAAAGGATTAGTGAACATTTATCTACAAGGATACAAAAAAGCTATGCAGAAACCATAAAAAAGTACATTGGAAAGAGAAATCTTTTGTTGCTATTATTTTTTGTGAATGCTTAATCAAATTCTCAGACAGAAAACAGATAGTCATGTTGTCCTTGATTTCAGGTGGTGCAACAGAATAGAAATAGAATGTAGGAAACTAAATGTCAGGATATTTAGAAAAGGAAAAATTGACACTAAAGAAAATTTTTTACTAGAATAACATCCATTTTTAAAAAATTTTATTGAGAGCAAGGGAATACATAAGAGAATGAAGAAAGGGCTCTTGATGCTTGGAAAATGTTATGTTATGCTGCAAAAACAGCAGACTTTCATTTCAGCAACACCAAAGCTTTTATCCCAGTTTCATTTGACTGACTGGTTTTTATTTTTATTGATTTCTCATGAGGATTTTATTGAATTACCCCTGACGTACACAGGTACACTGAAACATGGCTCGTGTTGGGTCCATCAATAAATAGACATTTGGTTGCTTGGAATTTGAAGGCCCCTTGTGCTTCTTTTCATGCCTCTTGCTGGTCTGTACTTCAAGTCCCCCTCTTTTTTGATTAACTTATTTTATTTTTCAAATCATTTTAGTCCAAGACTCTGGCTATCTGTCTTCTCTTAACTCACTCACCAGGGTCTCCTTGCCATTTAATATTTCTTCTTTCTATATGTTCACCATCTTCCATCTCTGTGTAGGTATCTAGGATCTCCTCAGTGTCCATCTCCCCACATTCATCATCAGCATATGTCCCTATCCCTATCTCGATGTTGGGACTTTGGATCATCTATTTTATTTAAATTTTAGAGATCCATCTGGGATCAAGTGAACAAAATATTGGAAAATCCAGTGGCATTGACATACGATACCACCCTATTTGGTACATTAATGAGGGCTAAAAGCTAAATATCTGCTCGGAATAACAAACTTCTCTTTATCAATGACAGGGGTTGCCATACAACTTATTTTGAGGAACTGGAAAAACTGGGATTGGTTAAATTATACTTTTTGATGGGAATCTATGGGCTTCTTTTACGAAGCCACAGTAGCGGTTTCAGTGCGCGTGACTTTTCATCACGCGCTAACCCCCGCGCTAGGTAAAAAAACTACCTCCTGCTCAAGAGGAGGTGGTAGCAGCTAGTGCAGCTGGTGGTTTAGCATGCACTATTACGTGTGTTAAACCGCTACCACGCCTTCATAAAAGGAGCCCTATATGTCACACTTTTAAAATGGAACGTATGATGGCAATACAATAGGGATATTATAGGAAGTTTATGGATATTTGGGAGCCTTTGACAAAATTTTGTAAGGAGTGATTGTTGATTTTACCACTGATAATACACGTCCAGGTGGGTGGGTGGGAAGATATATTTATAATTTGAGTGCAAATTGTTGGATATGTAGTAGGGGGGGTTGATATATGCATTTGTCATAGAATATAATTTTGATTGAATTTAAGTGCTGTTAAAGTATAAAATGACTGTATAATATGTTGCACTTATTTTTGGCTTTAAAATGAATAAAGATTTATTAAAAAAAAAAAATAATAATAAAAAAGTCCCTATCCCTCCTGTGTCCATTCTGTGTTCCTATTCTCCACAATGTCTAGCAACTTCGCTCTGTCCATATATGTCCTCCCATGTCTGGTATTGCCCCTTTGTGTTCATATACTATCCTCGTGTAGCATCTCTCCTTTGTGCTCCCCTCTGTGCCCATCATCTCACCTATGTTTTTGTATACTTCCCTATGTCCAGCTTCTCCCCACTCTTCTTTCCTACACCAATGCATCACTCTCTCCTCTCTTCCATCCCTTCCTCTGTTTGTTTGTTTTTTTAATTTATTTATAATTTCAAATAATTACATACAGAATTGTACAAGAAATACTGAGTACATCTTTTTCAATTCATCATTAAACAAATGAATATGAAACAGAAACAAAAATAAAGAAGAAAATCTCTTGATATAGTCCACCTGTTAAGGAAGAAAAAGCTTTAAGAAACCTCCTTGTGGAAATCAAGGATTTAAAAACTAAATATGTAATAAAGAAGAATAAATAAGCTCAAACATACATTTTTCCTAACATTTTATGGCCACATTATATGGTTTCGGTCTGGGCCATGGTAGGAAGCCCTTTACCTTCCAAAAAGAAACCCAATTGGGCCGATTCAAAAAAGATATACTTAAGAACATAAGAATTGCCACTGCTGAGTCAGACCAGTGGTCCATCATGCCTAGCAGTCCGCTCACGCAGCGGCCCTCTGGTATAAGACCAGCACCCTAATTGAGACTAGCCCTACCAGTGCACGTTCTTGTTCAACAGAAACTTGTCTAACTTTGTCTTGAATCCTTGGAGGATGTTTTCCCCTATAACAGCCTCTGGAAGGGCATTCCAGCTTTCTACCACTCTCTGGGTGAAGAAGAACTTCCTTACATTTGTAAGGAATCTATCCCCTTTCAACTTTAGAGAGTGCCCTCTTGTTCTCCCTACCTTGGAGAGGGTGAACAACCTGTCCTTATCTACTAAGTCTATCCCCTTCAGTACCTTGAATGTTTCAATCATGTCCCCTCTCAATCTCCTCTGTTCGAGAGAGAAGAGGCCCAGTTTCTCTAATCTTTCGCTGTACGGCAGCTCCTCCAGCCCCTTAACCATCTTAGTCGCTCTTCTCTGGACCCTTTCGAGTAGTACCGTGTCCTTCTTCAGGTACGGCGACCAGTGCTGGATGCAGTACTCCAGGTGAGGGCGTATCATGGCCCGGTACAGCGGCATGATAACCTTCTCTGATCTGTTCATGATCTCCTTCTTTATCATTCCTAGCATTCTGTTTGCCCTTTTTGCTGCCGCTGCACATTGTGTGGACGGCTTCATCGATTTGTCGATCAGAACTCCCAAGTCTCTTTCCTGGGAGGTCTCTCCAAGTACCGCCCCGGACATCCTGTATTCGTGCATGAGATTTTTGTTACCGACATGCATCACTTTACACTTATCCACGTTTAACATCATCTGCCATGTCGATGCCCATTCCTCGAGCTTGATTATGTCACGTTGCAGATCTTCGCAATCCCCTTGCATTTTTACTACTCTGATAACTTTGTATCATCTGCAAATTTAATCACCTCGCTCTTCGTACCTATGTCCAGATCATTTATAAAGATGTTAAAGAGCACGGGTCCAAGCACCGAGCCCTGCGGCACCCCACTGGTGACATTTTTCCAGTCAGAGTATTGTCCATTTACCCCCACTCTCTGTTTCCTATGCTCCAGACAGTTTTTAATTCACATGAGTATTTCACACTCAATTCCATGGCTTGCAATTTTCCAAAGTAGTCATTCATGCGGAACCTTGTCGAACGCCTTCTGAAAATCCAGATATACAATATCGACTAGATTGCCCTTGTCTATCTGTCTGTTTACTCCCTCAAAGAAGTGCAGCAAGTTCGTCAAACATGATCTGCCTTTGCTAAAACTGTGCTGACTGGTCCTCATCAGCCCGTTTCCGTCAAGGTGATCAATGATGCTGTCCTTTATCAGTGATTCTACCATCTTTCCTAGTACAGAGGTCAGACTCACTGGTCTGTAGTTCCCCAGATCTCCCCTCGAACCTTTCTTGAAGATAGGTGTAACATTCGCTACCTTCCACTCTTCCGTAATCTTTCCCGATTTGATCGACAGATTGGCTATTAGTTGAAGAAGTTCAGCTATGGTCCCTTTCAGTTCCTTGATGACCCTCGGATGGATGCCAGTGTGTAAAATCTAGACTGGCCTAAATGTCATAAGGCTACTTGGTACTTGGTACGGTCTGGACCAGTGCGTGGTCCCTCAAGAACCACAAACAGAACTTGGGGCAGCCAAGCTTTGGGGATTAGTCCTGAATTTTAACTCTCCATATACCTGATGAGCATTCACTGTGAATGTCCTGAAAAGCAGACCTGTTGGCATTCAGCACTTAAAATTCCTGCTCTAGGCTACCATCTCACCTGAGTTTAATCCAGGTCTGATTTTGTGCCTTGGTGAAACCAGGACTGGTTGACCTTCGGTGATGTGGAGGTCTTTGAGGCTCATTTTCCAAAGCACTTAGAAACAAAAAGTACCATAGTAACCTATGGGAGTAATAATAAAAAAAAAAATGTCTAAAAAGTGTCCTAAGTGGCTACTTGGACGATCAAAAAGCCTGATCATCCAAGTACCCATAACCAAAGCTGGTTTTTAGACGTATCTAAAACCAACTTAGGCCTTTCCCCTGCCTCTAAATGCACAGAGAGAAAAGAGGTGTGTTTAGAGGAAGGGAAAGGGCGGGCAGTGGGCGGGAGGTGGGCCGACCTACACCTAGCAGTACAACAGGTATAACCAATACAGTTTAGTCGGCACTTAGACCTTTTTCACTTAGACGAAATAAAACCAGGTCTAAGTGCCGAAAAACGGACCACTGAGCTGATGGCCGTTGGCGCCATCAGTTCGGCGGCCCGGCAACCTAACCATCGCGGCAGGAGAGATGCCCCTCATCTCCTCTACCGCGATGCCATCACTCCTCCTCCGCGGCAGTTCCGGTAGAGGAGTGATGGCATCACAGTAGGGGTGATGATGCATCTCTCCTGCCGTGATGGATCACTCCCCCCCACAAACAACATCGGGGCAAGAGGGAGGCCAAGCCCTCTTGCCCTGTTGAAGCTGCGACCCCCACCGACTCGATTGGGCCAGGAGGGAGCCCAAGCCCTCCTGGCCCAGGCTACCCCCCTACACCCCGACATGTTCAGGCCAGGAGGGAGCTCTCCTGGCCCAAGCGACCCCCCTACATCCACCCCCACTACATTAAGGGCTGGAGGGCTACTGCCCTCGACGAACCCCCCTCCCCCCAACATCCCCCCCTCCAGAACCCCCGATCGTGCCCCCCAGCTGACCCGTGAACCCCCCGGATGACCCCACAACCCCCCCACCCCCACCCCCTTCCCCGTACCTTTTCGTCATTGGCCGGACAGACGGGTGCCAAACCCGTCCGTCCGGCATGCAGGCCACCGAAGAATGGGGCCGGATTGGCCCAGTGGTAACAAAGCCCCGCCTACTGGTGGGGCCTAAGGTGCCTGGGCCAATCAGAATAGGCCCAGGAGCCTTAGGCGGACGTTGGGGGGGAGGGGGGTTCGTCGAGGGCAGGAAGGCCTGGGATCCCTCCTGCCCGTAATGTAGTGGGGGGTGGGGGTAGAGGGGTTGCCTGGGCCAGGAGGGCTTGGGCTCCCTCCTGGCCCGAACGTGTCGGGGGGGGTCGCAGCTTCAACGGGGCAAGAGGGCTTGGGCTCCCTCTTGCCCTGATCGAGTCGGGGGGGGGTCGCAGCTTCAAGGGGCAAGAGGGTTTGGGCTCCCTCTTGCCCTGATGTTGTCGGGAGGGGAGAGGTTGCAGTTTGCCATGGAAGGAGGGCTTGGCACCCTCCTGCCTGGATGGTTGTGGGGAGGGGGGATTCTGTAACCGGTGTTGTTTTTGACAGACACCGGTTACAGAATCCAGCTTTTAGGCGAAGGACTGGCTCCTCCTTCGCCTAAAAGCCCTTCTGTTGGACGTTTTTGGCTTAGGCGTTTTTTTGTTTCATTATGGCTTAAAAGTGTAGACGTGCTGTGGGGGTACTTTTAGACATAGTGGAGATTGGGCGTTTAGGCAGGGGAAGGCCATAATCAAAACATGGACGTTTGTTTTGGTTATGGACATTTTCCCTGCTTCTGGATTGAACGTTTAGGGACTTAGGCCAAAAGGGGACTTAGACGCTTTTTTTGATTATGCCCCTCCACGTGTCTAAGTGCTTTGAAAATAAACCCCCTTACATGTGATGCATGTACTGTATGTTGAGTTCTATATACTTATTCCCTTGATAGGAAATAAAACACTTACAAGGAAACCTTAATTGGAAACTTGCCCCTAAAGAAATCACTCTTGTACGGTTTATAAGAAATTCTTTCCTGCGAGATTGAGTCCACTTAGATACATCTTGAAATATATTCACCTTCTCACCTAAATAGGAGACCTGTTTCATTTTAAAGTATAATTTCAGTAACATTTCTTTATCTTGTAGAAACACAAGCGTAACTACCAATGTAGCATGACTTTGCACCTCTATCACAGATGATTCCAAAAGTACAGAGACATCTAATTCAGTCTTTTCCCCTTGAGTGTCCTCTGCAATCTTTTTTAAGTAGTAAATTTTTTGTACAGGGGGTAAGTTAGAGTCTGGAACTTTCAGCACCGTTACCAAAAATTTTTTAAACAGTTCTATAGGAGAGAAATATTTGGCAATAGGAAAATTTAAAAGTCTTAAGTTTAAATTCCTTTGTTGATTTTCCAAATTTTCAATTTTCCTCATTAGTAGTATTTTATCAGTAGTTTGTTTAACAAGCATAGTCTTTGGTTCTTTTGTTGTTTTCTCCAATTTAGATAACTTCCTTTTGAAGTTGAGTAGAAGTCTTCAAATTGGTTATCTTAGCAGATAAGGTTAAAGCATTTATAACAAAGTTGGTACATACCGCGTGTAGGTTTTCTATCGCGGTCCAAATCGAATCCAAAGTCACCGCTGACGGCTTCACAAGTGGCTTGAGGGGGAAAGATCAGCCTTTTGAAATATGGCTCCTTCCACGCGAGTCAACCCGCTAGTTCCCTCACCCTCACCACCACTCGTTCTCAGCGGGAGAAAACTTCCAACCTGCATTCAACCGGCTCCAAGACGTGAGTCGATGACAACGTGTTGACATCCGGGTTAGCTGGACGTTCGAAACGCTCCTCATCAACATTAGTCCCAAAAAGCTCTTGACTAGTAAATTGATTCAGGGCTATGCCTGCCACTGCAGCCCACAAAGAAAATAACTTAATACCTTTAAATCTCAAAATCCTGGAAAAACATCTAATTTGAACAAATTTCTTTTAAAACTCACAATCATCCTGGGTTTTATCAAGTGCCTTACCTCTCACTCCAAATTCCCAGTTTTACCATTAAACAGAGCTGACTTCACTAGCATTCAGCTTCTAGATTCCCAAACAACTAGAACACCAAAACACCTCAAAGTGATCACTTTCAAACATTTTTTCCACATATTCTCATTAAACCAGGACACTCAGCTCATACACATCTAACCTCTTCCTGAGCCCAGATTCAACTGTCACAATAGTTTTTGCTAATGACCTCCCAGTCAAACATTCTAGACCTTATATGATGTACTAAATTGATGTGAGCACTCACGGCTGACTAAGGTTTTTATTTAAGATTGTTAATGTTAATGTTATGTTTTCATTTTGGGATATAGTCCAGGTATATCCTTTAATTTGTATACAGCTGGAATTAGACAATTTCCTTTGTAATACTAAAATGCCAATAAAGATTATTGAACTGAAAAAAAAAATTTTAGACCAGCATGCATCAACTACATAGAAACATGATGGCAGATAAAGGCCAAATGGCCCATCTAGTGTGCCCATTCGCAGTAACCATTATCTCTTTTACCCTCCGAGAGATCCCACATGCCTATCCCAGGCCCTTTTGAATTCAGACATAGTCTCTGTCTCCACCACTTCTTCTGGGACACTGTTCCATACATCTACCACCCTTTCTGTAAAAAAATATTTCCTTAGATTATTCTGGAGCCTATCACCTCTTAACTTCATTCTATGCCCTCTCATTGCAGAGTTTCCTTTCAAATAAAAGAGACTTGACTCATGCACATTTACATTACATAGGTATTTAAACGTGTCTATCATATCTCTCCTCTCCCACCTTTCCTCCAAAGTATACAGATTGAGATCTTTAAGTCTGTCCCCATATGCCTTATAATGAAGACCACACACCATTTTAGTAGCCTTCCTCTGGACAGACTCCATCCTTTTATATCTTTTTGAAGGTGCGACCACAATATTCTAAATGAGGTCTCACCAGATTCACTATCTCTTTTTTCCTACCTGCCATACCTCTCCCTATGCAACCTAGCATCCTTCTAACTTTCGCCATCACCTTTTCAACCTTCAGATCCTCACATATAATCACACCCAAGTCCTTCTCTTCCATCGTGCATATAAATTCTTCACCCCGTAAACTGTACCATTCTCTTCGGTTTTTGCAGCCCAAACGCATGACCTTGCATTTCTTAGCATTAAATTTTAGCTGCCAAATTTCAGACCATTCTTCAAGCTTCACCAGGTCTTTCTTCACGTTATTCACAGCATCTGGCGTGTCTACTCGATTGCAGATTTTGGTATCATCCGCAAAGAGGCAAATCTTACCCGATAACCTTTCAGCAATATCATTTATAAAAATGTTAAAAAGAACAGGCCCAAAAACAGAACCTTGAGGCACTATAACATCCCTTGAGGCACTGGTAACATCCCTTTCCTCAGAGCGATCTCCATTGATCACTACCCTCTGTCACCTTCCACTCACCAGTTCCTGACCCAGCCTGTCACTTTGGGACACATCCCAAGGACACTCAGTTTATTTATTAGACATCTGTGTGGAACACTGTCAAAGGTTTTGCTAAAATCTAAATACACCACATCTAGCACACATCCTCTATCCAATTCTCTGGTTACCCAGTCAAAGAAATTGATCAGATTTGTCTGACAAGACCTACTTCTAGTGAATCCATGTTGCCCCCACAGGATTCCAGAAACTTGACCATTCTCTATTTTAAAAGCATTTCCATTTATTTGCTTACCACTGAAGTCAGACTTACCGGCCTATAATTCCCTATTCCTTCCTTACTTCCACTGTAGATCCCAACAATACACACTCACACACACACTCACACACACACACACACACATACAAATTGGGCATTTAAGAGCAGAATGTAACTTGTAGAAATGTAAGAGCGGTTTAAAGTGTTTTCTCTTTAAGGATGCATATAATTGCTAATGAGTTATCTACCTACCTTAACAGATTCAACTGTTTTTTATTCCCATGCCATTAATTTCTTAATCATTTTTAGCTTTTACTTCCCTTCTCCTATTATATTTTCCTTTTATATATTCTTTCTATAAAAATTGTATTTCCACCCCTTTTTCCTATTGTTTTAAAGATTTGAGTTTGTTTGTTTAGTCCTGGTTTGTCCAATAATTTAATATATATATGTTTTACATTGCAGACACGTTTGCCTTCCTGTAATTTTTAAATTTTATTCAACGCTTTGTACTGCTGGATAAGCGATTAATCAAATACTTTTAAATAACAATAAACAAACTCTGTTGGAAACAAATCCTTCACTGAAGTACAGTGATGACAATCCTGTATCAACCAATTTACATCATGGCTCAAACCTGGTCAATAGTTGTCACTGTGCAGGTTCCTCAATGTTATCTTCTCAGCTGGATGGTGCACATGATCATGTTTAGCTTGGAAGATTTCTGAGTTTGTCAGGACAATAAATTGCTTAATGTCTGTAGTAGCAACTTATTATACTGTATTAGAAAAAGATACCAGAGGGTATGAAAATGTATTAGTTGTAATAGATATAGTCACAACACTCAGTCTCCTTTCAAGAACCACAGCACAGGTGCTAATTACAAAGTTGATTAGTGTTTATGGAGCACCCAAATGATTGCATTAGGATCAGGGAAAGAGTTTTGAAGCCACATAAGAACATAAGAATAGCCTTACTGGATCATACCAATGGTCCATCTAGCCCAGTAGTCCATCCTCACAGTGCCAATCCAGGTCTCTAGTACCTGGCAAACACCCAAAGAGTAGCAGCATTCCATGCTACTGATCCAGGGCAAGCAGTAGATTCCTCCATGTCTGCTCAACAATAGACTATGGAATTTACCTCCAGGAAATTGTCCAAACCTTTCTTAAAATCTGCTACGCTATCCACTCTTACCACAACCTCTGACAATGGAAAAAAAACAATTCCTTCTATTGGTTTTAAAATTATTTCCCTGTAACTGCATTGAGTGTCCCCTAATCTTTGTAATTTTTGATGGAGTGAAAAATCGATTCATTTCTACCCATTCTACTCCACTCAGAATTTTGTAGACTTCAATCATATCTCTCCTCAGCCATCTCTTTTCCAAACTGAAGAGCCCTAACCTTTTTAGTCTTTTCTCACATGAGATGAATCACATCTTATCCATTTTGGTCACTCTTCTTTGAACCTTTTCTAGTGCTACTATATCTATCTTGAGATAAGGAGATCAGAATTGAAATACTTCAGATGAGGTCACACAATGGAGTGATACCATCCCTTTTTTAATAATTCTTGTTTGCTTTTTTGGCCCCTGCAACACATTGGATGGAAGGTTTCATCATGTTGTCTACAGTAACACCCAGATCTTTTTCTTGGGTGCTAACCCCCAAGATAAACCCTAGCATCTAGTAACTGTGATTTGGGTTATTCTTCCTAATGTGCATCACTTTGCATTTGTCCACATTAAATTTCATGTGCTGCTTAAATGCCCAGTCTTCAAATTTCCTAAGGTCTGTCTACAAGTTTTCACAATCTGCATGCATTTTAACAACTTTGAACAGTTATGTCATCTGCAAATTTAATCACTCACTCATCATTCCAATTTCCAGATAATTTATAAATAAGTTAAACTGCACCAGTCCCAGTAGAGATCCCTATGGCACTCCACTATTTACTCTCCTCCATTGAGAAAAATGACCATTTAACCCTACCCTCTGTTTTCTATCTGATATCCAATTCCTAATCCACAACTGAACTTTGCCACCTATGCCATGACTCTTAATTTTCTCAGGAGCCTCTCATGAAGAATTTTATCAAAAGCTTTCTGAAAATCTAGATCTACTATATCAACCAGCTCACCTTTATCCACATGTTTATTCATACCTTCAAATAAGTCAAGCAAATTGGTGATGCAAGATCTCCCTCGGCTGAACCCATGCTGACTCTGTCTCATTAAATCATGTTTGTCTACGTGTTCCACAATTTTATTTTTTATAATTGTTTCTACCATTTTGTCCAGCACTGAAGTCAGGCTTACCGGTCTGTAATTTCCCGGATCTCTCCTGGAACTCTTTTTAAAAAATGGCATAACATTGGCCACCCTCCAATCTTCAGGTACTACAGATGATTTTAGTGACAGATTACAGATCACTAACAGCAGGTCAGCAATTTCATGTTTGAGTTCTTTTAGTACCCTGGGATGTATACCATTCAGTCCAGGTGATTTATCACTTTTTAACTTGTCGATTTGGCTTAGTACATCTTCAGGATTCACCAAGATTTCTTTCAGTGCCTCCACATCATCAGCCTTGAAAACCATGATCAAACTTTTTCCTATTAGTGATGATTTTCATCATGGTATTTTGAATTATTTGTAATCGTTGTAATTATTTTAGAGTAATTCCTATGTATAACGAATTGTAGTAGTCCAATTTAGATATTACCAATTAATTAAGATATTCAAGGAAGCATATCAAGAAACAAAGCTAATGATCTGATCATACGCAGTCCCTATAAAAACAACTTTTAACTACACTGATGCTGAAAAGTCTCTCCACCAGTGCACTTGTTGGAAGGCTCATATTCTTCAGAATAAACACTTCTTTTACATAAGAACATAAGAACATAAGAAACGCCTTCGCCGGATCAGACCTAGGTCCATCTAGTCCGGCGATCCGCAAACGCAGAGGCCCAGTTAGGTGCTCCTTATTGGAGACCCGGATTTCCCGTTGGATAGTGCTGGAGACTGGATATATCAATGCAGCATCATTCAAGAGGAGTTCTAGTTCCGACTGCACAGCGTTGTACCCTTTATTTGTTTCCTAGAAGCAGAAGAAGCTGCTGGTATCTCTGTAAGTTAGTGCTGCATTAAGAGTTGTGTTTGCAGCATCAGCCTGTGCTTGCAGTGCAGCTTGAATTGTGGATGTGAAACCACGTGCTACTATCAAATTATCCTTAGCTTCAAGTGGGCTGACAAATTTGAGTGAAGGCCTTAATTGTGGTAATATGTGCACACAGGAAAGAAATCATTGGCAGTAGAACTCTGCACCTCTGCACTAATTTTTCACTGCTGCACCAATTTACTAGCTGTTGATTTATTTGTATTTTAACTTTGTCTTACAGTTTTGTTTTACCCATTGTCTTATTTTAATTTCAGTTTTCCACTCTTACCGCTCCTCTGCCGCCACTTTGCCAACAGCATAATATAATGAATTCTATCTAGTAACATTTGGCACAGCAAGTGTGGTTTCCAAAGTTTTGTACATGATTTCAGCTGCCTGTGGACTTTAATGCACTTGTTCCAGAGGGCACTGCATTTCACTAAGGTTCTATGACTTCTTGTAATTTGCATCTTCATTGGCTTCTTCTGAATCAGACACAGCAATCAAGTTCATTGTGAGATGAAAGTGCATATTCCATTGCTTCTGCATC
The DNA here is from genome assembly GCF_902459505.1 of Geotrypetes seraphini. NCBI lineage: Eukaryota > Metazoa > Chordata > Amphibia > Gymnophiona > Dermophiidae > Geotrypetes > Geotrypetes seraphini. The sequence continues at coordinate 91,174,623 of NC_047092.1, forward strand.
TGTTTGGTTGTCTAAGATGTCTGCAATGTTTGTGAAGGACACCTCTCCATTGTTGATTTGTGAGGGCACAACTTGTGTTGGTTCTATGATTATTGTTTCTGTCTCTGAGAATGCCTTGAATGCCTTAACCTTCAACAGGGCACGTTAAGAAAGTTACTTTAAAGAGCACCTGGGGTCTGCGTAGACGCCAGCACCATAAAGTCATATTATAGCTTAAATAAAATGAATGTATATAATTATTGAGGTTAAATGCCATAAGATCTTGAAACAGACAAGGAACAAGCAGTTTATAAATTTGAAAATTTTATTAAATCATACTTTTCTGACTGAATTTAACTTTAATAAATAACTTTAATAATTAACTTTAAAACTTCAACATAATATCCAGCTTCAATGTTTATATTTCAGTTTCAGATGCAATTGTCACACAATACTAATGGTGTGCTGTGCTCATTGCAAACATTGTGATTGCATGCTATGCATATCTGTTTCACTTTTCTGTGCTGTGTTCTACTGCAGATATAACATCACTTTTTCTTTGGCGGCTCCAACTGGCATTTTTCGGCAGGATTTGACTGATAGTAACCAAGCCTGATCAGAGACTGCTTTGCTTCCTTCTGTAGCGACTGTGGACATTGAAGCCTTTCCTGTATATGATCAGCTGTTAACTGGCGTCCTAATTGCACCTGAAATGACCTTCTTATTCTGGTCTTCTTAGCCTCATTTTGCGGTTGACAGAATATCCAGATTATGAAGGCTGCAATGTCACCGACATCTAACATATTGAAGAACAATGCCATTGGCCAACGATTGTTCTTACGTCGACAAGTATATGTAGTTGCCATCATGTCCATATTGTCAACACCACCATTTTGTCAACACCACCTTTGCAACAGTTATAGTGCAGGATTACTTGTGGTTTGCAATTTTCCCCTTCAATTGCTTTGTCGTAATGCATTGATGACAGCATTGTAACAACCTTTCCCTTCTTTGGGACTGTCACACAACTATCCCCTGGTCAGGCCTGCAGGCAGCTTAGCCGTGTTTTATCCTGACCTGTCTTCGTGGCTTCCCCAGGAAAGAGGAAGGCCTTTCAGGTAAAACTGACTTAGGCTCCTGCAGTGGCGTACCTAGCATATGTGACACCCGGGGCCCATCATTTTTTGACACCCCTCCCCCCATCTCTACGAAAAACATGATTTTTAGTAACAAGCCACATGCCACACATGAGTACCTAGGAAAAGGCAGCATCTTACATATGCAGTGAGCAGTACAACATCAATACACCCATTGTAAAACTAAACAAGCCAGACTAGTACAGATCAATCCTGCAGTCAATCCTAACAAAAAATCTTAACACACAGAACACAGAAAACACCTTCGCCTAGTATGGAATATATCATCACAAACTAACCCCTCCCCTTTTTACAAAACTGTAGTGTGAATTTTAGCCATGGTGGTAACAGCTCTGACACTCATAGAATTCTGAGCATCAGAGCTGCTACCACCACGGCTAGCGCTAAAAAACGCTCCACAGTTTTGTAAAAGGGGGGATAAAATAGAAAACATAGACACGGGTTAAATTGAACCAGTAAGAAGCTGGACTCTGCATACAGTGCACCACAGAACAGTGACACATGTCTCCTAAAGCAATAAATAAATACAAATTTTTTTCTACCTTTGTCTTCTGTGGTTTCTTCATTCCTCATCTTGTAACTCTCTTCCTTCCATCCACTGTCTGCCGTCTCTCTTCCCTTATATGGCATCTTCTCTCCTTCTGTGCCCCTTCCAGAAACTGTATGCCTCCCCCTTCCATCTATCCTTTCACACCCATTGGTCTGGCATCTCTCTCCTCTCCTTCCCTCTCCCACACATCTCCTCTGCAATCCCTTTCCCTTTTTTCCCTCATTTTCCTTTTCAATTTATTTTCTGCATCTGTCTAGATTACGTTCTTACTACCCTCTCATCAATGTCCTTTTTTATTGTCTACCTAAAGCTTGCCACCTCTTTCCCTCACCCCTCCAGTGTTTCCCTAACTCAATCCTTTTCTCCCCATCATGTGCCCTCCTTTTATTTATCCCCTCCTTCCATCATGTACCCTCTTTCTCCAACTCTTCCATCTAGTACCTTCTTCTCTCTCTGTCCACTTCCATCCAGCGTCTGCTCCCCTCTTTCTCTCCTCTCATTTCCTTCCTGCATTTGCTCCCTTTATCTCTCCCATCTGCACTTCCATCCAGCATAGGCTTCCCACTACCATCCAATGTCTGCCCTTTCTCTCGCCATCAACCCCTTTTCAATCAGCATCTGCCCCCTTTCTCTCCCTCCAATATCCTTCTCCCTTATGTCTCTCCCCTTTCTCTGTACATCAATTCTATCAGCACCACCCTTCCTTACCACCCTGCCCCCTTTCTTTCCCTCCACCACTTTTCCATTCCAGCAATCCTGCTCCTTTCTCTCCCTTAATGCAGCAAGGTCCCACGATGATTGTAGCTACTGGCTGCCCGTCCACCCCACTCCGACGTACTTGCTCTGCTCCGGACTCAGCAGCCACATGCTGGAAGGTCCCGTGATGACTCGTCTGCTGACTCTGCTCCAGAAGTAAGTTATGTCGGAGGGGTTGGACCCGGCAGACGCAGGGAGTTGTGGCAAAGTCCCACTATGACAGCGTTTGCCGGGTCCACCCCCTCTGATGTAACACTTCTTCCGGAGCAGAGCCTGCAGACGAGTCAGCATGGGACCTTCCTGCACCTCAGCACAGCTGCTGACTCTGCTGCAGAGAAAGTAAGTCAGATGTAACATGACCATTTATTTTTTTAATCAGAAGGGGTCATCTATTAATTGGCCATGTATCCTTTCTTTCATTTCTTTCGTTCTGCACTCAGGCCCAACAATTGTCCCTTTCTATTCCCTCCCTCCTTCCTTCCCAAGTCCTTAGTGTCCCCAGTGCCTCTGTCCTGTGTCCATAGTGCCCCCAGTGCCCCCTTCCGTGTCCTTAGTGCCCCCAGTGCCTCCTTCTCATGTCCTTAGTGCCTCCGTCTTGTGTCCATAGTGCCCCCAGTGCCTCCGTCTTGTGTCCATAATGCCCCCAGTGCCTTCCCGTGTCCATAGTGCCCCAGTGCCTCCATCCCGTATCCATGGTGCCCCCAGTGCCTCTGTTCCGTGTCCATGGTGCCCCAGTGCCCCCATCCTGTGTCCATAGTGCCCCCCCGTGCCTCCTTATGTCCCCCCCACTACCTTCCAGATTTTGGTCACCCCAAAGCCAGCCTCCCTGTCTACCTATCTCCCTCCCTCCCTGCCACGCTAAGGCCAGCCAGCTTGCCTGCTTACATCCTCCCTCCCTGCCGTGTAAAAAAAAAGTGCCTCTCCCCTTCCTTTCCCCCGGCCCATACCGCTACGATCCTACCTCCCCCCGCCGACAAGAAGTTTTTCTGACGTCAATTCTGACATCGAAGAGGATGTTCTGGGACAGCCAATCACTGCCTGGCTGGCCCGGAATGTCTTCTCCGGCGTCAGAATTGACGTCGGAAAGACTTCTTGTCGGTGGGGGAGGTAGGATCATAGCGGCGCGGCCAGGGGAAAGGAAGGGCAAGAAGACCCGGATCTGGCCAGCTGTGCACCCCCCCCAAGCCGTGCACCTGGGCGGACCTCCCTCCCCTCCCCCTTGGTATGCCACTGGGCTCCTGCCTAATCTGCCCAGGCAACACTGAGATACGTTTGCCAATAAAGGGAGACACAATTCAGGTATGGTCAAATTCTCATTCTTAGGCTTTATTTGATAGGGGGTCTGGACACCTTCAGCATCTCTCAGAACATGCATAAGTCAGGAAAAAGTAAAAATAGATCATACAGTTGTCAGAATGACCTAAATTCCAAGTATGGTATACAACTGCATTCCCCTAGACTTTCTCTGCTTTAAAGATAGTCCTCTTCACCAGGGTTCAAATAAACAGTAATGCCATGAAAATAAATTCCAAACAATGAAAACAAAAACTGCATAAACATAGCAGGCAAGTAAAGTAGCAAACTTTGGAAATACAGTCACAAGCTCTCCAGCTAACCTTGCAGGGTAAAGAGTTCAGTTCCCAGCTCTGACTCAGTTCAATAGAGCTTATCAACATCAGCTGGACTTTTCAGCCCACGGAGCACAGCAGGGCTTTAAATAAGTTGTTAGTTTTGCAAAGGTTTTATCACAGTGGCTTCACAAGATCAAAGATACAGTTTCTTTAGCAAACAAACCTCCAGGCAGTCTCAGAGTAAAAGGAGAGGTTTTCCTTCTCTCCCTAACCAAGGACATCTGGTCTCTGGTTACAGAGAGCCAGCACACAAACACAGTTTAGATAGACAGCTTCCTTGCTTCCCTTTAGCTTATGGACTAACCTCCATTCCCTCTGGGTTACATTTGGCATTTAGAAGCAATTCAGTTGTGTCCATTGCCTCAGCTCTTGCCAGGTTCTCAGTAGCTGGGCTCAATCTAGGAAAGTCCTCCACCATATCCACATCCTCACTGCTGTGTGTCCTTGTGCTGCTGCTTATGCCTTTCTGTTTCTCTGTCCTCTGTGCCTCTGTCCGTGCCTTCTCCCGTGTCTCTTTGACATGGGGACCATTTACCGCTGTAAACCACAGGTCACCGCAGTAAATCCGTAGGAATGGAGCCATTTGCAACTGGTTTATCACAGGAATGGGAACAAGACCTTTCACCGCCCCGTGGGAGCGGTGAAAAGTCTTACTCCTGTGGTTAAAAAAATTGTGCCCGTGTCAGACTCGGCATCTTCTCCCCAGTTCCTCTTGCACCTATTTTAACTTCAGGAGCCAGCCATGCCATGATAAAGACAGAAGAAACCTAAAATCAAAGCCTGAGACCAATTTGAAGAATAAAATTACCAGACAACAAAAGGGAAAAAAATACATTTATTTTATATTTTGTGATTAGAATATTTCAGATTTGAAATATGTATCCTGCTAGAGCTGGTATTAATTATAACTAGGGACTGCAAAGTCCAGGCTGTGCTTCTTTAGCTTCCAGATGGCTTAGGGCTCTCTCTCTGATCAGGGGGCAGTTGCCCTAGTTGCACTCCCCTAACATTATTCTTGCCATGTGTGACTAAAGTATTCTGTTAGCTTGATTTTTCTGTGTAGCATTCTGTAGAATTTGGTTTGTTCAGTTTTCACAATAGTGAAGGGGATATTTGTGAAAGGGAGGGGAGATGGGTTTTGTTGAACCTTGCTCTGTTTTATTTGTGTTTATAAAATGACAATTGTCAGAGGAAAAGCTTCCGCCCACAAACACGTGACTACAGGGCAGCACAGGCAGGCTTCACCAGCATCAGTTTCTTTTCTAAAGCACCGCGAAGGTAAGGGGTAAAGGGAGGGAACACATGTGGTCACCAATTGCACGTAACCCCCTCCCTCCTTCCTAACTAATGGCCACATCTATCTCCCTCCCTCCCCCTTACCTTCATGGCGCGTTTTACTTTACAATGTTCAAGCTGCCAGAGCCTGCCTGAAGTCGCATGCGTCTGCGGGCGGAAGCTTCTCCTCTGACACAACCAGAAGTTGAGGTAAGAATTTAATCTTCCCATATAGGGATTGACAAAGAATTAATTTTATTTTCCAGTAAGAGATCACTGTACATAAGGAATCCTGCAGCTGACAGGAGCACACTAGAATGCAGTGGCTCACACACATTTAGATATAGTCAGTTTTTTTGTTTATTTAAAGCTTAAGTTTACAGGTTCTGCAAGTTGTAACTGATCTTCAAGGGTCCCACCATTTTCAAGCATGGAGAAGAAATGTAGAATAAAGAAAATAGAAATATCTTCAGATAAGTGATCCATATTGTGACAGGCAGCCCCTGTCACCTTTGAAAGTAATGCTGTGAGGCAGTGGCATACCTAGCATATGTGACACCCTTTGACACCCCCCTTACCTATATGAAAAATATGATTTTTAGTAACAATCCATATATCGCACAACATTGTACCTATGAAAAGGCAGCATCTTAAACACTGCAGTGAGCACTAGAACACCAACACATACATTGTAAAACTAAACAAGCCAGATCCCGCACAGTCAATTGATCCTGCACAATCAATGCCAACTGAAAACTATGTCCTTTTCATATACACAGAACAGAGATACACCCTTGCCCAATATGGAATAATCACAAACTAAAAATAGAAATATGTAGACAAAAGTTAAACTGAACTGCCAAAAATCTAGACTCTGCATACAATGCACACCACAACACCACAAAAACAGTGACACATGTCCCCTAATACTGTGCGAAATATAAAGACAGTAGATGTAAATTTGAAAAAAACTGATACATAACAATCACCACTTTACAAATTAACAAATAAAAATAAAAGAAATAATGAGAAATAAGAAAATAGCTTTCAGATGCCAAATCTTTCTTCAGAACAGTACAGTATACTGCTCTTATGATATCCTGTCCTGACCTGAGGAAAAGGGGTTTAGTCCAAAAAATTGCCTTATTTCCATTTCCTATTTATAAACTTTTTTTTTTAATACAAATTTAATGGTTACAATATCAGATGATACCCAGGAAAGAAAGAGTTCTTAACAAAATTTAACAGTATCTATACATTCAAAACAGAATTCCTTTCAAAGCCCACAACACAATGGGGAGACATGGCATCATTTCTAGTTACAAAAAGATAATAAGAAAACAAAGAAATGGTTCTTGATTCATACTTATGAATCTTAAACCCTTCCATACTACTTGGGGCTTTAACCTCCTATAATTTCTCAGTTGTGAAACAAACAAACATACAAAAAAATTTCATTTCTGTTCTCTAGCTAATATATTTATAAACTTTTATCAATATAGTTACAATACTACTTGATTCTAAGTAAAGCAACAAAAAAAATTTTCTACCTTTTGTCGTTTCTGCTTTAATCATCTTCTCTTTGCTCTCTTCTTTCTATACAGCGTTTGTCCTCTCTCCCTTCCATGCAACATCTGCCCTCTTTGCCCCTTCCACCCAGCTTCTGCCCTCTCTCTCTCTCTCTCTCTCTACCCCTTCTATCTACTGCCCACACTCTCTTTGCCCCTTTCATATACTGTCCACCCTCTCTCTCTTCCATATGGCATCTTCACTCTATGTCCCTTCAATAAACTGTATATCCTGTGTCCCTTCTCTCCTTTGCACATGATTCATTTCAGCTTCACTCCCGCTCTATTTTTCTGTCTCAACCCCCTCCCCTATGCTTTGGCATCTCTCTCTTTCTCTTCTCCTTTCCTTCCTTCTTTCCTTCCCACTCCACACCATGGTCTGGTATCTCTATCTCCTTCCCTTTCCTCCCCCCATGCCATGGCATCTCTTCCTCCCCCTCCATGGTCTGGTATCTCCTTTCCTTTTTTTCTTTTCCCTCCCTCCCATGGACTTGGCATCTCTGGTTCCTCTCCCGTGTCTTCCTTCTCCCTCCTTCCCTCTCTCTCTTCAATTGGGTGCTGCAGCATTAGAATTTCTCTCCCCCTTCCCTGTGCAGCAGCAGGATTTCTCTCCCCCTTGCCTGTGCAGCATTTCTACCCTCTCCCTTCCCTGTGCAGCAGCAACATTACTACGCCCCCCCCACCCCTTCCCTGTGCAGCAACAACATTTTTCTTCCCTGCCCAGCATTTCTGGCTGGTTCCCTGCTCAAAGCCAAGGGTGTCTACACTTCACACGATCCACGGCTGCGTCGGAAGCCTCTCTGAGGTCGTGAGACGGCCAGAAGCTGAACAACTGCCGGACACCCCTTTTTACAGTTTACTGTCGCTGCTGCTGATTAAGGAAAGCAGCAGTGGCAGAATAAGGAGGGTGGCCTGCTGTGCACCCCCTTGGGGCATGCACCCGGGGCGGACATCCCCCCCCCTGCCCCCCCTTGGTACACCAGTGCTGTGAGGCCAATACATCTTGAAACAAAGGTTTTGCACTCAGCAGGAAATCAGGTTGGGCAGGCTCCTAAACCACAAAATAGTCCCTATTCCTCCTTTCCCAGTGCGAAGTTGAAACAAAGAATCAATACAGAAGGAGGAGGAGCTGGGCTGGGGAGAGTGCAGTCACATAAGCCTCTGCCCTGCAAGAGGCAGGTGAATAAATTAGCTATAGCTGACTCTGAAAAGTCAGTCATAGAACTGCACACACTTCAGGACAGGAGGTCTTCTCAAAGCAAGGGAAAGAAAATCTCTGCACAAGGTAGGGGAGAACAAGAAAAGCAGCTGCAAGCAGGTAGCCATGGTGTAGATTTCCCTGAGTCTGTGGGGATAAGAAGGGAGTTTTTCTCCAGGGGGAAAGATGAAGCTTATCCTGACATACACCATAGAAACATAGAAAGATGACAGCAGAAAAGGGCTATAGCCCATCAAGTCTGCCCACTCTACTGTCCCACCCCATTAAGTCAGAGTGCTGCTCGACCCACGTAGAGATCCCACTGGATGTCCCATTTATTCTTAAAGTCGAGCACGCTAGTGGCCTTGATCACCTGCACCGGTAGTTTGTTCCAGTGATCCACCACCCTTTCTGTAAAGAAATACTTCCTGGTGTCACCACCAAATCTCCCTCCTCTGAGTTTGAGCGGGTGCCCCTTTGTGACTGAAGGTCCCTTAGGAAAGAATATGTCGTTTTCCACCTCGACACGATCTGTGACGTACTTAAATGTCTCAATCATGTCACCCCTCTCCCTGCGCTCCTCTAGAGAGTAGAGCTGCAACTTGCCTAGTCTTTCCTCGTATGAGAGACCCTTGAGTCCGGAGACCATCCTAGTGGCCATTCGCTGGACTGACTCAGCTCGAAGTACATCTTTACGGTAATGTGGCCTCCAGAATTGCACACAGTACTCCAGATGAGGTCTCACCATGGTTCTGTACAGTGGCATTATGACTTCAGGTTTACGGCTGACGAAGCTTCTATTGATACATCCCATCATCCGCCTTGCCTTGGATGAGGCCTTCTCTATTTGTTTGGCAGCCTTCATGTCTGCACTGATGATCACTCCCAAGTCCCATTCTTCTGAGGTCGTAGCTAGTGTTTCTCCATTCAAGGTGTATGTTCTGCATGGATTTCTGCTGCCGAGATGCATCACCTTACACTTCTTTGCGTTGAAGCCCAGCTGCCATGTTGAGGACCAGCTTTCCAACTTGATCAGATCCTGCGCCATACCATCCGTGAGATCGCTTTCACCTACTATATTACACAGTTTGGCGTCCCTTATGAATATGTTAAAAAGGGATGTCCCAGGACTGAGCCCTGCGGTACTCCGCTAGTCACCTCCGATGTCTTAGAGAGGGTGCCATTGACCACCACCCTCTGAAGTCTTCCACTCAGCCAATCATTGACCCATGCCGTTAGTTTCTCACCTAACCCCATTGATTTCATCTTGTTTAATAGTCTACGGTGTGGGACACTGTCAAACGCTTTACTGAAATCCAAGTACACTATGTCCAGAGACTCTCCCGAGTCCAGCTTTCTTGTCACCCAGTCAAAGAAGCTGATAAGATTGGATTGGCATGACCTGCCTCTAGTGAATCCATGTTGACAGGGATCCCTCAGATTCCCCTCATCCAATATCGTGTCTAATTTCCCTTTAAGTAGAGTTTCCATGAGTTTACACACTATTGATGTGAGACTCACTGGTCTGTAATTCGCAGCCTCCGCTCTGCAACCCTTTTTGTGCAGAGGAACAACATTGGCAGTTTTCCAGTCCAGGGGGACTCTCCCCGTACTTAGGGAGAGATTGAAGAGCATGGCTAACGGTTCCGCCAAAACATCGCATAGCTCTCTGAGCACTCTTGGGTGCAGATTGTCTGGTCCCATGGCTTTATTCACCTTGAGTCTTGACAGTTCTTTGTAAACATCAGCTGGTGTGAACTCAAACTTCTGAAATGGGTCATCCATGCTTTGCTTTACATCCAGCTGAGGCCCGTGCCCTGGTGCCTCGCAGGTAAAGACTGAACAGAAGTAATCATTCAGTAGTTTGGCTTTATCGGAGTCAGTTTCCACATAATTCCCGTCTGGCATTCTAAGGCGTACTATCCCGTTTGTGTTCTTTTTCCTGTCGCTAATGTATATGAAGAAGGATTTGTCCCCTTTCTTGATGTTCTTCGCTAGAGTTTCTTCCATACGAAGTTTGGCCTCCCTGACTGCTGTTTTGACCGCTGCAGACTTTGTCCTGTATTCAATGTTTACTTCTTTTTCCCCCATGCGTTTGTATGATAGAAATGCTCTTTTCTTCTCCTTGACGAGGTATGATACCTCATCTGTGAACCATTGGGGTTTCCTTTTTCTTTGTTGTTTGGTTACTGATTTTATGTAGTGGATAGTTGCCTCGTGAAGGATCGATTTCAAGGTTGTCCACATAGCTTCCACATTATCAGTTACTTCTTGAACCTGCAACGTCTGGTAGACAAAATCTCCCATGCGTGCGAAGTCAGTGCCCCTGAAATTAAGTACCCTTGTTTTTGTTTGTGATCTAGGGAAGCCTTTCTTAAGGTTAAACCATACCATGTTATGGTCACTGGTGGCTAGCGTCTCTCCCACCGAGACGTCCGAGACGCTTTCCCCATTAGTAAGTACCAGGTCCAGGATGGCCTGGGCCCTAGTGGGCTCTAGTACCATTTGTTTGAGCCGTACTCCCTTCATGGACGTTAATACACCAGCAGTTCCCAAGAAGGGGGATGGGAGGTAAGAAGCCAAGCGCCAAGCTGGGGAGTCCCTGGTAATGAGTGAATGTGATTACAATAGTGTGTGACTAGAGAATTCATATTACTTGTATACTATTTGAATACCTTATTTGTCCATTTATATTCTCGCACACTGGCAGCTATCATATCTGTTTTATATGTTATGTTCTATTTTACTAAAAATTCAATAAAATATTTGAAATTAGATATAGGATGGGAAATGAGTAGTGTGTGTGAAGAGGATTTAACTTTACTTGAGGAAGGAATGGAGATGTGACCTAAAGTTAAGCAGGGATAAGGTTAGGCCACTGTTATAAAGTAAGCAGCCCTCTTGAATAGAGCCTTTCCTAACGAAGTAGCCACACAGTTCCTGAGCTACTGCTCGCTGGGTGATTCCAGGGAACAGTTTGGGAGGGCCAGAAAATCTTTGCTATAAGGGTGGCTTGTTCCCACATAGTCTGTAGAGCAGGGCTGTGAGTGAATCCTGAGCAGAGAAATAAAGTGCTTGGAGTAAAAGTTGCAAGAAGTTGTTTGGAGGAAAAGTGACAAGAAAATGTTTTGAGTTGGTCAAGAGACTAATTGTTTTGACCCTGACGGTGGGCTGGCTTGGACTGTGATAGAACTGTAAGAGAGAGCCGCCAGCAGCCCAGGAGCCTCAGGGATAGTACCCTAAAAGTATCTACCCATTAACAGAAGATCCAAGGGTGAAGAATACCCCAATGCATGAAGTTGTTGTCAGGTGCTAATAACCTTGATTTGATAAAACTGAAATGTGAAATGTATGAAATATATTTTAGGAAAGCTGAATTCTTTTGTGGTTTTGTACAATAAAGACAACAATCATTTTTCTTCCTAAGTTTGGTGTTAAGCTTTTCTTCCTCCAACCATATAAAAAGCACACAAAAATATTTATGTGGTCTGGGTTGGATTTCCTCATTGCTGGGGGACTGAGCCAAGTCACAATATCTACACAGAATTAACATCACATTGACTGTTTTCTGTGACACAATGATGCCCCCATTACTGTGTCAGATAAAGACTGAAACAAATACAGTGTTTCCCTGACAATAAGACAGTGCCATATTAATTTTAGGCCCCAAAACTGCACTATTTTCAGGGTATGTACATGATCATCTCTACTTCACCCCAATTTTTCCTCTTTCCTTTCTCTCCCCCACATGTGCAGCACCTTTCCTCCTCTCCCTCCCAACCCTCATACAGCAGGACCCTTGCCCAGCTTCTCTTCCCTCCCTTCCATCCCTTGTGCAGAAGGACCCTTGCCCAGCTTCTATCCTTCCCTCCCTCCCATCCCTCATGCAGCAGAACCTTTGCCCAGTTTTCTTCCTTCCTTCCCATCCCTTGTGCAGCAGAACCCTTGAGCGAGTATCCCCCCTGATCCCCCGCCCTCGCCCTCGCAGCTAAACCCCCATCCTTCCCTCCCTCCCATCCAAACCCCACCAACCGCGAGTGAGCCCTACATACCTCCCTAAGCAGCTTTGGGCCGGCTTATTTTGGGGGTAGGGCTTATATTAAGACCTACCATGAAAATCCTGCTAGGGCTTATTTTCAGGGTAGGTCTTATTTTCATGGGAAACACGTATTTAAATTTTTTCTCAGAAACAGTAATACTTCATACTTACCTGGGTTAAAAAAGGAGTAAATAATAGTCTCAACTATAAAGACATTAAGAATTGAGAAAATAATTAATTTTCTTTATATCACACACTGAAGAAAATTTAGGAACATATGAAACAATATTGTAATACCATTTACTTATCTGATATTGCAGTGTGTTCTTCAATAGTCTTGATATAGCAACTCAGATTGGAAGAAGCAGAACTTTCATGTAAAAATTCAGCTGAATTTACCATTTAAGGAGGAGTTCTAGCATTCTATTTAATTATTTATTGAAATTTAATCGACATTTTAACCTTTGTACACATTTTAATTAATGTTTTAAAGTTTTTAAATCACATTTTTAATTAGAATAATAAAATATGAGTAACCTTCAATGATCATCTTTCCTTGTTTTATTAGGAATTTAATAACATTTTCAACATCAAATACACTTTAATATTAACATCATTTCTTTTAAATTAGATTTAATTATCTTTAACAATGCATATACCTCTCATCTTCTTTGAGAAATTGAGACAAGTTCAATTTTTTATGTGACTAATACATTTCTCAATTAGCTTTCAGAGGTTAAAACCTCTTTCTTCAGGTCAGTAAAATATACTATATTACAATATCCCTGTCCTGACCTGAGGAAAGGAGTTTTGGTCTCTGAATTAGTTTTAAAAAAAAAAGTATTAAAATTAGTCCAATAAAAAGGATCACCTTATTTCCATTTTCTATTTGTAAATGTTTATTAACACAGCTACAATAATATTTTATCCTAAAGCAAAAATAAATAAATAAATAAAAGATATGGGGCTCCTTTTACTAAGGTGCTCTAGCATTTTTAGTGCATGCAGGATTTTAGCGCACGCTAAACCCGCGCTACGCTTCTAGAACTAATGCCAACTCAATGCTGGCATTAAGGTCTAGCGTGCATGGCAATTCAGCGTGCGCTATTCCGCGCATTAAAACCCTAATGGACCTTTGTAAAAGAAGCCCCTAGAATTTTTTTCTACTTTTGTTGTCTAGTTTCTGATTTCCTCATCTTCTCATCATTCTCTTCCTTCCATCCACTGTGTGCCCTCTCTCTGTCTCTTCCATATGGCATCTGCTCTCTTTCTTTGCCTCTTCCAGAAACTATCTGCCTCTCCCTTCCATACTCCTCCCCATTGGTTTGGTCTGGCATCCACCTACTTCCCCCTGCTCCCTCATGGTGTGGCATCTGTCTTCTTCCCTTCCATCTCACCCTCCCTTCCAGAAGATTTTAGCATCTCTCTCTCCTCCTTTCCTCCTCCAAAATCTGGTATCTGGGTGTCCTCCCCGTCCCCCAATCTCTCTCTCCTCTCCCTTCTTCCTTTTATTCCCTGTTCCTCCATCTCAATTTATTTTCTGCCTCTGTCAAAATTATTTCTTATTATTCAGTCCTTAATTTCCCTCTTTCATTGTGTCTACCTACAGTTTTCAGTTCCACTGAACCTGGGGTTAATCTCCACATTGTGGACAAACTTTTTAGTGATCAGATTGATGTGTTCGGTGAATGACTCAATCATTATAATTTATAAAATAGAACAGTCAGCATATACTGTATTGATCAAAGCATTAAGACTCCTGAGGCAGACTTTCGGGCTGAAACACGTACGTCCTGGTCACCTTCTCTTTTTTCTTTGGATTCTCTGGCACTGATGCAGGAGGAGCATGGTCTATGGGAGAGATGCCTCTCTGGAAGGAATGCTGGTAGAGAGGCATCTCTCCCATAGACCATGCTCCTCCTGCATCAGTGCCAGAGAATCCAAAGAAAAAAGAGAAGGTGACCAGGACGTACGTGTTTCAGCCCGAAAGTCTGCCTCAGGAGTCTTAATGCTTTGATCAATACAGTATATGCTGACTGTTCTATTTTATAAATTATAATGATTGAGTCATTCACCGAACACATCAATCTGATCACTAAAAAATTCCAGAGAAGGCCACTAGGTATTGGAAGTTGTAGTCTAAGTCTTAGCATTTTCTTCAGGGTCAGGCATAGCATAGAGTCAGGCATAGCATAGCTGAAAGGCCTCAGGAGCAGGAATTGGCATCATGCTCTCCTTCTGAGATAATATTTGGCAGGGATCAAGAGCCCTCTAAGAGGTTCATTGTCATAGTCTTTTGGATTCAGGTCTCCTCTGAAAAACTGATGCTTTCCATGCCCTATGTTCTGATTTTGTGACTTAAGTCTCAAACATCTTTAGATATTACTTCAGTGCAAAGTCCAGCATCCTTGGCTCTTTATGCAGCCGCTAGAATGTTGTGGTTCTACTTTGTCCAAAAGGACCAGCTTGCCCTTAGATAACATAGTAACATAGTAGATGATGGCAGATAAAGACCCGAATGGTCCATCCAGTCTGACTAACCTGATTCAATTTAAATTTTTTTCTTCTTCTTAACTATTTCTGGGCAAGAATCTAAAGCTCTGCCTGGTACTGTGCTTAGGTTACATATACAGAAGTCTCCATCAAAGCTCACTCCAGCCCATCTAAACCATCCCAGCCATCGAAGCCCTCCCCAGCCCATCCTCAACCAAATGGCCATATACGGACACAGACTGTGCAAGTTTGCCCAGTATTGCCTTAGTTCTTCAATATTTACTATTATTTTCTGATTCTAGATCCTCTGTGTTCATCCCACACTTTCCATAAAGAAGAATAAAACCGGAATGTGTAATAATAACATGTCTCAGTTGCATCAATTCAATATATCACCGGATAAACAGACATAGAAGTGGGCCATAAGCATGCCATACTGTATGCACAGGTTGATCGTCGGCTATATAACTTTCGATTATACATGCTGTACGACTAAGTCTAAGCTGACCCACATACCGCCCAACTCCCGCCCTCGACACTCCTCCCAAAATGCCCCATTTAGCTTTGGTCGTTCAGCGGCACTATGTAGGCCTAGGTTGTTTAGACATACGTCCAAAACCTGTTTTTATTATCGATACTTGGATGTATTTGGGAAATGTTCATCCAAGTGCCTACAGGCCGGGTTTTGGATGTTTTTCTCTTTTGATTATGAACCCCATAATATCTTATTAATTCATAATGGTAACCATAAAATTTTAAAAAAACTACAAAGCACACTATACGCATAAAAATTGTTAATTATCATTTATATTTGGGGAGTTTCAAAGATGTCAATGCAGATGACTTTAAAATATGCAATGTCACCTCAGTAACTATAAAAAAAATAGACAAATATAGTACAAAATATAGACAGCAGATATAAATTCGCAAAACTGACACATTTTGATCACTAAATTGAAAATAAAATCATTTTTCCTACCTTTGCTGTCTGGTGATTTCATGAGTCTGGTTGCATTTCCTTCTGACTGTGTATCCTTTCTTTCATTTATTTCTGCACTCAAGCCCAACAATTGTCCTTTTCTATTCCCTCCCTCCTTCCTTCCTTCCCATGTCTTTAGTGCCCTCAATGCCTCTTTCCCATGTCCTTAGAGCTCCAATGTCTCCTTCCCATGTCCTTAGTGCCCTCAGTGCCTCCTTCCCATGTCCCCCTCACTGCCTTCCAGACTTTGTCCCCCCCCACCCCCAAAGCCAACCTGCCAGCCTGCCTACCTCCTTCCCTCCCTGCTGTGCAAAAAAAAGCCTCCCTCCAGCACCCAACTTAAACCCCCCTGGTCCGCCGCTGCCGCTGCTGCTGCTCTTACCTCCCTGCTGCTGCTGCTCTCCTTACCTCCCTGCTGCTGCTGCTGGCAATCACCGCCCAGAAGCCTTCTTACTGACGTCAATTCTGATGTCAGAGAGAACATTCTGGGCCAGCCAATTGCTGCCTGGCTGGCCCAGAACATCCTCTCTGATGTCCGAACTGACGTTGGGAAGAAGGCTTCTGGGCATCAATTACCAGCAGCAGCAGGGAGGTAAGAAGGAGAACAGCGGCAGTGGCGTACGGGAGGGGGGTTAAATCGGGCACCCATCTTCCCAGCTGCATGTCCAGCCCTGGCTCCTCCTCCCACCCTAGCTATGAGTAGCAGAAGGAGCTGAGAGTGACACCTTCTTTTCTCTTCTCCCCCAATCAGAGCTAGAGGGTGGACCCTTCTATGACTCTCCCCGCCCCAGGAACCGTTCTGACTAATCAGCACTGAAATGGATTGAAGACCGTGTGTCTCTCAGCCCTCATCTCTGCCCTTCTCTCCCTCCCTCCAGTGCTGCAAGAGGCCAGAAAAAGAGGCTTTTTTTTTGTGCGGCAGGGAGGGACAGGAAACGATCGCCTGTCCCGCTGTCCCCACGCACAGCTTCAGGATGCTGTCCCTGAAAACGGGAAATTTTGGTGTCCTGAAGCTATGAGTGCGGACAAAGGGACAGGGGATCCAAAAATGGGACGGTCCCGTTCAAAACGGAATGCATGGTCACCTTAAGTATACTATGCTAGACAGGGCCGCCATCAGAAATTTCTGGGCCCCTTACTGAGCAATCCTATTGGGCCCCCCACGCACCCCTTCCCCCCCCGACCCCCCCTTCTTCCATGGGCCGAATACACACATACTTTTCGCTGTCACCGCACTCTTTGACCAAAAGATTTGTAAGCCTACAACCACGTCAAGGTAGACTCTTTCAGCAGGGCCCTAACCTAACCTAAACTAATCTATACCTATCTAAACTAACATATGTCTAATACTGAACTAACAAACTAACAAACATCTGCATAATAAATAACTAATAAATAATAGTGCTAGTAGCTATAATTCACTTTTGAATGTAAAATCTCAGTTAAGGATTTCTTTTGACCTTTGTAGGCCAGAAGTAGATCACAATTGCACAATATTTTTTGTAACAAGTATTAAATGTGTTTTTATAAATACTGTAAGCTTAATAAATATATCAGAAAAAAACTACACATCTGAGCGCATATCTGAACATACACATCTGTATGATCCCATCCTCCTCAGCTTGCCTATAGCTGCATCATGCATGTTAAAAATGTACGATATGTTGATATGTGCACCTTCCTTCCTTTCCATCCATCCTCCTCAGCCTGTCCTTACACATCCACAGCTGCATGTTAATGATGATGTATATGTTATGATGATAAATAAGTGCATATGAGCACATCATTAACATGCAGCTATGGATAAATATAAAAAAGAAACAATATTCTGTACAATTGTCAATTTATACATCAGCGTCTTCTCCCCACTCTCTCTTCCCCATTTCCCTTCAGCGTCTTCAGCCCACTCTCTCTCCACTTTCCTTCAGCGCACGCACATAAAAACAAGCAAGTAATTTATATCAATTTCATTCTATTCATTCATAGAAATTAAAGTCTAAATAATGCCAGTCACATAACAAAACATGATTTTACAAAAATAATTCCCTGCACAGTCAAGCCTGCAAGGATTACTAGATGTCTTTCAGCAGCTCCCCTCCCTCCCTCCCCCTTACCTTTGTGGCCAAGTCAAAATGATCTACCAACAATAAAATTTAAAAAACACAAAGCACGCTGTACGCAGAGAAAATGTTAATTATCATTTATATTCCGCGGGTTTTCAAAGAGGTCAAGGCAGATGACTTTATGCAATGTCACCTCAGTAACAACTATACAAAAATAGACAAATATTCCCCCTCCCTTTTTACTAAAGCGCGATAGCGATTTTTAGCACAGGGAGCTGCGCTGAATGCCCCACGCTTCTCTCAACGCTCATAGGCTCCCTGCGCTAAAAAATGCTATTGCGGTTTAGTAAAAGGGGGCCATAGTGCAAAATATAGACAGCATATATAAATTCTCAAAGCAGACAAATTTTGATCACTAAAATGAAAATAAAATCATTTTTCCTACCTTTGGTAATTTCATCAGTCTCTGGTTGCACTTTATTCTTCTGACTGTGCATCCAATATTTCTTCCCTTCTTTCAGCCTCCTGTATGCTTCCTCTCCTCCAGACCTCATTCCCTCCCCAAACTTTTTCTTTGTTTCACCCTGCCCCTTCTTTCTTTTTCTCTCTCTCCATACCCCTTTTCTTTCTGTATGTCTGTTTTTCTCTCTCTCTCACCTGCCCCCTTCTTTCTTTCTCTCTCCACACCCTCTTTCGTTCTGTATGTCTGTCTGTCTTTCTCTCTCTCTCTCCGTGCCCCATTTTTCTTTGTTTCACCTTGCCCCCTTTCTTTCTTTCTGGCTTCCTGTCCCCTCCTTTCTTTCTTTCTCCCTGCCCTCCCCTATGCCACCACCATTGGGAAAATGTTGCCACCACCACTGGGGAATAGGCTGCCACTGCCGCCATCGGGAACAGGCCGGCACCGAGTTCGCCCTGCTTCTCTTCCCCGTGGATTGGCTGGCCTAGAACGTACTCTCCGACGTCAAAATTGATGCTAGTGGCGAGAGTTTGTCGGCCCCACAGGGAAAAGCAGGGAGAACTTGGCACTGGCCTGTTCCCGATGGCGGCGGTGGCACTCAAGTGGCTAAAGAGCCGCAGTTTGCCGGCCTAGGGAGAACACTGGAGGGTGGCCAGCTGTGCACCCTCTTGGGATGTAAACCCGGCACTGGGCGGACCTCCCCTCCCCCACCTTAGTATGCCACTATCTGTACCTCACTCCCTCCCTATGACCAAAAATTCTCCTTTCTTCTATTCCCCGTGTACACAACCATCTCTTTCCTTCCCTTCCTCTCTCCCAAGTCCATGCCTTCTGTGTCCAAAAACACATTCCCTCCCCCACCTCAGCATCTCTTTCCCTCCTTTCCTCTCTCCCAAGTCCATGCCTTCTGTGTCCAAAAACCCATTCCCTCCCCCACCTCAGCATCTCTTTCCCTTCCTTTCTCTCTCCCAAGTCCATGCCTTTTGTGTCCAAAAACCCATTCCATCCCCCACCTCAGCATCTCTTTCCCTCCCTTCCTCTCTCCCAAGTTCATGCCTTGTGTCCTAAATGCACTCCCTCCCCCCTTTTGTGTTCCGCGTTTGCCTCCCAGCCCATCTTTGCAACTTTCTCAGCAAAACGGAGCTCGAGCCGAGAGGCTTGTTTCCTGTTTCCTGCCTGTCCTGCCACGCACAAATAGCCGACTGGAAGTATTCTCCGACGTCAGCACTGACGTCGGAGGGCATGCTTTGCTTAAGCCCTCCCTCTGACGTCAGCGCTGACATCGGGGAACACTTCCAATCGGCTAAATGTGAGCGGCAGGGCAGGTAGGAACAGAAGACGAGCCTCGCGGCTCGAGATGTATTGAACTCCGAGGATGCCCCATCCAGCTCTCTCCTGTGCATCTGGGGCGGACCGCCCCCTCTCTAGACTGTGGCCTAGGACCCTGGGGGACCCGGGCCCCCTGTCAGCTCCGGGCCCCTGAATGCAGGACTGGTAGTACTGCCCTGATGGCGGCCCTGATGCTAGAGGAAAACTACCAGCTGTTTCACAGCTACTCAAAGCTTTAGCTGATTTCCATTTACTCTGTCTGGCTTTCTGAGCTAGGGCAGGCGTCCTGGATTTCCATGCTCTCCAAATCCTCTCGAGCATGAAAGTTAGAAGTGGGGAAACTTTTTCTTCCATTTCCTGCATGGGCCAGTCCAAGACCTCGGGATCTGCCCACTCTCTCCAAGGCTTCTGCCTTGCTTTAGCCTGCTGGAGTTCTTCTGTCATGTCACTCTCCACTCCCTTTACTACTTCCTTGAGCTTGCCACTCCCCTTCAGCCTGCAGAGGGGGATGAGCTTTGGTTCCACAGCAGGCTGTGTCAGCTCAAGCTTCCCCTGTTTGTTCTGCTTTATTCTCAAAGGCACAGCTCCCCTGATTTTAGCTGCCCTAGCTGATACACTGACAGGGTAAGAATGCTGTCTTTCTGCTTGCTTATAATCAACCTGATCAAGTTTACTACTGTTCCTACAGCATGGGCAAGAGAGGTTAGTTTCAAGTTGCTTAATAAAGCTGATCTGATCAGCTCTTCTGCACAGGATCTTGTCAGCTCTAGAGGTAAAACCAGCATGGGGGTTCAGTTTGTCACATTATATCATCAAAATAGTCATGAGGAATATAGTATAATGTTCTCAGTGCCCTCATAATCATGCTTACTTTTGATTGGTAGAATCAAAGGCCTGTCACCTGACACCATTCTCCACAACTTTTGTCTTGCAGGCACTTTGGCATCTACAGGGACCTTGAATCCTTCAGGCAGAGGTATAGCAGGGTTAACCGCAATAACCCGTCCCTCATCCGGTGCATCAGACAGCACCTCAGATACCAATGTAAGTCACCCCCTCCCATAGTAACTCTACAATTACCAAGGTCTCCCATCATGTCCTAGATGTGATGCTTCTACCTCTTCTCTGCACCTACTATCCCCAGGATGTTCAACAATGAGATGACATTAAGAAAGGCATACTTGTATGCACAGTACCCATTGGTTATAACAGATACATTCTCTCAAACACTCATTTATTGTTCGTCGCTGCAGCTAGGCAAAAAAATAAACACATTTACCAGGAGTGAGTATCAAACCCTGACAGCGCAGCTGAGTGAAGGCCGAGTAACGAGAGGCGGTAGAAGGAACCGTGCTGATAAAAACGTATCGAAAAGTATATACAAAAAAATGTTCAAACGGTGGATTCAAATAAATTCCCGTTTCGACAATCTCCTGTGAAGCTCAGTTGTGAGTGAAACGGAAGCGCTCCTTACAACTGGGCACCACCTATGAAATCAGAAAACACCAGATCATCTAGTCACCGTCATTGGGAGTCATAGGCATCCATATTGAATAAGCTAAGTACATAGCAATGGTAGAAAGCCTGTGGAACCCATGAGCAATGGCTAAATGATATTTTAGCCTTAAAAACAAGACAATGATTGAGATTATGAAAGAAAGACTAATACTCTATAAAAAAATAAATAAAAAGAAACATTAATTAGGAGTATAGTAAATATAAGGAGATAAACAAAGAACCAATGATAGCCCGCAATAGGCAGTCCTGATAAAGACAAGTTCTTAGCATCAGACTGCTGTGAGCACTTGAGGTTTTTATATCCCCAAGTAATATATATGATTCAGGTGTATTAGTGATTTCTATTATAATGATTTCCATAATGCATTAGATAATGCATCAGCGATGAAGAAAGGATTTTTCCAATTCATCAAATTTTGTATTTAGGGGAATGCAGTCATTAGACCGATACTGAAATAGGTATAGTGATATTCGAATGAACACAACACCATATTGGGAAAAAAAAATCCAATATAAAGAAATCCTTCAAGTTATAAGGAACCTGTCTAAGGGTAAAGCTCCAGGAAATGATAGTCTAAATATAGAATTTTATCAAGCATTTTCCAATCTCTTAATCTCTAAACTACAATATCTATATAATGCTATGATTCTGGATAAATCCTGTGGAGGTGCCTTCTTAGACTCAACTATAATAGTAATTCTCAAACTGGACAGAGACCATACTAAAGTGGAAAATTATAGACCAATATCTTTAATTAACATTGATAAGATATATGCCAAAATTATAGCTACTAGATTAAAAAAGGTTCTTCCAACTTTATTACATAGAGATCAAATTGGATTTACTATTAATAGATGATACCAGAAACACACCTCTTTTCTCTCTGTGCGTTTAGAGGCAGGGGAAAGGCCTAAGCTGTTTTTAGATACGTCTAAAAACCAGCTTTGGTTATGGGTAATTGGATGATCAGGCTTTTTTATCGTCCAAGTAGCCATTTAGGACAGTTTTTAGACTTTTTTTTTTATTACGAACCCCTTAATAATCAGCAATAATCCAAATCATATAACTTATCTCCCTCCCTCCCCACCCTTCCATAGCAAATATAAAACATATGTATCATATGATAAAATTTCCCCCTATCATTCTTACATTGTTAAATAATAAACTAAAAATTACACCCCTCCCCCAGTTTTGAACTTGTAAATTTAAGGGGAAATTTATATCTATTCAGTACAATATTTTGTTAACGGCTCCCATAGATCTTGAACTTCCTTAAATACCCCTTCTGTGTAGATATTGCTCTTTCCATTTTATATATATGGCATAATGAGTTCCACTAAAAATTATAGTTCAATCTACTCCAGTTTGTCCAATTACATATAATTTGTTGTATGGCGATCCCTGTCATTATAAGTAAAAGCTTGTTATTATTTGAAGATATCTGACTCTTTGCCCTCATTGACATGCCAAATAATACAGTATCATAGGTTTTCTAATAAACAATTAATTTGATTCCAAATTGATTTCCAAAAAGCCATAATAAATGGACAATAGAACAATAAATGATCTAAAGTCCTTGCTTCAAGATGACAACGCCAACATCTATTAAACTTAGAGCTATCTAACTTTTGTAACCGAACAGGAGTCCATAATGCTCTAAGCAACAGAAAAAAACAAGTTTGTCTCATAGATGCAGACACTGTACATCTCATCCTCCAAGTCCAAATTCATGTCCATTGAGACGCAGAAATTTGATGCTTAATCTCAATACTCCAAATGTCTCTCAGACCGGTTTTTGGTTTCTTTATAATAAATCCAGTTAACAATTTATACCACTGGGCAGCCTGGTGCCCCAGGAAGTCCACCTGAAAGCATAAGAACTCTAAACTATATTGATTAGGGAACCCCACCTGAATGGCCTGCTTCAGTTGTATCCATCTAAAACTTTGTGATTTATTGAGGCTATATTTATGTTGCAACTGTGAAAAATCAAGCAGCTTACCTTTAGAAATAACATCATCTAATATACTATCAACCTGCTATCATCCAATACTTCCAGATGACCTTAAATACACCAATTTGAATCTTGGAGTTCAGCCATATAGTTTGATTTATTGATTTGTGAATTGGAATAGGTGTTAAATTACTCATATAACTTCATGTTTTCCATGTGTCTATTAATATTCTATTATCTTTATATAATCTAGGCATTTTGATACTGAGAACATGGCACAATCGCAGAGGAAACATGAGTCGCCATTCCAACCATAACCAATCTGGGATATTTTCAATGAGCTCTGGGAGGACCCAACACATACCCTGGTGCATAATATAGGATTGATGATACCTATAAAAATTGGGAAAATTTACCCCTCCCTCTGTAATTGGCTTTTGTAGAGATACTAAAGCAACTCTAGGAATTTTACCTAGCCAAATAAATTTTGTAAGAATACTATTTAAGTTTTTATAAAAAGACCCTTGGAAAAAAACCGGTAACATACGACAGGGAAGAACTGAAGGGTCAACTCCACTCACTCGGAAGAAAACTGAAGGTCAGGGAGGTGAAAGTAGCCTTCTCCGAGATCCTCCCAGTTCTGAGAGCAGATAGTAAGAGACAGGATGAACTGCGAACAATCAACGCCTGGATGAGACGATGGTGCGATGAGGAAGGATTCGACTTTGTGCGCAACTGGACGGCGTTCTGGGGAAGTGGCAGATACTACATCTCACCAAGCAAGGAGCAAGAGTCATGGCCGAAAATATGAAGAAGACCATTGAGAAGGCTTTAAACTAAAGGTCAGGGGAGAGCCGACAGTCGACAACCAGTCGATGGCCCGGGCATCAGGAGACCCCAAAGAAGAAACTACAAGTGCCTGCTCTGACAAAGGGAAAAAGCATGCTGAAATTGAAAGTAACAGTGATAGAGCAAAAATGGATACAAAAAGGGATAAGAAAACTAAAAAAGCCAAAAAGGTTCCCCCAAGAGAACTCAATTGTGTGCACACAAATGTGCAAGGGGAGCTCAAATGTATGTACACGAATGCCAGAAGCTTGGGAAACAAAATGGGGGAACTGGAAGAAATAGCAAGACGAGAAGGACTGGATATCATTGGTATAACAGAAACATGGTGGAACGAAGAAAACGAATGGGATACTGTACTAAGGGGATACAAACTATACAGAAGAGATAGAATAGGGCAAAAAGGGGGAGGTATTGCCCTGTATGTCCATGAAGGAGTAGAGTCTATCAGAGAAGGGAAGACAGAAGGGAAAGAAAAATTGAAATCCCTCTGGATAAAGATTCCTAGACAAAATGAGGCTGAAACGAAAATTGGCCTCTATTATCGACCCCCGGGAAAAAAAGAAGAAACAGACATAGAAATGCTAGAAGAAATCACCAATGGATGTAGAGCAGGAAATGTAACAATCATAGGAGACTTCAACTTTCCCGGGATAAACTGGAACCTAGGCACCTCAAATTGCGGCAGGGAATCCAAGTTCCTGGAAATGATAGGGGACTGCTTCCTAGAACAAATGGTGGGAGAACCAACAAGAGGAACTGCCATCTTGGACTTGGTCCTAAATGGCATAACTGGAAGGATAACAGATGTAGAGGTCACTGTTCTGTTGGGGACAAGCGATCACAGCATGATCGATTTTAAAATTGGCATCGGGAAGGGGAAACGTACCAAGACTAAAACGACAACCTTTAACTTCAGAAAAGGGAAATACGACAGCATGAGAGTCATGGTTAGAAAATGGCTCAAGAAAAAGGCAGCCAAAATCAGAACGGTCGATCAAGCATGGTCCCCTCTAAAAAATACCATCACCGAAGCGCAGAATCTCTACATTCCGCAGATATCCAAAGGAAGGAAAAATAAAAACAAAGGAGAACCAGCTTGGCTAACTAAAGAGGTGAAGGATGCAGTAAGAGAAACTCCTTTAAAAAATGGAAACGTGAACACACAACGGAGACCTGGAACAGTCACAAGGTCGACCAGAAGAAGTGTCATAAGGCGGTAAGAGACGCCAAAAAAGCGTATGAGGAAAAGATAGCGCAAGAAGCCAAAAACTTCAAGCCCTTTTTTAGATACATAAAAGGGAAAAAAACAGCTAAGGAGGCAGTGGGCCCTCTTGACGACCAAGGAAGAAAAGAGTGCATCAAGGAGGACAAACAGATTGCGGATAGGCTAAACTCATTCTTTGCATCTGTCTTTACCAAGGAGGACACTGCATCAATGCCAGCAACAGGGAGAGTATTCAAGGAAGAAAATGAGGATAGCCTCACCACAGTAAATGTGGATTTGAACATGATATACTATCAGATCGATAGATTGAGAAGTGATAAATCCCCTGGACCAGATGGAATTCACCAGAGAGTGCTAAAGGAACTTAAGATAGAAATCGGAGAACTATTACAATCCCTAGCTAACTTGTCAATTAAAACCAGGCAAATACCAGAGGACTGGAGGATAGCAAATGTCATCCCAATCTTCAAAAAGGATCAAGAGGAGAAATGGGCAACTATAGACCTGTGAGTCTTACGTCGGTTCCTGGGAAGATGATTGAAGCACTAATAAAGGATAGAATAGAGCAACACCTGGAAAATCACGACCTGATGAGAGCTAGCCAACACGGCTTTAGGAAAGGGAAGTCATGTTTGACTAATTTACTTCAATTTTTTGAGGAGGTGAACAAACAAATTGATAGCGGTGAACCGGTGGATATAATATACTTGGACTTCCAGAAAGCGTTCGACAAGGTTCCCCCATGCAAGGCTTCTGAAGAAACTACAAAGCCCTGGAATAGAAGGAGATATACTAAGATGTATAGGCAAATGGTTAGAAAACAGATTGCAGAGGGTGGGCATAAATGGAAAGTTCTCAGACTGGGAAGAGGTAACGAGCGGTGTTCCCCAGGGATCTGTTCTTGGGCCCATCTTAAGAACATAAGAACATAAGAAGTTGCCTCCGCTGAGGCAGACCAGAGGTCCATCTCGCCCAGCGGTCCGCTCCCGCGGCGGCCCATCAGGCCCATTGCCTGAGCAATGGTCCCAGACTATCCCTATAACCTACCGCTACTCTTATCTGTACCCTTCAATTCCTTTATCCTCTAGGAACCTATCCAAACCTTCTTTGAAGCCTTGTAACATGCTCCGGCCTATCACAGCCTCCGGGAGCGCGTTCCATGTGTCCACCACCCTCTGGGTGAAAAAGAACTTTCTGGCATTTGTTTTAAACCTGTCTCCTTTTAATTTTTCCGAGTGCCCCCTTGTACTTGTGGTTCCCCGTAATCTGAAAAATCTGTCCCTGTCTACTTTTTCTATACCCTTCAGGATCTTGAAGGTTTCTATCATGTCTCCTCTAAGTCTCCGCTTTTCCAGGGAGAACAGCCCCAGCTTTTTCAGTCTGTCAGTATATGAGAGGTTTTCCATACCTCTTATCAGTTTAGTTGCTCTTCTCTGGACTCCCTCAAGTACCGCCATGTCCTTTTTGAGGTATGGCGACCAATATTGGACACAGTACTCCAGATGCGGTCGCACCATTGCACGATACAGTGGCAGGATGACCTCCTTTGTCCTGGTCGTGATACCCTTCTTAATGATACCCAACATTTTGTTTGCTTTTCTTGAGGCTGTGGCGCACTGTGCCGACGCCTTTAAAGACGTGTCCACCATCACTCCCAGGTCTCTTTCAAGGTTACTTACCCCTAGCAGTGATCCTCCCATTTTGTAGCTGAACATCGGGTTCTTTTTCCCTACATGCATGACCTTGCATTTCCCTACATTAAAGTTCATTTGCCATTTTTTGGCCCATTCTTCTAGCGTCGTTAGGTCCCTTTGCAGATCTTCGCAGTCTTCCATGGTTTCAACCCTGCGGTAGAGTTTGGTGTCATCCGCAAATTTAATAACTTCGCAATTTGTTCCCGCCTCCAGGTCATTAATAAATATATTGAACAGGAGCGGTCCCAGCACCGACCCCTGCGGAACTCCGCTCGTGACCCCATGCCAGTCTGAGTAATGGCCCTTCACTCCAACCCTCTGTTTCCTGTCTGCCAGCCAGTTTTTGATCCATCGGTGGACCTCCCCTTGCACCCCGTGTCTCCACAGTTTTTTAAGCAATCTTTCATGCGGTACCTTGTCAAAGGCTTTTTGAAAGTCAAGGTAAATGATGTCAATGGATTCCCCCCTATCCACCTGTCTATTTACTCCCTCAAAGAAGTACAATAAGTTTGTGAGGCATGACCTACCCTTGCAGAAGCCGTGCTGGCTCGACTTTAGCTGTCCATTGTTTTCTATGTGTTCACAGATACTGTCCTTAATCAGTGCTTCCATCATTTTTCCCGGGACCGAGGTCAAGCTCACCGGCCTGTAGTTCCCTGGGTCCCCCCTTGAACCCTTCTTGAAGATGGGTGTGACATTTGCAATTTTCCAATCCTCCGGGATCTCTCCAGTCTTTAAGGATAGGTTACATATTTGGCGAAGTGGCTCTGCTATTACGTTCCTTAGTTCCTTGAGTACCCTTGGGTGAATGCCGTCCGGACCTGGCGATTTGTCGCTCTTTAGTCTGTCTATCTGCCTGAGGACATCCTCTTGGCTTACCTCTAGTTGGACCAGCTTTTCATCCCGATCCCCATTTATGATGTCCTCCGGTTCCGGAATATTGGATGTATCCTCCCTCGTGAAGACTGACATGAAGAACTTATTAAACCTGTCTGCTATCTCTTTTTCCTCTTTTACCACTCCTTTTTTGTCTCCATCATCCAATGGCCCCACTTCTTCCCTTGCCGGTTGCTTCCCCTTCACATATCTGAAGAACGATTTGAAGTTTGTTGCTTCCCCCGCCAGTCTCTCCTCATATTCCCTTTTAGCTTTTTTAACCACACAGTGACACTTCCTTTGGTGTTCTTTGTGTTCCATTTGGTTGTCCTTTGTTTGGTCCTTTTTCCATTTTTTGAACGATGTTTTCTTGTCACTTATCGCCTTTTTCACTGCAGTTGTTATCCACGCTGGGTTTTTTGTTCGGTTTTTTTTTGCACCCCTTCCTGAATCTGGGGATGTACAGGTTCTGTGCCTCTTGCACCGTGCCCTTGAGTAGGGACCAGGCTTTTTCTACAGACTCCATCTTCCTTTCGCTACCATTGAGTTTCTTTCCCACCAGTTTCCTCATGCCATCATAATTCCCTTTTTTGAAGTTGAGTGCTGTCGCTGTGGATCTTTTCACCTTTGATGGTCCAATTTCCAGCTTGCACTGGATCATGTTGTGATCGCTGTTTCCTAGGGGTTCTAGCACCTTTGCAGGTTCCCCTAGCCCATTGAGGATTAGGTCGAGAGTTGCATCCCCCCGTGTTGGTTCCGTGACCAGCTGTTCCATGAAACAGTCCCTCGTGGTTTCCAGGAATTTGGTCTCCCTTGTGCAGTTTGAGTGTCCAATACTCCAGTCTATCCCAGGGTAGTTGAAGTCTCCCATCACCATCACGCTTCCGCTTTTGCATATCTGCCTCAGCTCAGCCTCCAGGTCCTGGTCGAGTGCTTCCGTTTGTCCAGGTGGGCGATAGTACAGGCCCAATTTTATGTCTGCTCCAGCTCCTCCAGGTAGCTTAATCCATAGTGATTCCAAGTCGTCCGCCCTTACTGTTGTTTCTATCCTGGTTGAAGGTATGGAGTCCTTTATATAAAGCGCTATTCCTCCACCCTTCTTGTGTGTCCTGTCCCTCCTGTAGAGTTTGTACCCTGGTATGGCCACATCCCATTTGTTGTCGTCAGTCCACCACGTTTCTGTGACTCCTATTATGTCCAGGTCCTTTGTATTGGCTATGACTTCTAGTTCTCCCATTTTGGCTCTTAGGCTCCTAGCATTAGTGTATAGGCAATTTAAGTCCTGATTGTTTGCCTTTTCCGCTGGTTTTCCTCGTGGTTTGGCGCCCCTGCCAACCTCCTCATAGGTTGCCAGCCCCGGAGCTTTGTTGTGTTCATCCCCATCCTGCGGTGTGTCTATGTTGTCCTCAGCCTGCTCCCCCATGTTTGGATGACCCTCTGGCTCCTGTTGCTCTCTCTTAATTCTGCTTGCTAGGTTCGTTTGTGCATTGGCTCCCTGCATTGCATCCATGTATCCTTTTCCCAAAAGTTCCCTCTCAGTCCCGAGCCCTCTTTTACAAATTTCTGGTTCAGTATCCTTGTTTGATACTTTGGTCCGATGTGTCGAGGTCAGGTCGACTGTCGGCTTTCCCCTTCTCCTCAGTTTAAAGCCAAGTCTATGCTGCTCTGGACGTTGCGTGCCAGCAACCTCGTCCCAGCCGTGCTCAGGTGCAGTCCGTCCCTCCTGTAGAGCTTGTTCTTCCCCCAGAAAGTTGTCCAGTTCCGTACAAATTGGAAACCCTCCTCTTCGCACCATCTCCTCAGCCAACCGTTTACTGCTTGCAGCTCGGTCTGTCTCTTAGCATCTGCCCTCGGTACTGGCAGGATCTCCGAGAAGGCTATCCTCCTTGTCCTCAGCTTCAGTTTCCTGCCCAGGATCCTGAACTGCTCAGTTAGTGTAGTCCTGTTGTAGCTCCTCCTGCTGATGTCGTTGGTTCCAACGTGGATTATCACCGCTGTCTCCTCTGTTTCAGCTCCGTCCAGGATTCTCTCTATTCTGTCAATGACGTCCTTCGTTCTCGCCCCCGGGAGACATGTCACTAGTCGGTCCTCTCTCCCTCCTGCTATGTGACTGTCCACTTCTCTCAGGATTGAGTCTCCCACTACAATTGCAGACTTCCCCTTCCTTGGTTGTCTCTCTGGTCTCAGGTCCGTGTCGCGATCCGTTAGAATTTCCTCTGGGTTCGGTTGGGTCACTATCTCCTCTGTCTGTCCAGCTCCTCCGCAAGGTCCTACTCTCATGGCGTCTGGTGGATTCTGTCCAATTGTTGGTTCCATTCCGATGTGCTGTTTGTCCTGAGCCGCCACCATCCTGCAGGCCTCCTCGATGAATTTCTCGAGCTCTCTTACTTGCTCCGTGACGTGACTCTCTCCGGTGGTATCCTCCGTTGTCCAGCATGGTTCCTCTAAGGTGCACAGTCCTTCCAGCTCCTGGACCCTGGCCTGCAGTCTCCCGACCTCCTTCCTCAGGCTATCCAGTTCCTGACATCGACCGCATATGTACGCCTGCCTCCCGGAGGGGAGGTAGTCATACATATGACACTCGATGCAGTACACTTGTTCAATATCTACATAAACGACCTAGAAGACGAAACAACAAGTAATTTAATCAAGTTTGCAAACGACACAAAACTATGTCGGGTAGTTGGGACACAAAAGGACAGAGAAGAACTTCAGAGAGATTTGAACCAGCTAGAGAAATGGGCAGAAAAGTGGCAGATGAAGTTTAACATAGAAAAATGCAAAGTGATGCACCTGGGCAAGAAAAACAAGGAACATGAATATAAAATGTTAGGTGTGACACTGGGCAAGACCGAACAAGAAAGGGACCTGGGGGTACTGATAGACAGGACCCTGAAGCCGTCGGCTCAATGTGCAGCGGCGGCAAAGAAAGCAAATAGGATGTTGGGCATGATTAAGAAGGGAATCACAAGTAGATCGGCGGACATCATAATGCCGCTTTACAGAGCAATGGTCAGACCACACTTGGAGTACTGTGTTCAACACTGGTCTCCCTACCTAAAGAAGGATATAACCCTACTGGAGAGGGTGCAAAGGCAAGCCACGAAGCTAGTTAAAGGTATCGAGAATTTGAGCTACAAAGAACGCCTCGGAAAACTGGGACTGTTCACCCTCGAGAAGAGAAGACTGCGAGGAGACATGATAGAGACTTTTAAAATACTAAAAGGATTTGACAAAATAGAGCAAGAAACATCGTTATTCACATTGTCAAATGTGACTCGGACAAGAGGTCATGGACTGAAACTAAGGGGCACCAGGCCCAGGACAAATATCAGGAAGTTCTGTTTCGCACAACGAGTGGTGGACGCTTGGAACGCTCTCCCTGAGGAGGTCGTGATGGAGACCAGCATTCTGGGATTCAAGAGCAAGTTGGATGCACACCTTCTTGCAAATCACATTGGGGGATACGAGTAAACAAGGTTTCTCAACAGGGAACACCTAGCTTGGCCTCCGCGGGTGCGGGTCGCCAGACTGGATGGACCTAGAGTCTGATCCGGCGAAGCCATTTCTTATGTTCTTATGTAAGTATGTGGATCCTCTTTTAACCTTTTTGTTTTTCCTGCAGACTTTGTAGAATTTTCTTGTAACTTCTGGTTGCTAGAAGCCATAAATACAGGATTTTTTCAGATGAGTAGAAAAAAAATTATGACTCTGAAATCCAGCAATTGATGCCTAGAGGAGGGAGCACAACAGCTAACCAGCCATCTACCACGTCTCCAAGTTCTGAAATCCATGCTTTAACTTTCATCAAAAATTTATTTATATGAATAAAGTTCTTTATAATAATCCCCAGGTCTCTATTCTGGTTAACGACTTACTATCAAAATTTTTCCCTCTCAAAAAAGGCATGAAACAAGGATGTCCACTCTTTCCTCTTTTATTTAATTTAGCGCTTGAACCCTTAGCAATAGCTATTAGGGAAAATCATTCTATTAGAGGTATTTCCATTAATGATTCCTCTTTCAAACTTTCAATTTATGCAGATGATATAATTGTTTATATCTCTTTGGACTCTTTCTCACTTATTGACATGTATAAATGAGTTTTCAAAGTTCTCTGGTTACAAAATTAACTGGAGTAAATCAGCACTTCTGCCCTTAACACCTTATGTACAAAAACACCATGGGCTCCTTTTATGAAGCCGCGCTAGCGGGGTTAGCGCTTCGGACATTTCATCACTCGCTAACCCCCGCGGCCGGCTAAAACACTAACACCTGCTCAATGCAGGCATTAGCAGCTAGCGCGGCAGGTGGTTTAATGTGCGGTATTACGCGTGTTAAACCCCTACCGCAGCTTGATAAAAGGAACCCCATATCTCTCATTTCCCTTTTAAATGGGAACCTGATAAGATCAAATATTTGGGCATATGTCTCTAAATGCCCAATGTCTCTAAATGCTAAATTTATTATTGAGTTAACTACCTCTATTGTACAATCCTGGTCTCCACTTTTTCTTTCATGGTGGGGTAGAGCATAGGCCATCAAAATGGTGTTAGCTCCTAAACTCAATTACATTTTTAGTATGATACCATTTCCATTTCCAATCTCTTTATATAAGAGAGTGGATAATCTAATTAACAATTTCCTATGGAAGACAAAACCTCCCAGGATTGTGTTTCATAAATTAAAATTGACCAAATTAAGAGGTTGATTAAATTTGCCAGACTTTAAAATATATCACTTAGTCTTTAGACTGACTCAGGGATTATTGTGGTTCCATGATTTTGATAACTGGAATGCTCCTAGATGGTTGTTATTTGAAAAGAAAAACCTAATCTCTCCCAAACCTTTATATTAACATTAGCATTTGCATTCCCATCACCTGCAACTGAAAGCTAATCACCACAATCAATAATCACACAACTCAATTTTATTGGACTAAATATTTGGTTATAGCTTTATTATCTATCTGAATATTATCTCTACTTACAATACAATCCGTGTCCAAAACCAACAAACCCCCAATGCATATTTCACACACCCCCAGGGTCTAAACTAGCTCCAGTTATGTCTATAAACTTATAACATTCCCACAAACATGACCCACGGTGATACAAGGCCATGCTTCCCCTCTCCCCAAACATGACCCACAGTATACAAGGCCATGCTTCCCCTCGCAACGGTGTCGCATACGAGTGTTACATTTATTTATTAATTAACTGCTCATCTCCCAGATCCAACTGGGCCAAACCCCATTTTCTGCCCCACCCAAAGCTGTGACCACCTCCCCCTCAACCCCATAAGCTCAAACAAACTCACCCAAGATGACATATAACCTGTAACCCCTCTCCTCCCCCCCTCCCCCCGCAACACTGACACAAAACATAATGCCAGCACACATGGGAGGGATAATTTTTTCCTGAAAAGACTAATCTACTGTCCCCTTTCCTCACAGAACTCACTCCAGCCTGCCACAACATCCAACCAATCCCGTGACTGCTCCACCCCATCACCTTACAAACCTCCTAATCCTTTTTCTTTCTTACAAGCTCTATTAACCCTTTCTTACCTCCTCTTATAAACTTGTCAATCCTTATTCTACAGACCCTTGACAACACCTCATATACAGTATTCCACTCACCCTCTGCCCCCACCCCCCCCATTTTGGCCACACCACCATTCAATAAATATTAACAGCAGGTGACATCAGCTCAGCTAATATTATATCACACCAGCTGAATCTGGTGTTCTTCTTTACTACCATTTATGGATAAATTTCCATATAATGTATCCTTAATTTTTCGCAGTCATGTTTTGTTAGGAAAACCTTACATACATTTTTTTAAAATGCAGTTTTGAAGAGAATTTGGTTAGATATACTTATTATGCAGTCCTGGAAAGGGATATGGGTAGATATATTCATTATTTAATTACTCATTTATTTCTTTTTAAGTTATTATATTTACATATTTATTGCTCTGGAAATTGGGTGGGTAGTGGGATGGGTGGGAAATGGGTTGGTGGAGATACAAATTGCTAGTTGAAATTGAAATTGTTTAAATCTGATCTTTGATGTTTACATTTACAAATTTTTTTTATATCTAATTCTCATTGTACTTTCTCATGTTCAATAAAAATGATTTAAAGTAATGTATCCTTAAGATTACTCAAATCCTCAGCTCTAAACATTTCTACATTTTACAAGGTATTAATGGAGGTTTCATGGAATTGGAGCATGTACCTTTATGGTTCAATAGCGCATTGAATCTTACAATCTTACTGATATTAAGGCAGTATGCCAGTCAAAAAAATATTTGGGCTCTTTTTCAGTTAACCTTTGATGGTAAAATACTTTCTGTGAATGATCTGAAGCACACTTTGTATTATCTTGGTATTGAGCCACATTATTGGCAAATGATTTCAGAATATCTTAATTACTTATTGTCTTTATGCATGAGGGCCTCTGTTCTATCTAATTTCTCTAAGATTACATATCCTCTATTTTTAGGAAATAAAAGAGCATCAAAGCTTTATAAAATTATACGTGAAATTGATAGTGAGAAGGCAATCTCCTTTGGTGATATTTGGTTGGTAAAACTGAATCTAAATCCTGGAGAAATAAACTGGAATTTCTTTTGGTCATTCTCATCTTCATCTACTATGTCGGCATCTATTTGTCAATCTACTTAATTTACTTTGCATAGCGCCTATTGGACCTGATTGTAAAAACCGCTTAGATAACCTTGATAGGCGGTATATAAAATCCTAATAAAACTTGAAACTTGAAACTTGACCCCTACTAAAATTGCCAAATTTTCACATTCATCTTTTTCTGGGCTATGTTGGTCTTGCCTTCAGCTGGCTGGTAAGTTGACGTCTGTGGTAAGCAAAATAATGGAAACACTTTTAAAACAGAGAATGGTCAAGTTTCAGGAATCCTGTGGATTGCAGGACTGAAGGCAACATGGATTCACTAGAGGTAGATCCAGACAAATCTGATCAATTTCTTTGACTGGGTGACCAGAGAATTGGATAAAGGATGTGCACTAGATATGGTTTAATTAGATTGTAGCAAAGTCTTTGACAGTGTTCCACACAGATATCTAATAAATAAACTGAGTGCCCTCGGGATGGGTCCCAAAGTGATGGGCTAGCAGTGGTGTACCAAGGGAGGAGTGGGGGGAGCGGTCCACCCCGGGTGCAGTCTTAGGAGGGTGCACAGCCGTCCTGGTCCCTATCGCGCTCTCTCCCTCCTTACTGCCGCCCTCCTTCGTGGCACTTTCACACACACCCTTATCTTCGTGGCGCTTTCACCCCCCCAGGCCCAGTCTGATCCAACAAACCTCCCTGCCCTGTGGCTGGCGATGTCTAAACTGCCTTCTTACGGCAGCTGGAGTGTTGTAGTTGCATATGGCTGCTGTAAAGGTCGTCTCTGATGCAACCAGAAGTTGCATCAGAAACAACCTTTACGGCAGCCATATGCGACTACAACACTCCAGCTGCTGTAATAAGGCAGTTTAGACATCGCCGGCCACAGGGCGGTTTGTGGGCCCGGGCCTGTTGGGGGGGGGGGGGTGAAAGAGCAATAAAGGTAAGGGGCAGGGAGGAAGAAAGGGAGGAAAGGTAGGGTGGCGAGGAAAAGATGCTGAAGGGAAATGGATAAAACAGAGGGGGGAAAAGGATGCTGAAAGCACATGGGGAAGACAGAGGGGGAGAAGATGCTGAAGGGAAATGGGGAACAGAGAGTGGGGAGAAGATGCTGGAAATGCCAGACTATGGGGGGAGAGGAGGGAAGAAGACGGGTGCCAGACCAAATTGGAAGGGGGGAGAAAGGGAGAGGCACAGTAACAGAGCAAATGGAAGATGCAGTATATTAGTTGTGTTGATAAAAATTTATAAACAAAGCCCTGCCAGCTGAACATCTCTTTCTCCAGTTCAGCAGTCAGAACTTTGATTTAAAAAGAAGGAATAAGCTAAATATTGCAGTACTGAGGCTTGTATGGATGCTGTGGGGATGGTGACGGGGCGGTGAAGGGGACGGTGCAGTGATGGGGACAGATTTTTTCCCCATGTCATTCTCTAGTGCTCACGTCAAAAGCTTCCTTCTGACTCAGCTTTCTGTTTCTGCTTTTGACTGAACACCGCATTGCTGATCTGAAGTTCTGTTGATGCCAGGGGTAGAAGGAGGCCCGTTGCTGATCTTAAGTGTCATCGCGGGCAGGGGGGGGGCATTGCCAATCTTGTTGCCAAAATCAGAAAGGTGAGGAAGGGAGAAAGATGGCCCTGTGGTGGATGGAGAAATTGAGAGAAGGGGGCAGATGATGGAAGTGGGGAGAAAGGGGAGAGAGAAGAGAGCAGATGATGGAAGTGGGGAGAAGGGGAAGATGATGGAAGTGGGGATAGAGAAGAGGGCAGATGATGGAAGTGGGGAGAAGGGATAGCAAATGCTGAATGGAAGTGGAGAAAGAGAACACATACTGGATGGAAGGAGGGATAAAGAAAAAGGACATATGCTGGATGGGGGAAGAAGATAGAGTTAGTGAGATAGTGGAGGGGTGAAGGAAAGGGGTGGCATGCTGTGGGTAGACATAGTGAAAAGAGGGAAACTGAGTACTGCATAGTAAGAAATAATTTAATTTAAACGGAGGCAGAAAATAAAGAAGGAAGAACAGAGAAGGGAAGACAGAGAGGAGAGAGAGAGATGCCAGAGAACAGGAAAGGAGACAGAGATATCAGATCTGAGTGGAGGAAATGAGAAGAGAGAGATGCTAAAAACCGCAGGGGGGAGGGAAAGACAGATAAAAGGAGAAAGATGCCAGACCAGAGGGAAGATGATGAATGCCAGACCAAAGGGGGGGGGGGTCTAGAGGAGAGATGGCAGGGGGAGACAGACAGTTTCTGGAAGGAGCAGACAGTGGATGGAATGGACAGATGCTGGACTTAAGAAACAGGGCAGACGCTGGAAGGAAAAGAGTGAAAAGAAGATAAAAGCAGAAACCAGAGACAGAAAAAGGTAGGAAAAAATCATTTTATTTCTATTTTGTCATTAGAATATATCAGATTTGAAATATATATCCTGCTAGAGACATAACTGGGAACTGCAAAGCCCAGGCAGTGCTTCTTTAGCTTCTAGCTGGCTTAGGGCTCTCTCAGACCAGGGGGCAGTTGCCCTAGTTACACTCCCCTAACACTATTCCTGTCATGTGTGACTGCAGTATTCTGTTAGCATGATATTTCTGTGTAGCATTCTATAATAATTTGGCTTGTTCAGTTTTTTTGATAGTATAGGGGATATATGTGAAGGGGAGGGGAGGGGAGGCAAGGGTTTTGTTGGTCCTTGCTCTGTATATTTACATTTATAAAATGATAATTGTACAGAATATTGTTTCTTTTTATATTTTAATAAAATATGTTCAATACAAAATCATAACTGAGACTTGTGCAGATGGGATCAGATGGTTTGTGGGAACTGAGCTTGCAGAGACGGGGCGGAAATATGTTTTTTAAATTTCAGTCTTAGTAGTTTGCCTGTCCACAAAATAATTATTTTATTTCTGCCTGTCCATGGGTGTAAAAAAGTTGAAAACTACAGCTCTAGAGCAGAGTCGGCAGTTGCACTGAGGTGCAGGAAGGTCCCCCGATGACTTGTCTGCTGGCTTTGCTCCGGAAGAAGTAAGTTATGTAGGAGGGTGTGGACCCGACAGACGCAGTCATTGTGGATCCTTGCCACAACTCCCTGCGTCTGCCGGGTCAACCCTCTCCGACGTAACTTACTTCTTCCGGAGCAAAGCCTGGAGTTATCGGAGGACCTTCCAGCACGTGGCTGCCGACTCTGCTCCAGAGCTAGTAGATCCAAGTGAGGTAGACCGGCAGCCAGCAGCTACAGTCATCATGAGAAAGGAGCAAGACTGCTGGAATGAAAGAGTGGTGCAGGGAGAGAAAGGGGGCAGGATGGTATGGAAGGGTAGTGCTGATGGAATTGATGTACAGGGAAAGGGGAGAGAGACATAAGGGGGAAGGATATTGGATGGAATTGGATTGCAGGGAAAGAAAGGGGGCAAATGCTGATTGAAGAGGGGTAGATGGAGAGAGAAAGGGCAGACATTGGATGGTAGTGTGGCAGGTAGAGAGCCTATGCTGGATGAAAGTGCAGATTGGGGAGATAATGGAGCAAATGCAGGAAGGAAATGGGAGAAAGATGGGAGCAGACGATGGAAGTGGACA
Source organism: Geotrypetes seraphini (assembly GCF_902459505.1). Lineage (NCBI taxonomy): Eukaryota > Metazoa > Chordata > Amphibia > Gymnophiona > Dermophiidae > Geotrypetes > Geotrypetes seraphini. The sequence continues at coordinate 91,212,437 of NC_047092.1, forward strand.
GAGAGAGGAGAAGGTACTAGATGGAAGGGGTAGAGAAAGAGGGCACATGATGGAAGGAGGGGATAAATAAAAGGAGGGCACATGATGGGGAAAAGGATTGAGTTAGGGAAATACTGGAGGGGGTGAGGGAAAGAGGTGGTGAGCTGTAGGTAGACAGGAAAAAAGGAAATTGATGAGAGGGTAGTAAGAACGTAATCTAGATGGATGCAGAAAATAAATTGAAAAGGAAAATGAGGGAAGAAAGGGATTGCAGAAGAGAGGTGTAGGATAGGAAAGGAGAGAAGAGAGATGCCAGACCAATGGGGGTGAAAGGAGAGATGGAAGGGGGAGGCATACAGTTTCTGGAAGGGGCATAGAAGGAGAGAAGATGCCATATAAGGGCAGAGAGATGGCAGACAGTAGATGGAAAGAAGAGAGTAACAAGAAGATGAGAAAAACAGAAACCAGAGAAGACAAAGGTAGAACAAAAATTTTCTATTTATTTATTTCTTTAGGAGACATGTGTCACTGTTTCTGTGGTGTTGCATTGTATGCAGAGTCCAGCTTCTTGCTGGTTCAATTTAACCATTGTCTATGTATTTCTATTTTATCCCCCCTTTTACAAAACTGTGGAGCATTTTTTAGTGCCAGCCATGGTGGTAGCAGCTTTGATGCTCAGAATTCTATGATCATCAGAGCTGTTACCACTGTGGCTAAAATCCACACTACAGTTTTGTAAAAGGGGGAGGGGTTAGTTTGTGATGACATATTCCATACTAGGTGAAGGTGTTTTCTGTTTTCTGTGTGTTCGAAAGATATAGTTTTCTGTTAGGATTGACAGTGTAGGATTGATCTGTACTAGTCTGGTTTGTTTAGTTTTACAATGGGTGTATTGCTGTTGTACTGCTCACTGCAGTATATAAGATGCTGCCTTTTCCTAGGTACTCATGTGTGACGTGTGGCTTGTTACTAAAATCATGTTTTTCATTCAGATGGGGGGGTGCCAAAAAATGATGGGCCCCAGGTATCACATATGCTAGTTACGTCACTGTGGGTTAGGTCAAGAACTGGTTGAGTGGAAGGCGACAAAGGGTAGTAATCAATGGAGATCGTTCTGAGGAAAGGGATGTTACCAGTGGTGTGCCTCAAGGTTCTGTTCGTGGGCCTGTTCTTTGTAACACTTTTATAAACGATATTACTGAAGGGTTGTCGGGTAAGATTTGCCTCTTTGCAGATGATACAAAAATCTGCAATAGAGTAGACACACCGGATGGTGTGAATAACATGAAGAAAGACCTGGCAAAGCTTGAAGAATGGTCTGAAATTTGGCAGCTAAAATTTAATGCTAAGAAATGCAAGGTCATGCATTTGGTCTGCAATAACCCAAGGGAACAGTACAGAGAGTGAAGAGCTTATGTGCACAATAGAAGAGCGGGACTTGGGTGTGATTGTATGTGATGATCTTAAGATGTTGCCTGTATTTTTGTTCATATGTTTCTCTCCCATTCAGTACTGCTCTTCCTCTTGAAAAAAATATTATCGAAACACGGCTCGTGTTGAGGGAGCTGTATTTGTATTGGAACTTTTGTTCATTTTGGGAGTTGGTTTCATCTATGTGGATTTTGAACTGGTTATCTTGTGCAGCACTTTATGAAGCACCTGCACTTGCACCTTATGGATTAGCTTTTCACGAATTGGTATTGACAACACCACTTCGAAGTTTTTTCTATTTTGAAACATTATTTATTCACTGGTTTTAGGCATTTGTAAATTTATTATTGTTTGTAGTTTGTGATGGATGTCTTATGAATTGTATGATAATATCAATATTTAAATGTAATAATATGAATTAAAGCAAATTTTGTTACTACATTAATTAATTTGGATTCTCTTATAATAATATGATCGTAAGGTGGCCAAATAGGTTGAAAAGGTAACGGCGAAAGCTAGAAGGATGCTAGGTTGCACAGGGAGAGATATGGCTAGTAGGAAAAAGGAGGTATTGGTGCCCCTGTATAAGACTTTGGTGATACCTCATTTAGAATATTGTATACAATTCTGGAGGTCACATCTTCAAAAAGATATAAAAAGGATGAAGTCGGTCCAGAAGAAGGCTATTAAAATGGTATGTGGTCTTCATCATAAGGCGTATGGGGACAGACTTAAAGATCTCAATCTGTATACTTTGGAGGAAAGGCGGAAGAGTGGAGATATAATACATATGTTTAAATACCCACGTAATGTAAATGTGTATGAGTCGAGTCTCTTTCATTTGAAAGGAAACTCTGCAATGAGAGGGCATAGGATGAAGTTAAGAGGCTCCGGAGTAATCTAAGGAAATACTTTTGTACATAAAGGGTGGTAGATGTGGTAAAGTCTCCCAGAAGAGGTTGTGGAGATAGAGACTGTCTGAATTCAAAAGGGCCTGAGATAGACACATGGGATCTCTCAGAGAGAGAAAGAGATAATGGTTACTGCGGAAGGGCAGACTAGATAGGCCATTTGGCCTTTATCTGCCATGTTTCTATGTTTCCTTTTTGCATGTTGTCTATATTACTCACATGGATAGCTATTTAAGGAAAGGGATTAGGACTTGTATACCACCTTTTTGTAATTTTACAACCACACTCAAAGCAGTTTACATACAGGTACTTCAAGCATTTTCCCTATCTGTCCCAGTGGGCTCACAATCTTTTTTTAGTTCAATCTTTTTATCTAAGAATAACAGAAAACAAATTTAAGGTAACATAAACAGTTCACGAAAGTTAAGAACATCTTATCACCATATCAGGAAGAATAACAATAGGCTATAGGAGATTAAGACAGTTGTATCTTTTGTAAGAAAGAGTCAATGGGTTTCCAAATAGTTCTGGAGTAAGAGAAGAGATGAGAGTGCAATTTGTCTGCAGCATGTTGTTCAAATCTCTTAAACATGCATAAAGAGTTCCACCAAAAGGAGTTTAATGAAGATGCAGATTTCCAAAACTGCAGCACTTGTAATCCAACGGATATCATGATATCAATCAGTTTTGGATCGCATAAGCTGTTAGCAAAGCATGGATGTAAGGAACGCATAATAATAATATCAAATGACAAATTAGCAGTACAGTTTGAGACAACACAAATGAAAGACCATATTTGGGACCAAAATGGTTGGATCTGGGGGCAGTCAAAAACCATATGAGAAAGTGTCCCTGAAGAGTTAGAACAGTGCCAACAATTATCTTCCTTTACTAAATTAGCTTTTTTCATCATATAAGTAGTCCATACAACACGCCACATTAAGAAACGTAATAATTGTGACAAATTGGCAGACAAAAGAGGCCTGTTTATTTTAGACCAGAATATAGACCATTCTTTAGGAGTGAGTTCCATATTTAGTTCTTGGGACTATTTATATTGTATATCTGAAGATGTGTGAATTGAAAATTTCTTAATCATTTATAAAAATAAGATATAGCTTTCCCATAGACGTTATAGTGGTGCTCCATTTCCAAAGACAGGGAGCATTAGAAAATTGTATAGAAGAGAGTAGTGTGTATAATATCTGCCACTCATTATGTTTAGAAGTAAGTTTGGGAAATTTTTTGCAACAGTCGAAAGGCAAGAAATTGGATCCCTTTTTTCCAATTCAAATTGGATCCATTTTTTTCCAATTCATAGTTCTTTTTTGTGCTTTAAGATAGAATTGTTCCAAAGAGCTATGTCCTTAGGCATTAAAATGGAAAGGGAGGCTATGCGATCTAGTGTATGTAAGGCCGTTATTGTAGCCTAAAGCAGTAAAAATTGTTTGAGATGGGTCAGATATAATGCAACAATAGGGATTGGATTAGCTATAGAAATTTCTAAATTTAGCCATGATGGGACAGGAGAATCGCATGTATTAGGGTTGTGTATGACCTAACAAGAACCATATTTGGCTAATGATGCTAATTGATATCTGTAGAAGTCAGGAATGCTGACTCCTTCATGATGTTTTGTGGCTTTCAGTTTATTTAATGAAATTTTTGGTTTTTTATGATTCCAAATAAAGTCAGTTAGTTTTTGGTCCAACTAATGGTATAAAGAAGGTTTAAAATACTAGGTAGCATGCAGAAAATGTAGGTTATTTGAGGAGCTAGAGTCATTTTGATTGAGGAGATATGACCCCACCATGAGATATAAAATGGTGACCATTTGGAAAATGAGTGGGTTACCATTTCTTTTAGTTTTGCTATGTTTGTATCCATAATTACTGATGAATCTTTATGAATATACGTACCGAGATATTTAATCGGGGAGGTGGACCATGAGAAATCGAAGTTAAGGCCATCAGTTTGGGTGGCGATGTCATTGAGAAGAAATATCACTTTTTCCCAATTAACTTTGTAATCAGAGTAGATGGAATACCTAGCAGTGATGTCTATGAAAGGTGGAAGAAAGGTTGATGGGATACAGAGGAACAACATGATGTCATCTGCATATGCAGCAATTTTGAGATCTCTGTAAGACAAGGGGATGTCTTGTATGGAGTCAGACTGTCTTATAGCAGAGAGTAAGGGTTCTAGGGAAAGATTAAAGAGTAGGGGAGATAGAGGGCACCCTTGGCGAGTGCCTCTTTGTAACATGATAGAATTTGTAAAGGAGCCATTTATCTGGATTTTAGAAAACAGTTGCCAATAGAAAGCAAGTATCCAGGCCACAAATTCATCGCCAAAATTGTACCATCTCAGAACCTAAGAACATAAGAATTTGCCACTGCTCTATTACTTTATTCAGCCGATTTGCAAGAATCTTGGCAAGGACCTTGTAGTCCAAATTCAGTAAAGAAATCGGTCTGTAATTAGAGACCAGAGCTGGGTCTCTACCTGGCTTGGGAAAAATAACAATAGTTGCTTCTGCAAAATTGCGTTGTAAGTGTGGAAAATCGTGTACATAATTGAAGTATGAAAGTAAATTTGTATGTAATTGAGAGGAAAAGGTCTTGTAGAATTCATTGGTGATGCCATCTAGTCCAGGGGATTTATTAGCAGGTAAATTGTCTGAAGAATTTCCTGTGATGTTATTGGTGTTTCTAATTCTTTTTTAAGGATAGGTGAAAGGGTCGGGCAGGGAATATTTTTTAAATAATTTGAGAAGTCATCCGTGGAGGATGTTAAATCTGATTTGAAAAGTTGGGAATAAAATTTTTCAAATTCTGATCTAATATTACTGGGATCAGTCTGGATTTGAGCGTGTGAGTCAGTGATGGAGGCAATATGAAACCGCTCTTTCATTCCTTTAAGATATTGTACTAATGATTTTCCCATTCTGTTGCTACCCACATAGTGATCTGATTTATAGAGAAAAATTTCATTATTAGCTAGGAGTGAAGCCAATGAATTATAATCATATTTCTTTTTGGTAAGTTGTGAGCAGAAGTTAAAATTGGTGGGATTAGCTATAAATTGGGTTTCTAGTATATTAATATCTGACTCTAAATCATTGATTAGTTTATTAAATTGTTTCTTTTGCCATGCCATTAGGCTGATCACCTCTCCCCTCAAAGTGACTTTATACACCTCCCAAACTGTGGGAGGTGATAATGAAGGGTTTGTATTATTAAGGAAGAATTCTTCAGTAAAGTTGCAGAGTTTTTCAACTATATCATCATTAGATAAAAGATAATTATTGAATCTCTTACCATATTTGGATTTAAGAGAGGAACCTAGTGTTATGTGCAATGATACAGAAGCATGATCTGATAAAAGAATGGGGTGATTAATAACATTGACTATCTCTGAGGATAGCTTTGCAGATATAAAAAAGTAATTTAATCTAGCATGTGTATTATGTGGTGCAGAGACGTGTGTATATTCACGTCCTGTAGGGTTTAAGGGTCTCCAAGGATCAATTAATTCATAGTTTCCCATTAATGATTTGATTTTGTCTAATGTTTTAGATTTGGCAGGGCGGCAGGTAGATGTTCTATCAAGGAGGATATCCAAGGGCTGATCATGATCTCCACCCATTATAATGGGAATGCCTGAGTATTTCAGTAATGTACTCTGAATGGCTCAACAGAATTTGGGTGAGTCTGTGACTAGGGCATATACATTTAGTAGCAGGAAGGTCCTGTTAAGTAAGGAGACCTGCAAGAGGCACCATCTCCCCTCCAAATCGACATCCTGGGAAAGAATAGTATAAGGTATTGAGGAATTTAGATAGATGGATACTCCATTCTTTTTATTTAAGGCAGGAGAAAAGAAGAGAGGATTATATCCTTTGATTACAGTTTTAGCACTATTTGATTGTGAGAGGTGGGTCTCCTTTAGCATAATGATGTCAGACTTTAGCGTTTTCAAATAATTAGTCACCTTTTTTCATTTTATACAGTGATTAAGCCAATTGACATTGAATGAGAGTATGTGGATATCAGTCATATGTGTCTATCATATATAGCTTATACATAATGATATTAGAAAGAGCATCAATGAGAAGGTAGAAGCAATTCAGTAAATCCTGATATATAAATCTGAAAAACCATGTTAACTTTCTGAACAGTAACAATAACAGAAATGTCATGCCTATGAAAGACAAACAATGCAAGAAGAATGGCATTTGAAACATAGAGAAAAGATCAGAGCGAGATTGAAACCATCATAGGCAACCATCATGTCTGACAATGCCTCCACAAACAGGCAATGCAATAATAAGCAAAGTATAGAAGGCTCTACATGACTGAGGGGAAAGACAGAAAAAGAATCAACATAGCAGAAATTATTGCATTTTGATTGAGTCAATATAATGTAGCTCAGATGGATCCAAATATGTGACTGTCTTTTTGTTATGAGTGATCAGCATTTTAGCTGGGTAAAGTAGGCCAAATCTGGCGCCAATATCTTTGTGCTCCTGCCTCTGCTGAAGAAACAATTTTCTTTGAGTTGCCATTGATTTTGCAAGGTCAGGGACAAAAATAAATTTTTTGCCCTGGAAGAGGAACTGTTTTTTACCTTCCCAGCGGTAAGAATTTGGAGGGCATGCTGATATTTCAGTACTTTGGCCACAATGGGTCTGGGGGGGGTCTTCTGATAGTAGAAGGCCTCGACAGGATGCGGTGAGCACGATCTAATTCCAGTGGCACGTCAAATTTGAGGCCCAACAATGAAGGGATGAAATTAATTAGAAAGACGATGGTATCTGCACCTTCTGAGGTTTCTGGTACTCCCAGGATTCATATATTGTTGCAATGACTCCTATTAGCCAGATCTTCTAAGTTGGTTTTCAGTGAGGCTATGTCTCGATCATGCTGGGGAATAAGAGAGACATTCCGGATGTGCTGTTCTTTGAAATTCTATGCCTAGCATCTGTGAATTGAGCATTGAGGGTTTCAATTTCCATGTGAATCAGTTGAGATTCTTCTACTTGTTTGGACATTATATTTTTAAAAGCTCGCATTTCAGTGATCAAGAGATCAAGCTGTGAGTCAATAGTTTTTGGTGGTGCTTTTTCTGGCGAGTTTACCTCATGCTTAGGCCATTTTCCACTGGGCTGCTGGGATGGTGATTGTTCCCCTTTGTTGTTTTTAGCCGAGGACATTTTTCTGTGAGTATGAGATAGGGGGAGTTGTTCCATAGAGTTTTGAAGTGCCGTATAGAGGCAAATGGTTATTTTCAGATTGCCGTTGTGAGGAGCCTTTAGTCAGTGCATCCAGCCACCTTGATCGTCAACCCACGCCCCAATCTATCTAATGCACCTGATGTATTCTGTAAGGACTTGAAAATTAATCTCATATGAATCCTTTATATCTCTGACTTGGGAGTTTGCAGCTTAATTGTGTATTGTTTTTATCATATAATTTGTTGTATACTTTTTGAAAAATTTCAATAAAATGGTGAAACAAAAAAAAAAAAAAAAAGAAGTAGATTGCAGTAATCTAAGTGTCAGGTTATGAGAGTATGGACAAGGGTACGGGTAGTGTGCTCAGGAAGGAAGGGGTGAATTTTGCTGATGTAGAGATAGAAGCAACAGGCCTTATAAGTTTGTTGTATGTGCATAGAAATGAGAGGTTGGAATTAAAGACAAATTCAAGATTGTGAGCAGAGGAGACTGTAATTTTGACAGTATTATTTCCAGAGATGGAGAACAGAGGGAGAGGAGCAGAAGATTTAGGAGGAAAGAGGAACAGCTCAGTCTTGGACATGTTTAGTTTCAGATAATGGAAGGACATCCAGGCAGCAATATCAGTCAAACAGGTACAGACTTTTCCTTGGACTTTAAGTGAAATTTTGGGTGTAGAGAGATAGATCTGGGAGTCATCAGCATATAGGTGATACTGGAAGCCATGGAAGGAGATAAAAAAAACTGAGGTAAGAGGTATAGAGAGAAAAAAGAAGAGGTCCTAAGACAGAACCTTGGGGTATGCCAATCACCAGTTGGGTAGCAGAAGAAGAGGGCCCACCAACTAAAAGTGTGATGGGAGAGGTAGGCAGCAAACCAGAAAAGGACAGATTCATGGAATCCAAGTGAGGACAGTATAACAAGTAAGCTGTGATTAACAGTATCAAAGGCAGCAGACAGGTCAAGAAGGATGAGGATCAAGTAAAGGCCTTTAGATCTGACCATGAACAAGTCACTGCAGACTATGGTGAGGGCAGTCACTGTGGAGTGTTGGGGGCAAAAGCCTGATTGTAGAAGGTCAAGAATCTTTTGATATGAAAGGAAGTCAAGGCAGTGATGGATAGGAATGGAAGAAGGGAGACAGGGCAATAGTTGGATGGGCAGGTGGGGTCCAGCAAGGGTTTTTGAGAAGAAGCTTAACCATCGCATGTTTGAAGACATCGAGTCACAGAGTCAGAAATAATATATGGTGCAGTTTTATAATAATTTTTATCAGAGGTCCTTGGAGATATCAGATTGCCTTACAAACAACATAGTTTGAAAGGGTTATTTCCTCATATTACCCCGTGGTACCTCCTCCTCCTCTTGTTCTTTTACTTTTTCTATTTACTTTTCTCTATTTTCTATTAATTATTCATGATTCTATGATAGAGTACACTTAGCTTTCAGCCTTGCTATATATCCCCTCAACGCCAACGCGTTTCGGTCTCTTTTTCAAGGCGAAATGAGGAAACTACTACATAGGGCACACCTAATACAACCGACGGTTCTCAGTACTGTAGTAGTTTCCCCATTTCGCCTTGAAAAAGAGACCGAAACGCGTTGGCGTTGAGGGGATATATAGCAAGGCTGAAAGCTAAGTGTACTCTATCATAGAATCATGAATAATTAATAGAAAAAAGAAAAATAGAAAATAGAAAAAGTAAAAGAGCAAGAGGAGGAGGAGGTACCACAGGGTAATATGAGGAAATAACCCTTTCAAACTATGTTGTTTGTAAGGCAATCTGATATCCCTAAGGACCTCTGGTAAAAATTATTATAAAACTGCACCATATATTATTGCTGACTCTGTGATTGAGAGTGTGTGACTGCTGTTTGAGTAATAGGAAGATTGTTACTGAAGACATCGAGGACAGTTGCAGTAGAAATGGATAGGCTGAGAATATGGCAGATGAGAGAGATAACAGTATGTGAGATGGAGTCAAATAGAGGGGTGGTAATAGGGTCTGAGGGGCATGTAGTTGGCTTGGCTGAAGACAGAAGTTGTATGGTTTCTTCCTCTGTGATTTCAGAGAAGGAAGAAAAGTCAGTGGTAATTGATAGAGAGTCGAGAGGTGGGATCAAGCAAAGGAAGCTTCCTAAATTGTTTGGCTGAAGGATGAAGGGGTGGTATGAGTTTGAAGGTCAGGAGAGTGTATGGTGGGTAGGGGAGAAGGATGTGTCTTTGCAGTGAATTCATGGGCAATCTTGTAGATTTTGTCTTGAAAGTAATCAGCCATAGTCTGGGGAAGAGAGAAGGAGGGGTCAGAGGTGAGGGAGTTCAGTATGACAAAGAGATGGCAGAGGTTGGAAGAAAGGGAGTTAGTTGGATGTAGTAGTCTTGCTTGACCAGAAATATAGTAGGTCGGCATAATTTAAAGTGAAGAAAGTCAGCATGTGTGCAAGATTTGAGCCAGAGGCACAGGAATGTACAGGAATAGCCAGTGACCAGTGGGTACAGGAATGTAAGTAACAGATACTAGGAGTGAGCCAAGGTTGAGGTTTGGTATGCCTGACAGAGTGGAGAACAGTGGGGGCAAGGGTATCCAGAGCAGAGGATAGAATAGAGTTGTATGATGAGAGCCTCATGGACAGACTTGGATATCATATTGGAAGCAAGGAGAGGTGAAACAGTGGTTGATAGCATGGATCAAGGGCTTGAAGATTTTGAAACCCTTTTGGTGATGACTAGGTGTAGCTAAGGGGGAGCGGAATAATTGTGAAGGTTATTAGTTGATGATCAGAGATGGGGAGCAGTGAGGTAGAGAAGTTAGAGAGAGAACAGTTAGAAAAAAAGACAAGATCAAGGCAGTGGTCATCCTGGTGAGTGGGGTTGTGCAGCACAGCTGGAGAGCAAATGAGTACTCAGAGGAGATTCAAGATTTATTGAAGTTGCTGATGTTGTTTCAAGCCTCTCTTGGGGAACAGTAGTTATCTATAGGGCCCCTCTGTATCCTAGTTGTTAAGAAGGGCTTCAATACTTTAAGTGCTCCTTCCTCTTACCCATATTAGCTAATATCTCAATTCAATTATATGTTTTTAAACAATATCTGAAACTTGATATTACACAGCTTCAGATTACCAAAGTCTTTAGCTCCTCTGTTGGCTCTGAAGGGGCTACAAAGGGGTATGCCCCATTGGTCATGTCCCTTCAGATACATACCCACAGACACATATCTGTGTGACACATTCCGTGGCTCTTGGTTGAATTTCATGGGTCCAGGAAACCCAGAAGTGATATCCGATGTCACTGATGTTGCTGCTGGGCTCCTCCTTCACTGCTAACCACTGCTGTTTAGGTCCACAACCACTCTCTTCTTTGCTGTTCCATGTGTCCTGGTTGAATTTCAAGGGTCTGGAAATCCTGGAAGTGATATCAGATGCCACTGATGTTGCTGCCGAGTTCCTCCACTACTATCTACTACTGTTCAGATCTACAGCCGCATTCTTCTTTGCTGTTCTGTGGCTTCTGGTTAAATTTCAAGGGTCCAGGGAGCCTGGAAGTGATGTCAGAAACCACCAATGTTTCTGCTGGGCTCCTTCTTCACTGCTTTCCACTGCTTCATTCAGTTCCATAGCCACACTCTTCTCTGCTATTCTGCAGCTCCTATTGACTTTCAAGGGTCTGGGGAGCTTGGAAGTGATGCTTCCCTTCTACTTTCTGGCTACCTCATTAAAAAAATAGCTTCAGCCTCTCTCTGAAGGTATACCAGACATTCTTATAAAACTACTGGTACTACAGTTCAAGCACTGCTTTGTAGATTAAGGTACAAGTCCTCATTCCCCAAAATGTCTGACTATATTTTGCCAATCAACACCTCCCTGCATTCCATCCCTCCCAACTACAAAGCCTGTTGCAGGTAAGCACACTACTCCAGACAGAGTCTCCTAACAACCAACTGACTAAAGAACAAAAGACCACACAGGATAACTGAACATAGAGAAATTTTTAAAAAGTAAAAATAATGCAACACATTTTTTATTTCTTCTTTTAATTATGAGCTATGGTATAATCTGAAAACAGAGAGATTTATTAACAAATGTTAATATGATATGAGCAGATTAAACGATGCTGGGTTGTCCATCTGCAGCATCCATTATCTCTTCCTCTCCTTAAGAGATCCCATGTGACTATCCCATACTTTCTTGAATTCAGACACAGTCCACCACCTCTGCCAGGAGACTATTCATTAAATTACTCCTGAACCTATCATCTCTTAACTTCATCCTATGTCCTCACAAACTGGAGTTTCCTTTCAATTCAAAGAGACTCATCTCATACATATTTATGCCATGTAGATATTTAAACATCTCTCAAGATCAAACCCAAAAATTGCAAAAAAGTTCACTTACTAGCAGTGGGCTACCTCTCTAAGATCCAACATTGAAATTCAAAACAGGTGGAGAAAAAGTCTCAAAAACATTTTAGCAAGCAGCAATCATTGATGATTCAAAGCTGGCATTCTTTTTCTTATCATGGGCAAAAAACTCACACCCGCAGCATAATGTAAAAAGATCTAAAGGGGGAAACTCCCACTACTGTGCACAGTAATACTTTTTAATTCTTTTTTTATATATTTAGATTTTTAAATTCATTTTTATAATACATTTTTTAAAAACTTATTTTAAACTTTTTATGTATAAATATATGAATTATAAAAGAGCCTTAAATGAAGCGTTTCAAGGAGCATGAATGGTCTGTATCAGACCTGAATAATAGCGCTATTATTCAGGTCTGATACAGACCATTCATGCTCCTTGAAACACTTTGTTTAAGGCTCAGTTAGCATCATGGCTTTTTAAACTGATTCTCTGAAGAAGTACTAACAAAACGGATCCGTCAGAGTCAGTCACTGTGCCACCAAGATAAGTGGTTCTTTGCGAATAAAGTCAGTCACTGTGCTATTTAGATAAGTGGCTTCTCTATGAATTTTTTTGATCAGCTTTATGAAGCTTTAGGAAGTTTTGCACCAGCATTTATTCAGATTATCTGTCTCCTTATGAATTCTTATTGTTGACCATATAAAAATTGCTATTTTGCACAGAACTGCGAGTTTCACAAATAGAGCTAGTTTCAACCATTATACTAATTGCTATTTTGCACAGAATTGCCATTTTGCACAGAATTTTCACATGATCTTATATATCTTTATTATTAATTGACAATTACATCAACTTTATTTATCATATTGTTATAAAATTCATTGACAAAAATTTTTTTTATTAATTATTATATTTAAAGGGATGGAGGCAGACCAATGATTGAAACCACAACACTGCATTTGTCAAATAGCCATTGGCTGTTCATGGAACGCAGCAGTATGGTCTGAGGTTCACCTTCTTCCATTATTATTTATCAGTGCAGTCAAACTGATAAATTTAATATTTGTTTTGTCCACTTTTGTTGTATATTTGATATTTGGTTGTTGAATCTGCTCTTTTTGTTTTCTTTTTCTAATTCCACCATATCTTTATTAAGATGTGGTGACTAGAATTGTACTCAATATTCAAGGTATGGCTGCACCTTGGATGTATTATAACAAAGGCATTATAACATTCACATATTTGTTTTCTTTTCCTTTTCTGATAATTCTTAACATTCTATCCTTTACAGTTGTTCTTAATGATATTGTCCCATCCTGTATGACCTGGAAAATGGATTCAATGCCACAAATGGGTATTATCCCATTTATAGAGCCTTGATTTCAGGTTCTGAGAAAAGTAAATCCACATGTTTAAAATTTTGTGTGGCACCTCCAAGTGGACAATTGACAACCACTAATGGTATTGTATTCATCTAAGGCTCTCTAGGTTTGAGAGGGCATTTCCTAGTATAAGCTCTCTTTGCTGAAATTATTGAGGCATTCAGATAATTCTTTTGCTCTTAGCTGGCAGATAATGTGGGATATCCTCTGTGCTGGCTTGAAGGAGGGAGGTCTCCTAAAAGGAAAACATCATCCTGGTGATGCAGGAAATGATCCTGTAGCCATGACCTGCCCACCAGGAGATGCAGATGCAGTATCTTCTTACACAGATTATCTATAGAAACATAGAAATAGACGGCAGATAAGGGCCACAGCCCATCTAGTCTGCCCACCCTAATAACCCTCCCCTACTTAACTATGTGAAGAGATCCCACGTGACGATCCCATTTCTTCTTAAAATCAGGCACGCTGCTTGCCTCGATCACCTGAAGTGGAAGATTATTCCAGCGATCAACCACTCTTTCGGTGAAAAAGTATTTCCTGGTGTCACCGTACAATTTCCCGCCCCTGATTTTCCATGGATGTCCTCTTGTTGTCGTTGGACCTTTGAGAAGGAAGATATCTTCTTCTACCTCAATACGGCCCGTGAGATATTTGAACATCTCGATCATGTCTCCCCTCTCTCTGCGTTCCTCGAGTGAGTATAGCCTCAATTTATCCAGCCGTTCCTCGTACGGGAGATCCTTGAGTCCCGAGACCATCCGGGTGGCCATTCGCTGGACTGACTCAAGTCTCAGCACATCCTTGCGGTAATGAGGCCTCCAGAATTGTACACAGTATTCCAGATGGGGTCTCATCAAGGATCTATATAATGGCATAATGACTTCAGGCTTACGGCTGACGAAACTCCTACGTATACATCCTATGATCTGTCTAGCCTTAGATGAAGCCTGTTCCACTTGATTGGCAGTCTTCATGTCTTCACTGATGATTACCCCTAAGTCCCGTTCTGCTACAGTCCTTGCTAGGATCTTGCCATTAAGGGTGTAAGTCTTGCATGGATTTTGGCTGCCAAGGTACATGACTTTGCATTTTTTGGCATTGAAACTCAGTTGCCAGGTCCTAGACCAGTGCTCCAATAGGAGTAGGTCGTGTATCATATTGTCCGTCGTGCTCTTGCCTACTATATTACATAGTTTGGCGTCATCGGTGAATAACGTTATTATACCTCGAAGCCCCTCAGCCAAGTCCCTCATAAAGATGTTAAAAAGGATTGGGCCCAAGACCGAGCCCTGCGGCACTCCACTGATCACCTCCAGGGGCTTCAGCTCAGAAGGATGGAGTTAGGATGGCCATTGAAGTGGGAGATTCAATAATTAGGAATGTAGATAGCTGGATGGCTGGTAGGCATGAGGATCACCTGGTCACTTGTCTGCCTGGTGTGAAGGTGGCAGACCTCATGCATCACATAGATAAGATATTAGATAGTGCTGGGGAGAAACCAGCTGTCTTGGTACATATACAAACTAATGACATACTGGTAGGCATGAGAATCACCTGGTCACTTGTCTGCCTGGTGCGAAGGTGGCAGACCTCACGCATCACATAGATAAGATATTAGATAGTGCTGGGGAGGAACCAGCTGTCTTGGTACATATACAAACTAATGACATACTTGTAGGAAATATGGGAGGGAGGTTCTGGAAGCCAAATTTAGACTCTTAGGCAGAAAACTGAAATCCAGATCCTCCAGGGAAGCATTTTCAGAAATGTTCCCTATTCTACACGCAGGACCCAAGAGGCAGGCAGAGCTTCAAAGTCTCAATGTGTGGTTGAGATGATGGTGCAGCATTGAGGGATTTAGATTTGTTAGGAACTGAGCTACCTTCTGTGGAAGGGGAAACCTATTCTGAAAGGATGGACACTATCTTAACTTGGATGAAACCAGGCTGCTGGTGCTAACATTTTTTTTTTTTAAATCTTTATTCATTTTCAAACTTACAATAAGTGTGTCAATATGTTAAAACAGATTAACAATAAATATATCACTTAATAATCATCCATGGTACAAATGATATGCTCTTATCGCCCAACCTTCCCACGCTTTGCTATCATATAATCAAATACCTTGTACAATATGTAATAATAAAATTACCACCCCCCTCAAAATTGAACCTGTAAATTTAAGGGGAAAAAAAGTCATCTAATCAGTACAATATTTTGTTAATGGCTCCCACACATCTTGAAATTTCCTAAAACATCCTCGCTGTATTGCAATAAATCTTTTCATTTTATAAATATGACATAAGGAATTCCACCAGAAATTATAATTTAATCTACTCCTGTTTTTCCAATTAAACGTAATTTGTTGCTTGCTACAAATGCCACATGCAGTTCAATACCCTGGACTTTTCAGTCTAAATTCAGTCCCCTTCACCAGGGGTAAAAGTAAATGAAAAATATCAGGAAAATAAACTTTCAAACTTGGCACACCTTGTGAACACAGCCAGAGTAATTACAGTTCCAAAACCTAGCACTGAATTTCTCAAACGTTTCAGCTTACCTAGCTGAGACACGGATAGGTTTGGCAGAGCAGGCTTCATAGCTCGTTACTATCAGCTGGGCTTCCTGGCCGACCGAACACAGCATGGCATTAGATAAGTCATTATAAGTAATAATTTATTATTATTTGAAGAAATCTGACTTTTTGCTCTCATTACTATATCAGACAGCACAGTATCATATGATAATGTCACTGGGCTGTCCAATAAACAATTAATTTGGTCCCAAATTGATTTCCAAAAAATTCATAATAAATGGACACTAGAATAATAAATGATCTAAAGTCCCTGCTTCAAGATGACAGTGCCAACATCTATCAGATTGGTGCTAACATTTAAAAAGGAGCTGGAGCAGCTTTTAAACTAAGATGGGGAAAAGCTGCCAGTTGCCCAGCAGCAGATAATTTGGTGTGGAGTATTCTTGAAGTATACTATTGAATCAGAACATTTAGGGAGTCCCAATAGAGAGGTTTCAAAAATGGTGAAAGAAGCCAAGAGTGCTTAAGAGGGAAGCAGAGTAAAGATGTTAAGTTATCCTGATCATTTTCTCAGCAGCCTGTAGATAAGAGGAAAACACACAATTTGAAGTGTCAGTATACCAATGCTAGAAGTCTAAAAAATAAAGTAGGAGAGCTAGAGAATATAGCACTGAATGATGAGGTAGATATAATAGGCATATCAAAGACCTGGTGGAAGGAGGATACTGTGTTACCTGAGTATAAATTATATCACAATAATAGAGTAGATTAAATTGGAGGGGGGTTGCACTATATGTTAAAGAGGGATTTCAATCAAACAAAATAAATATTCTGTATGACATAGAAATTCCATGTGTGAATATACAGGTAGGGTTATACTACCATCCCCCAGGACAGAATGAGCAGATGGATGAAGATTTTAAAAAGCTGGAAAATTGGGCTACAGTATAATAATGGGTGATTTCAACTACCAGATTACTAGGAAAGAATATTTTTAATCACTAATTGGTAAAAACTCATACTCTAAAAAACCAAATATATAGAATCCCCCTGCAGATAATTATAAATCTACAATAAACCCTGTAACATGCAGAGGGACCACACCACTGTACACTTACAGCTTACACTACAGAAAGCAGAGAACCATACAAAGGAAAAGAAAAAGAAAGTGGAGAAAAAGCCTCAGTTCAGCTTCATGGACTCAAAAAACTCCACTTTCACTCAAAAAGGCTCCACTTTCAGAAGTCATATCCAAAACAGTCACTTAATTGTGTGTTGACAGTAGAAACCTCCACTTTAGAAGTTGTACAATCACATATTTTCAAAATTTGTAGGGCAAGTTCAATAACCACATTAGGCACAGTTCCAACAAAGCTCATGTAAAGACAAAAAGCAGATACTTAACTGTCAATCATATCATGCTGCTCGTGCCGTGATCCCCAAACAGAATAACACATACAGGACATGCAGAGTATTAAATAGGCATCTTCACTGTAGGACCTGACAGGGAGCTTCTGTGTTTTGCCGAGGCTATGTCAGGAGTCTTGCATAGCCACATTCAAAAGTTGTCAATACTAGTGCAATTGCTGCACAATGGCACCACAATGGCAGCCAAAGCAATGGCCAATCAGGAACTTCCTTAGGCTCAACCCTAAGGAAGTCCCTGATTGGCTCAGGCACCTCAGGCCCCTTCCAAGGGAGGAGCATGAGGTGCCTGAGCCAATCATGACCTTAGGCCCCTCCTCATGCATCACATGATGCACTGGGGCAGGACCTAAGACCCAAATTCGCATGGAGGAGCCCTACAGAGCAGGAGGGATTAAGCACCCCTTCTGCTCCTAACTTTGAAAGGTATAGTGAGGAGGGTAGGGGTGGGCCTGGGACAGGCCCAGCCCAGCCGATGGAGGTAGGGGGGTTGCAATGGCAGAAGGGAGTTGGCATCCTTCCTGCCATTTTCACATGGGTGGCAGTTGCGTACCTAGGGGGCGGTACTCTCTGGGTGCACACCCCAAGGGGGTGCACAGGAGAGAGCTGAACGGGGATGACAGGGTACTCGCGGGGTTAAATACAACTTGAGCCGCAAGGCTCATCTTCTGTTCCTACTTGCCCTGTCGCGCACACATAGCCGACCGGAAGTCTTCCCCGATGTCAGCGCTGACATCGGAGGGAGGGCTTACGCAAAGCCTGCCCTCTGATATCAGCGCTGACATCATGGAAGATTTCCGGTCGGCTATGTGTGCGCGGCAGGGCAGGCAGGAAATGGAGGATGAGCCTCATGGCTCGAGCTCTATTTGGCTGAGAAAGTTATTAATATGAGGGCTGGGAGGCAAACGCGGAACACAAAAGGGGGGAGGGAGTGCAAATTTGGACACAGAAGGCATGAACTTGTGAGAGAGGATGGAGGGAGGGAAAGAGGTGGGGGAGGGAGGGAGTTTTTGGACACAGAAGGCATGAACTTGGGAGAGAGGAAGGGAAGGAAAGAGATGCTGAGGTGGGGAAGGGAATGCGTTTTTGGACACAGAAGGCATGGACTTGGGAGAGAGGAAGGGAGGGAAATAGATGGTTGTGTACACAGGGAATGGAAGAAAGGAGAATTTTTGGTCATAGGGAGGGAGTGAGGTACAGATGAGAGGGAGAAATATTGTGATGGAAAGGGAACAGTGGGACAGATTGAAATGGATGCAAGAGGGAGGAATGTTGGATATAGCGGTGAAGGGAATGGAGGGAGAGATGTGGCATGGTGCTGGAGAGGAGTGATAGAAGGAGAAATGTTGGGCATGAGACTGGTGGGCAGGGGCGAAAGATGAGAAAGGGATAAATGCTGGACCATGATAGGAGGAATCAATGAACAGCAACAAAAGAATTTACAGAAGATGGGAAAGCAGAAAAAAGAAACTGGGACCAACTTTATGGAAAAATAAGTCTCCAGACAAGAAAGGTAAAAAATGGAATTTATTGACTAAAATATGTTAGCTTTGGGAAATGTATATAGCAGATGTCTTTGTATTGTGTTCAAAAGAAAAGGAAATACATTTCTGGTTTTATTTCTACACTGTTGAAGTACTTGCTGACCCTTGCTGTGACTGGTGGGGATCCCCAAGCACCGCCAGCAGAGGACTTCCTCCAGAGATGGCCAGAACTCCTCTCTACCAAGCACAGCAGTCGCTGGCAACATCCATGAGCCACTGAGGTACCAGCATCTGTGACTCAGGGACGCTACTGCTGCCTGCCAAACTTGGCAAAAGGGACTCCCGGCCAACTGCAAAGTAAGTCCTCAACTGACAACTTGGGGGTTCTCATCAGCTGAGTATTTATATTTTATATTTACATTAGAGGTTATGGTAGAAACCCGTTTAAAAAGTATGTATTCTTCCCAATTAATATTTCAAAATTAATAAAGTGTCTTTGCTTATTTGTAAATGGGTCTCTACCAGAGCCTTTAATTCAGTAGCATAATTAAATGAAATAACTATTTTTGAAGTTTATAGGGATGGGCAGGGATGAAGGGAATTCCTCACGGTGACAGGTGGGGATGGAGGGGATTCCTCGCGGGGACGGGTGGGGACGGAGGGATTCCTCACGGGGATGGGTGGGGACAGAGGGATTCCTCACAGGGATGGGTGGGACTTTTGTTCCTGCGCAACTCTCTAGTGCACAGCCGGCCACCCTCCCTGTTCTGCCACTGCTGCTTTCCTTAACCAGCAGCAGCGACAGTAAACAGGGGTGTCCGCGGGTGCTCACCGGTGTTTCTCATCTTCTGGCCAGCTCCACTGCTGAAAGCCGTGGGCATCCGCTCCTCGTGCGATCCGCAGCTGTGTCTGAAGCGACATCAGAGAGAAGGCTTCTGACACAGCTGCAGATCGCGCAAGGAGCGGATGCCCGTGGCTTTCAGCAGGGGAGCCGGCCAGACATGCTGGGCAGGGAAGGAGGGAGGGTAGAAATGCTGCACAGGGAAGGGGGAGGGTAGAAATACTGCACAGGCAAGGGGGGGAGACATGCTGCTGCTGCAGCACCCAATTGGGAAGAGAGAGGGAAGGAGGGAGAAGGGAGAGGAACCAGAGATGCCAAGTCCATGGGAGGGAGGGAAAGGAAAAAAGGAAAGGAGATACCAGACCATGGAGGGGGAGGAAGAGATGCCATGGCACGAGGGAAGGGAAGGAGATAGAGATACCACACCATGGTGTGGAGTGGGAAGGAAGGAAGGAAAGAAGAGAAAGAGAGAGATGCCAAAGCATAGGGGAGGGGGTGGAGACAGAAAAATGGAGATGGGTGAAGCTGAAATGAATCATGTGCAAAGGAGAGAAGGGACCCCAGATATACAGTTTATTGAAGGGACATAGAAAGAGGGAAGATGCCATATGGAAGAAAGAGAGGGTGGGCAGTAGATGGAAGGGGCAGAGAGAGTGTGGGCAGTAGATGGAAGTGGTAGAGAGAGAAGGCAGAAGCTGGGTGGAAGGGGCAAAGAGAGGGCAGATGTTGCATGGAAGGGAGAGAGGACAAATGCTGTATAGAAAGAAGAGAGCAAAGAAGTTGATTAAAGCAGAAACAACAAAAGGT
Organism: Geotrypetes seraphini; assembly: GCF_902459505.1. Lineage (NCBI taxonomy): Eukaryota > Metazoa > Chordata > Amphibia > Gymnophiona > Dermophiidae > Geotrypetes > Geotrypetes seraphini. The sequence continues at coordinate 91,232,834 of NC_047092.1, forward strand.
AGAAAGATTTTTTTTGTTGCTTTACTTAGAATCAAGTAGTACTGCAACTGTATTGATAAAAGTTTATAAATAGAAAATGGAAATAAGGCAATTTTTTGGACTAAACCCCTTTTCTCAGGCCAGGACACCATAACAGCAGTATACTGTACTGTTCTGAAGAAAGATTTGGCCTCTGAAAGCTAATTGAAAAATGGATTAGTCCAATAAAATGGTATTTTCTTATTTCTCATTATTTGTTTTATTTTTATTTGTTAATTTGTAAAGTGGTGATTATTATGTATCATTTTTTTCAAATTTACCGTACATCTAGTGTCTTTATATTTTGCACAGTATTAGGGGACATGTGTCACTATTTTTGTGGTGTTATGGTGTTGCATTGTATGCAGAGTCTGATTTCTTGGCAGTTCAGTTTAACTTTTGTCTACATATTTCTATTTTTAGTTTGTGATTATTCCATATTGGGCGAGGGTGTATCTCTGTTCTGTGTGTATGAAAAGGACATAGTTTTCAGTTGGCATTGACTACAGGATCAATTGACTGTGTAGGATCTGCCTTGTTTAGTTTTACAATGTATGTGTTGGTGTTCTAATGTTCACTGCAGTGTTTAAGATGCTGCCTTTTCCTAGGTACACTCTTGTGCGATATGTGGATTGTTACTAAAAATAATATTTTTGATATAGATAGGGGGGGGTGTCAAAAAATGATGGGCCCCAGGTGTCACATATGCTAGGTACGCCACTGATGGATGGGGAGGGGGAAGGGCAGTGTCAGTGTCGAGAAGTAGATTTTTTTTTCAGGACCAGGCCCACTGTGAGGGAAGCACTGATGGCAGGAGGAAGTCTGCATCCCTCCTGCCTTTTTCTTTTTGGGGGGCAGTGGGGCCATGTTTTGGGGGGCTTTTTTTTAATTGGCCAGATATTTTGCGTGTGTAATACATGCAAAATATCTGGCCCATTTTTTTAAAGAAAAAAGCCACTGACAGCAGTGACAGGAGGCTGCTTCTCCTGTTACTACTATCAGGGCTGCCCTGACTCAATCGCTCACTGAGCGATTGAGTCGGGGAGTTTGCATTCAAATGATTTGCACCTCCATGCTAATCGTTTGCATGCAAAAAAGGTGGTGAATCAATCGCTGTTTCAAAAATGGCCAGTAATCAGCCAACAGCGATTGAATCGCTACTTTTAGTGAATCTGGGCCATAGTACTGGAGATAACTGTGTTGGATCCCCTGGGAAACAGAGATCACAACATGATCAAATTTGAGCTAACTGGAATGACCGCAGTTAATTTTTGCAATGGTGACTATAATTGCACCTAAAAGCTAAAAGGATCTGTGGCAATGGTCAGAAATACAAACCAAGTATAGATGTTGTTTAAAAATACCATTGTGGAATCCCAGACCAGACGTATTTTATGTATTAAAAAAGGTGGAAAGAAGAGAAAATGAGAGCCGGCGTGGTTAAAAGGCAAAGTGAAAGAAGCTATTGCAGCCAAGAAAAAACATCCTTTAAGAATGGAAAATGGATCCCAGTGATGAAAATAAAAAGAGACATAAGATCTGTCGAGCAATCTCCTGCATGGCACGCTTGAATCGGGCTGAGCCAAAACTAAGTATATTTCATCATTAACTGCTTTGGATATTGAGTATATGATATAGGTTTATCCAACTATCACTAATTGAATATATCTGGACAACAAGGAAAAGTTTTTTGAATTGGATATATACATTGGACATTGAATAGAGACTGTGAAATACATTTTGACATTCACTTTTGATTTTGTACATATTGAGTACCGTTAGGTCCAGGGATGTTTCACAGCAATTAACCCGTTTGGGTAAATGAACATTATCAACTCTTTGAAACAGGGGTTCCTGTATAGAGTTGTGTAAACTGAGGATCCTCGGTACTCATTCAATTTACACTCAATTTGTCATTTAATCACTTATTTAATTTGTGATATTGAGTGTTTTATATGAGAGAGTATTTCTTTTTTCTTTTTATATTGAAAGATTTTGACATATACTATTAGCCATCTTTCTTTTGGTGTGTTTGCTAGTATAAAGTTAGATGCAAAGCATTGATAAAGAAAGCTAAACAAAACTATGAAGAACAGCTTGTCAAAGATGAAAAAACTCATAGTAATAATTTTTTTAGGTACATCAAAAGCAGAAAACCTGTAAGTGAACCCTTGAGACCATTAAATGATCAAGGAGTAAAGGGGCACTCAGAAAGAATAAGGCCATAGCAGAGAGACTGAATGAATTCTTTGCTTCGGTCTTTACAGATAAAGATGTAAGAAATCTTCCTAATCTGGAAATGGTTTTCAAGGGTGATGAGGTGGCAGAACTGAAAAATCTTTGTGAACCTGGAAGGTATACTAAGCCAAGTTGACAAGTTAAAGAGTGATAAATCACCTGGCCCAGATGGTATATATCTCAGGGAATTGAAAGAACTCAAACATGAAATTGCTGATCTGTTGTTAAAATCATCTGTAGTATCTGAAGATTGGAAGGTGGCCAATAGTACACCAATTTTTTTAAAGGGTTCCAGGAAAGATCTAGGAAATTACAGATGGAAATGGGATGGGACAATAGACTTTCCACCAATCTAAGCCCAGTCAACGAAAGAAAAAGAGTCAACAGGAGTAAGGTTATTTATTAAAATCCAAATCAATGGTTTGATTTGGATATTAATAAACAACTTCACAGTATCCTGTTGGCTCTTTTTAGTTTATTAGCTGGGTTTGTATTAGTAGAAGGTCCATTGTCCCATCACACTTCCTTCACTCTCCTGTTTCATCTGTGTGGGTTTGCTTTCTGCTGGACTCTCTGTGGTTGCCATGGATCAGTGGCATGAAATGTTGCTACTATTTTAGTTTTTGTCAGGTACTTGTGACTTGGATTGGCCTCCGTGAAGATGGGATACTGACCATTGGTCCATTGGGACCATTGGTATGACCCAGTAAGGTCCATTGGGACCATTGGTCTGACCCAATAAGGTTATTCTTATGTTCTTATCTCAAGTGGCCCATTGTTACATGGGCTTCCTAGTGGAGTGACTTTCTTCATCACTTCATACTTCGTGGTGGGCTTCACCAAAGTTTTCATGGTGTTCTTATGGTTCCATGTGACCTCAGAAAACATTGCAATTAATTCAGAATATGGACCTTTGGCTGTTACATAGAATTACTTCTTGTCTTCTGGCAGAATCCCAGTGGTGTCAAACTGCCAGGTCTCATTTTTATGGGTGCTTCAGAATGTTGGTTGGGTTGGTGGTTCTTGGCCCAAACTGAACAGGTGGTCATTGAAAGTGGGTATCTTCACATTCAGTGGTGTGATCAGCTGAGTGGTCACTTCCTGTCACTTCACCACCGTGCTCCTCTGAATATACTACCCTGGTCAATCTGACCACCACAGATTATGTCGATCTCCTGCAGTCTCTCTGGTCACCACTAGTCATTGGACTTCTGGGTCTTCTGGCTGCTTACAGTACCATTATCTGTCTCTCCACTAGTTGCCACTGGTCTCTCCACCAGTCACTCACCAGTCACCATCAGCCAAGGATCTCTGGTTCTTCTGGCTGCTTCTGGTACCATTACAAATCTCTCTGCTGGTTACCACCATTCCCTCTGGTCCTATCACCAGTCACTTGCCAGTCACCATCAGCCAGGATGCAATGGTACATTGGTCCTCATGGACCTTCCTGTCACTAGCCACTCAGAGCTACAATACCACAATACCATGTACCTTCCTTTCACCAGTAACTCAGATATTCTCTCTTAGCACACTGGTCCCTCTGGATGCTCTGATTGCTCAGATAATTAGGCTTATTGGAGATCTTTCACCAGCATTCCTCCCCTCAAGTGTCACCAGAGCTCCAGAAAGAGCTCTACTTTTCCAGGTTATTTGTTAAGGGAGTCCTGTTGTCTAACCCTTTTTCCATTCAGGGTGAGTAGAGAGCTCCCAGGTATCATATGCAAATTAGAAACATAGAAACATAGAAAAAGACGGCAGATAAGGGCCGCGGCCCATCTAGTCTGCCCACCCCAATGACCCTCCCCTATTTATCTCTGTGCAGAGATCCCACCTGACGATCCCATTTCTTCTTAAAATCAGGCACGCTGCTTGCCTGGATCACCTGAAGTGGAAGTCTATTCCAGCGATCAACCACTCTTTCGGTGAAAAAGTATTTCAAGTTTCAAGTTTCAAGTTTTATTAAATATTTGATGAATCGCCTATTAAAAAATTTCTAGGCGATGTACATAATCAGAGTAAAAGTATTCAAGAAACTAAAATATAACAAATATTGACATATTACACTATAAATTTCATCCAAAACATACATGAGGGGTAAGGAATAAATTAAAGTTACAATGTTGGGTTAGAAAAAAGGGAAAAACAAAAGGCTAGGTTAAACTTTATCAAAACACAAGATAAGGCTATCTCTAAAGCAAATACACACTTTGAGATTAAAGATGATCTTTAAATTTTTTTTTTTTTTTTTAAAGGAATAAAACAATAAGGTTTACGTCAACATTAAAAGGTATTCTTCGGTCAATCAGGAGTAAAAGCGTCTTTAAATAAATAAGTTTTTAGTAATTTTTTAAAAGTTGTAATGTCTTGTTCAGTTCTAATATATTGGGGAAGTGCATTCCACCATTGTGGTCCCATTACTGTAAACATGTCGGCTCTTCGTGTACCTATGATTTTCAGAGATGGTATTGTTAGAAGGTTTTGTTCAGATGATCGTAATGGGCGTTGGGTTATATAAGGGATTAATGATTTTGAGATGAATTGAGGTTCGTTGGATAATAAAGTCTTAAAGATGAGAAGCATAGTTTTGAACAGAGTCCTATGACTTATTGGTAACCAATGAGCGTCTTTAAGTAATGGGGAGACATGATCATATTTTTTTGCATTATATATTAGTTTTATAGCTGTGTTTTGGATGGTCTGTAATCTCCTTTTTTCTTTTTGGGTAATATTAATAAATAAGGCGTTACAATAGTCAATTTTCGATATAACAAAAGAGTGAATTAGGATTTCCTGCTGTCGCCGTGCAATTTCCTGCCCCTGATTTTCCATGGATGTCCTCTTGTCACCGTCGGACCTTTGAAAAAGAAGATATCTTCTTCTACCTCGATTCGGCCCGTGAGGTATTTGAATGTCTCGATCATGTCTCCCCTCTCTCTGCGTTCCTCGAGTGAGTATAGCCGTAATTTATCCAGCCGTTCCTCGTACGGGAGATCCTTGAGTCCCGAGACCATCCGGGTGGCCATTCGCTGGACTGACTCAAGCCTCAGTACATCCTTGCGGTAATGAGGCCTCCAGAATTGTACGCAGTATTCCAGATGAGGCCTCACCATGGATCTATACAATGGCATAATGACTTCAGGCTTGCGGCTGACGAAACTCCTACGTATATATCCTATGATCTGCCTAGCCTTAGATGAAGCCCGCTCCACTTGATTGGCAGTCTTCATGTCTTCACTGATGATTACCCCTAAGTCCCGTTCTGCTACAGTCCTTGCTAGGATCTTGCCATTAAGGGTGTAAGTCTTGCATGGATTTTGGCTGCCAAGGTACATGACTTTGCATTTTTTGGCATTGAAACTCAGTTGCCAGGTCCTAGACCAGTGCTCCAATAGGAGTAGGTCGTGTATCATATTGTCCGTCGTGCTCTTGCCTACTATATTACATAGTTTGGCGTCATCGGTGAATAACGTTATTATACCTCGAAGCCCCTCAGCCAAGTCCCTCATAAAGATGTTAAAAAGGATTGGGCCCAAGACCGAGCCCTGCGGCACTCCACTGATCACCTCCAGGGGCTTCAGCTCAGAAGGATGGAGTTAGGATGGCCATTGAAGTGGGAGATTCAATAATTAGGAATGTAGATAGCTGGATGGCTGGTAGGCATGAGGATCACCTGGTCACTTGTCTGCCTGGTGTGAAGGTGGCAGACCTCATGCATCACATAGATAAGATATTAGATAGTGCTGGGGAGAAACCAGCTGTCTTGGTACATATACAAACTAATGACATACTGGTAGGCATGAGAATCACCTGGTCACTTGTCTGCCTGGTGCGAAGGTGGCAGACCTCACGCATCACATAGATAAGATATTAGATAGTGCTGGGGAGGAACCAGCTGTCTTGGTACATATACAAACTAATGACATACTTGTAGGAAATATGGGAGGGAGGTTCTGGAAGCCAAATTTAGACTCTTAGGCAGAAAACTGAAATCCAGATCCTCCAGGGAAGCATTTTCAGAAATGTTCCCTATTCTACACGCAGGACCCAAGAGGCAGGCAGAGCTTCAAAGTCTCAATGTGTGGTTGAGATGATGGTGCAGCATTGAGGGATTTAGATTTGTTAGGAACTGAGCTACCTTCTGTGGAAGGGGAAACCTATTCTGAAAGGATGGACACTATCTTAACTTGGATGAAACCAGGCTGCTGGTGCTAACATTTTTTTTTTTTAAATCTTTATTCATTTTCAAACTTACAATAAGTGTGTCAATATGTTAAAACAGATTAACAATAAATATATCACTTAATAATCATCCATGGTACAAATGATATGCTCTTATCGCCCAACCTTCCCACGCTTTGCTATCATATAATCAAATACCTTGTACAATATGTAATAATAAAATTACCACCCCCCTCAAAATTGAACCTGTAAATTTAAGGGGAAAAAAAGTCATCTAATCAGTACAATATTTTGTTAATGGCTCCCACACATCTTGAAATTTCCTAAAACATCCTCGCTGTATTGCAATAAATCTTTTCATTTTATAAATATGACATAAGGAATTCCACCAGAAATTATAATTTAATCTACTCCTGTTTTTCCAATTAAACGTAATTTGTTGCTTGCTACAAATGCCACATGCAGTTCAATACCCTGGACTTTTCAGTCTAAATTCAGTCCCCTTCACCAGGGGTAAAAGTAAATGAAAAATATCAGGAAAATAAACTTTCAAACTTGGCACACCTTGTGAACACAGCCAGAGTAATTACAGTTCCAAAACCTAGCACTGAATTTCTCAAACGTTTCAGCTTACCTAGCTGAGACACGGATAGGTTTGGCAGAGCAGGCTTCATAGCTCGTTACTATCAGCTGGGCTTCCTGGCCGACCGAACACAGCATGGCATTAGATAAGTCATTATAAGTAATAATTTATTATTATTTGAAGAAATCTGACTTTTTGCTCTCATTACTATATCAGACAGCACAGTATCATATGATAATGTCACTGGGCTGTCCAATAAACAATTAATTTGGTCCCAAATTGATTTCCAAAAAATTCATAATAAATGGACACTAGAATAATAAATGATCTAAAGTCCCTGCTTCAAGATGACAGTGCCAACATCTATCAGATTGGTGCTAACATTTAAAAAGGAGCTGGAGCAGCTTTTAAACTAAGATGGGGAAAAGCTGCCAGTTGCCCAGCAGCAGATAATTTGGTGTGGAGTATTCTTGAAGTATACTATTGAATCAGAACATTTAGGGAGTCCCAATAGAGAGGTTTCAAAAATGGTGAAAGAAGCCAAGAGTGCTTAAGAGGGAAGCAGAGTAAAGATGTTAAGTTATCCTGATCATTTTCTCAGCAGCCTGTAGATAAGAGGAAAACACACAATTTGAAGTGTCAGTATACCAATGCTAGAAGTCTAAAAAATAAAGTAGGAGAGCTAGAGAATATAGCACTGAATGATGAGGTAGATATAATAGGCATATCAAAGACCTGGTGGAAGGAGGATACTGTGTTACCTGAGTATAAATTATATCACAATAATAGAGTAGATTAAATTGGAGGGGGGTTGCACTATATGTTAAAGAGGGATTTCAATCAAACAAAATAAATATTCTGTATGACATAGAAATTCCATGTGTGAATATACAGGTAGGGTTATACTACCATCCCCCAGGACAGAATGAGCAGATGGATGAAGATTTTAAAAAGCTGGAAAATTGGGCTACAGTATAATAATGGGTGATTTCAACTACCAGATTACTAGGAAAGAATATTTTTAATCACTAATTGGTAAAAACTCATACTCTAAAAAACCAAATATATAGAATCCCCCTGCAGATAATTATAAATCTACAATAAACCCTGTAACATGCAGAGGGACCACACCACTGTACACTTACAGCTTACACTACAGAAAGCAGAGAACCATACAAAGGAAAAGAAAAAGAAAGTGGAGAAAAAGCCTCAGTTCAGCTTCATGGACTCAAAAAACTCCACTTTCACTCAAAAAGGCTCCACTTTCAGAAGTCATATCCAAAACAGTCACTTAATTGTGTGTTGACAGTAGAAACCTCCACTTTAGAAGTTGTACAATCACATATTTTCAAAATTTGTAGGGCAAGTTCAATAACCACATTAGGCACAGTTCCAACAAAGCTCATGTAAAGACAAAAAGCAGATACTTAACTGTCAATCATATCATGCTGCTCGTGCCGTGATCCCCAAACAGAATAACACATACAGGACATGCAGAGTATTAAATAGGCATCTTCACTGTAGGACCTGACAGGGAGCTTCTGTGTTTTGCCGAGGCTATGTCAGGAGTCTTGCATAGCCACATTCAAAAGTTGTCAATACTAGTGCAATTGCTGCACAATGGCACCACAATGGCAGCCAAAGCAATGGCCAATCAGGAACTTCCTTAGGCTCAACCCTAAGGAAGTCCCTGATTGGCTCAGGCACCTCAGGCCCCTTCCAAGGGAGGAGCATGAGGTGCCTGAGCCAATCATGACCTTAGGCCCCTCCTCATGCATCACATGATGCACTGGGGCAGGACCTAAGACCCAAATTCGCATGGAGGAGCCCTACAGAGCAGGAGGGATTAAGCACCCCTTCTGCTCCTAACTTTGAAAGGTATAGTGAGGAGGGTAGGGGTGGGCCTGGGACAGGCCCAGCCCAGCCGATGGAGGTAGGGGGGTTGCAATGGCAGAAGGGAGTTGGCATCCTTCCTGCCATTTTCACATGGGTGGCAGTTGCGTACCTAGGGGGCGGTACTCTCTGGGTGCACACCCCAAGGGGGTGCACAGGAGAGAGCTGAACGGGGATGACAGGGTACTCGCGGGGTTAAATACAACTTGAGCCGCAAGGCTCATCTTCTGTTCCTACTTGCCCTGTCGCGCACACATAGCCGACCGGAAGTCTTCCCCGATGTCAGCGCTGACATCGGAGGGAGGGCTTACGCAAAGCCTGCCCTCTGATATCAGCGCTGACATCATGGAAGATTTCCGGTCGGCTATGTGTGCGCGGCAGGGCAGGCAGGAAATGGAGGATGAGCCTCATGGCTCGAGCTCTATTTGGCTGAGAAAGTTATTAATATGAGGGCTGGGAGGCAAACGCGGAACACAAAAGGGGGGAGGGAGTGCAAATTTGGACACAGAAGGCATGAACTTGTGAGAGAGGATGGAGGGAGGGAAAGAGGTGGGGGAGGGAGGGAGTTTTTGGACACAGAAGGCATGAACTTGGGAGAGAGGAAGGGAAGGAAAGAGATGCTGAGGTGGGGAAGGGAATGCGTTTTTGGACACAGAAGGCATGGACTTGGGAGAGAGGAAGGGAGGGAAATAGATGGTTGTGTACACAGGGAATGGAAGAAAGGAGAATTTTTGGTCATAGGGAGGGAGTGAGGTACAGATGAGAGGGAGAAATATTGTGATGGAAAGGGAACAGTGGGACAGATTGAAATGGATGCAAGAGGGAGGAATGTTGGATATAGCGGTGAAGGGAATGGAGGGAGAGATGTGGCATGGTGCTGGAGAGGAGTGATAGAAGGAGAAATGTTGGGCATGAGACTGGTGGGCAGGGGCGAAAGATGAGAAAGGGATAAATGCTGGACCATGATAGGAGGAATCAATGAACAGCAACAAAAGAATTTACAGAAGATGGGAAAGCAGAAAAAAGAAACTGGGACCAACTTTATGGAAAAATAAGTCTCCAGACAAGAAAGGTAAAAAATGGAATTTATTGACTAAAATATGTTAGCTTTGGGAAATGTATATAGCAGATGTCTTTGTATTGTGTTCAAAAGAAAAGGAAATACATTTCTGGTTTTATTTCTACACTGTTGAAGTACTTGCTGACCCTTGCTGTGACTGGTGGGGATCCCCAAGCACCGCCAGCAGAGGACTTCCTCCAGAGATGGCCAGAACTCCTCTCTACCAAGCACAGCAGTCGCTGGCAACATCCATGAGCCACTGAGGTACCAGCATCTGTGACTCAGGGACGCTACTGCTGCCTGCCAAACTTGGCAAAAGGGACTCCCGGCCAACTGCAAAGTAAGTCCTCAACTGACAACTTGGGGGTTCTCATCAGCTGAGTATTTATATTTTATATTTACATTAGAGGTTATGGTAGAAACCCGTTTAAAAAGTATGTATTCTTCCCAATTAATATTTCAAAATTAATAAAGTGTCTTTGCTTATTTGTAAATGGGTCTCTACCAGAGCCTTTAATTCAGTAGCATAATTAAATGAAATAACTATTTTTGAAGTTTATAGGGATGGGCAGGGATGAAGGGAATTCCTCACGGTGACAGGTGGGGATGGAGGGGATTCCTCGCGGGGACGGGTGGGGACGGAGGGATTCCTCACGGGGATGGGTGGGGACAGAGGGATTCCTCACAGGGATGGGTGGGACTTTTGTTCCTGCGCAACTCTCTAGTGCACAGCCGGCCACCCTCCCTGTTCTGCCACTGCTGCTTTCCTTAACCAGCAGCAGCGACAGTAAACAGGGGTGTCCGCGGGGTGCTCACCGGTGTTTCTCATCTTCTGGCCAGCTCCACTGCTGAAAGCCGTGGGCATCCGCTCCTCGTGCGATCCGCAGCTGTGTCTGAAGCGACATCAGAGAGAAGGCTTCTGACACAGCTGCAGATCGCGCAAGGAGCGGATGCCCGTGGCTTTCAGCAGGGGAGCCGGCCAGACATGCTGGGCAGGGAAGGAGGGAGGGTAGAAATGCTGCACAGGGAAGGGGGAGGGTAGAAATACTGCACAGGCAAGGGGGGGAGACATGCTGCTGCTGCAGCACCCAATTGGGAAGAGAGAGGGAAGGAGGGAGAAGGGAGAGGAACCAGAGATGCCAAGTCCATGGGAGGGAGGGAAAGGAAAAAAGGAAAGGAGATACCAGACCATGGAGGGGGAGGAAGAGATGCCATGGCACGAGGGAAGGGAAGGAGATAGAGATACCACACCATGGTGTGGAGTGGGAAGGAAGGAAGGAAAGAAGAGAAAGAGAGAGATGCCAAAGCATAGGGGAGGGGGTGGAGACAGAAAAATGGAGATGGGTGAAGCTGAAATGAATCATGTGCAAAGGAGAGAAGGGACCCCAGATATACAGTTTATTGAAGGGACATAGAAAGAGGGAAGATGCCATATGGAAGAAAGAGAGGGTGGGCAGTAGATGGAAGGGGCAGAGAGAGTGTGGGCAGTAGATGGAAGTGGTAGAGAGAGAAGGCAGAAGCTGGGTGGAAGGGGCAAAGAGAGGGCAGATGTTGCATGGAAGGGAGAGAGGACAAATGCTGTATAGAAAGAAGAGAGCAAAGAAGTTGATTAAAGCAGAAACAACAAAAGGTAGAAAGATTTTTTTTGTTGCTTTACTTAGAATCAAGTAGTACTGCAACTGTATTGATAAAAGTTTATAAATAGAAAATGGAAATAAGGCAATTTTTTGGACTAAACCCCTTTTCTCAGGCCAGGACACCATAACAGCAGTATACTGTACTGTTCTGAAGAAAGATTTGGCCTCTGAAAGCTAATTGAAAAATGGATTAGTCCAATAAAATGGTATTTTCTTATTTCTCATTATTTGTTTTATTTTTATTTGTTAATTTGTAAAGTGGTGATTATTATGTATCATTTTTTTCAAATTTACCGTACATCTAGTGTCTTTATATTTTGCACAGTATTAGGGGACATGTGTCACTATTTTTGTGGTGTTATGGTGTTGCATTGTATGCAGAGTCTGATTTCTTGGCAGTTCAGTTTAACTTTTGTCTACATATTTCTATTTTTAGTTTGTGATTATTCCATATTGGGCGAGGGTGTATCTCTGTTCTGTGTGTATGAAAAGGACATAGTTTTCAGTTGGCATTGACTACAGGATCAATTGACTGTGTAGGATCTGCCTTGTTTAGTTTTACAATGTATGTGTTGGTGTTCTAATGTTCACTGCAGTGTTTAAGATGCTGCCTTTTCCTAGGTACACTCTTGTGCGATATGTGGATTGTTACTAAAAATAATATTTTTGATATAGATAGGGGGGGGTGTCAAAAAATGATGGGCCCCAGGTGTCACATATGCTAGGTACGCCACTGATGGATGGGGAGGGGGAAGGGCAGTGTCAGTGTCGAGAAGTAGATTTTTTTTTCAGGACCAGGCCCACTGTGAGGGAAGCACTGATGGCAGGAGGAAGTCTGCATCCCTCCTGCCTTTTTCTTTTTGGGGGGCAGTGGGGCCATGTTTTGGGGGGCTTTTTTTTAATTGGCCAGATATTTTGCGTGTGTAATACATGCAAAATATCTGGCCCATTTTTTTAAAGAAAAAAGCCACTGACAGCAGTGACAGGAGGCTGCTTCTCCTGTTACTACTATCAGGGCTGCCCTGACTCAATCGCTCACTGAGCGATTGAGTCGGGGAGTTTGCATTCAAATGATTTGCACCTCCATGCTAATCGTTTGCATGCAAAAAAGGTGGTGAATCAATCGCTGTTTCAAAAATGGCCAGTAATCAGCCAACAGCGATTGAATCGCTACTTTTAGTGAATCTGGGCCATAGTACTGGAGATAACTGTGTTGGATCCCCTGGGAAACAGAGATCACAACATGATCAAATTTGAGCTAACTGGAATGACCGCAGTTAATTTTTGCAATGGTGACTATAATTGCACCTAAAAGCTAAAAGGATCTGTGGCAATGGTCAGAAATACAAACCAAGTATAGATGTTGTTTAAAAATACCATTGTGGAATCCCAGACCAGACGTATTTTATGTATTAAAAAAGGTGGAAAGAAGAGAAAATGAGAGCCGGCGTGGTTAAAAGGCAAAGTGAAAGAAGCTATTGCAGCCAAGAAAAAACATCCTTTAAGAATGGAAAATGGATCCCAGTGATGAAAATAAAAAGAGACATAAGATCTGTCGAGCAATCTCCTGCATGGCACGCTTGAATCGGGCTGAGCCAAAACTAAGTATATTTCATCATTAACTGCTTTGGATATTGAGTATATGATATAGGTTTATCCAACTATCACTAATTGAATATATCTGGACAACAAGGAAAAGTTTTTTGAATTGGATATATACATTGGACATTGAATAGAGACTGTGAAATACATTTTGACATTCACTTTTGATTTTGTACATATTGAGTACCGTTAGGTCCAGGGATGTTTCACAGCAATTAACCCGTTTGGGTAAATGAACATTATCAACTCTTTGAAACAGGGGTTCCTGTATAGAGTTGTGTAAACTGAGGATCCTCGGTACTCATTCAATTTACACTCAATTTGTCATTTAATCACTTATTTAATTTGTGATATTGAGTGTTTTATATGAGAGAGTATTTCTTTTTTCTTTTTATATTGAAAGATTTTGACATATACTATTAGCCATCTTTCTTTTGGTGTGTTTGCTAGTATAAAGTTAGATGCAAAGCATTGATAAAGAAAGCTAAACAAAACTATGAAGAACAGCTTGTCAAAGATGAAAAAACTCATAGTAATAATTTTTTTAGGTACATCAAAAGCAGAAAACCTGTAAGTGAACCCTTGAGACCATTAAATGATCAAGGAGTAAAGGGGCACTCAGAAAGAATAAGGCCATAGCAGAGAGACTGAATGAATTCTTTGCTTCGGTCTTTACAGATAAAGATGTAAGAAATCTTCCTAATCTGGAAATGGTTTTCAAGGGTGATGAGGTGGCAGAACTGAAAAATCTTTGTGAACCTGGAAGGTATACTAAGCCAAGTTGACAAGTTAAAGAGTGATAAATCACCTGGCCCAGATGGTATATATCTCAGGGAATTGAAAGAACTCAAACATGAAATTGCTGATCTGTTGTTAAAATCATCTGTAGTATCTGAAGATTGGAAGGTGGCCAATAGTACACCAATTTTTTTAAAGGGTTCCAGGAAAGATCTAGGAAATTACAGATGGAAATGGGATGGGACAATAGACTTTCCACCAATCTAAGCCCAGTCAACGAAAGAAAAAGAGTCAACAGGAGTAAGGTTATTTATTAAAATCCAAATCAATGGTTTGATTTGGATATTAATAAACAACTTCACAGTATCCTGTTGGCTCTTTTTAGTTTATTAGCTGGGTTTGTATTAGTAGAAGGTCCATTGTCCCATCACACTTCCTTCACTCTCCTGTTTCATCTGTGTGGGTTTGCTTTCTGCTGGACTCTCTGTGGTTGCCATGGATCAGTGGCATGAAATGTTGCTACTATTTTAGTTTTTGTCAGGTACTTGTGACTTGGATTGGCCTCCGTGAAGATGGGATACTGACCATTGGTCCATTGGGACCATTGGTATGACCCAGTAAGGTCCATTGGGACCATTGGTCTGACCCAATAAGGTTATTCTTATGTTCTTATCTCAAGTGGCCCATTGTTACATGGGCTTCCTAGTGGAGTGACTTTCTTCATCACTTCATACTTCGTGGTGGGCTTCACCAAAGTTTTCATGGTGTTCTTATGGTTCCATGTGACCTCAGAAAACATTGCAATTAATTCAGAATATGGACCTTTGGCTGTTACATAGAATTACTTCTTGTCTTCTGGCAGAATCCCAGTGGTGTCAAACTGCCAGGTCTCATTTTTATGGGTGCTTCAGAATGTTGGTTGGGTTGGTGGTTCTTGGCCCAAACTGAACAGGTGGTCATTGAAAGTGGGTATCTTCACATTCAGTGGTGTGATCAGCTGAGTGGTCACTTCCTGTCACTTCACCACCGTGCTCCTCTGAATATACTACCCTGGTCAATCTGACCACCACAGATTATGTCGATCTCCTGCAGTCTCTCTGGTCACCACTAGTCATTGGACTTCTGGGTCTTCTGGCTGCTTACAGTACCATTATCTGTCTCTCCACTAGTTGCCACTGGTCTCTCCACCAGTCACTCACCAGTCACCATCAGCCAAGGATCTCTGGTTCTTCTGGCTGCTTCTGGTACCATTACAAATCTCTCTGCTGGTTACCACCATTCCCTCTGGTCCTATCACCAGTCACTTGCCAGTCACCATCAGCCAGGATGCAATGGTACATTGGTCCTCATGGACCTTCCTGTCACTAGCCACTCAGAGCTACAATACCACAATACCATGTACCTTCCTTTCACCAGTAACTCAGATATTCTCTCTTAGCACACTGGTCCCTCTGGATGCTCTGATTGCTCAGATAATTAGGCTTATTGGAGATCTTTCACCAGCATTCCTCCCCTCAAGTGTCACCAGAGCTCCAGAAAGAGCTCTACTTTTCCAGGTTATTTGTTAAGGGAGTCCTGTTGTCTAACCCTTTTTCCATTCAGGGTGAGTAGAGAGCTCCCAGGTATCATATGCAAATTAGAAACATAGAAACATAGAAAAAGACGGCAGATAAGGGCCGCGGCCCATCTAGTCTGCCCACCCCAATGACCCTCCCCTATTTATCTCTGTGCAGAGATCCCACCTGACGATCCCATTTCTTCTTAAAATCAGGCACGCTGCTTGCCTGGATCACCTGAAGTGGAAGTCTATTCCAGCGATCAACCACTCTTTCGGTGAAAAAGTATTTCAAGTTTCAAGTTTCAAGTTTTATTAAATATTTGATGAATCGCCTATTAAAAAATTTCTAGGCGATGTACATAATCAGAGTAAAAGTATTCAAGAAACTAAAATATAACAAATATTGACATATTACACTATAAATTTCATCCAAAACATACATGAGGGGTAAGGAATAAATTAAAGTTACAATGTTGGGTTAGAAAAAAGGGAAAAACAAAAGGCTAGGTTAAACTTTATCAAAACACAAGATAAGGCTATCTCTAAAGCAAATACACACTTT
Organism: Geotrypetes seraphini; assembly: GCF_902459505.1. Lineage (NCBI taxonomy): Eukaryota > Metazoa > Chordata > Amphibia > Gymnophiona > Dermophiidae > Geotrypetes > Geotrypetes seraphini. The sequence goes on from NC_047092.1 coordinate 91,248,902, forward strand.
GAGATTAAAGATGATCTTTAAATTTTTTTTTTTTTTTTTAAAGGAATAAAACAATAAGGTTTACGTCAACATTAAAAGGTATTCTTCGGTCAATCAGGAGTAAAAGCGTCTTTAAATAAATAAGTTTTTAGTAATTTTTTAAAAGTTGTAATGTCTTGTTCAGTTCTAATATATTGGGGAAGTGCATTCCACCATTGTGGTCCCATTACTGTAAACATGTCGGCTCTTCGTGTACCTATGATTTTCAGAGATGGTATTGTTAGAAGGTTTTGTTCAGATGATCGTAATGGGCGTTGGGTTATATAAGGGATTAATGATTTTGAGATGAATTGAGGTTCGTTGGATAATAAAGTCTTAAAGATGAGAAGCATAGTTTTGAACAGAGTCCTATGACTTATTGGTAACCAATGAGCGTCTTTAAGTAATGGGGAGACATGATCATATTTTTTTGCATTATATATTAGTTTTATAGCTGTGTTTTGGATGGTCTGTAATCTCCTTTTTTCTTTTTGGGTAATATTAATAAATAAGGCGTTACAATAGTCAATTTTCGATATAACAAAAGAGTGAATTAGGATTTCCTGCTGTCGCCGTGCAATTTCCTGCCCCTGATTTTCCATGGATGTCCTCTTGTCACCGTCGGACCTTTGAAAAAGAAGATATCTTCTTCTACCTCGATTCGGCCCGTGAGGTATTTGAATGTCTCGATCATGTCTCCCCTCTCTCTGCGTTCCTCGAGTGAGTATAGCCGTAATTTATCCAGCCGTTCCTCGTACGGGAGATCCTTGAGTCCCGAGACCATCCGGGTGGCCATTCGCTGGACTGACTCAAGCCTCAGTACATCCTTGCGGTAATGAGGCCTCCAGAATTGTACGCAGTATTCCAGATGAGGCCTCACCATGGATCTATACAATGGCATAATGACTTCAGGCTTGCGGCTGACGAAACTCCTACGTATATATCCTATGATCTGCCTAGCCTTAGATGAAGCCCGCTCCACTTGATTGGCAGTCTTCATGTCTTCACTGATGATTACCCCCAAGTTCCGTTCTGCAACAGTCCTTGCTAGGATCTCGCCATTTAGGGTGTAAGTCTCGCATGGATTTTGGCTGCCAAGGTGCATGACTTTGCATTTCTTGGCATTGAAGCTCAGTTGCCAGGTCCTAGACCATTGCTCCAGTAGGAGTAGGTCGTGTTTCATATTGTCCGCTGTGCTCTTACTTGTTATATTACATAGTTTGGCATCATCGGCGAATAATGTTATTTTACCGCGAAGCCCCTCAGCCAAGTCTCTTATAAAGATATTGAAAAGGATCGGGCCCAAGACCGAGCCCTGCGGCACTCCGCTGATCACTGCCGTCGTTACGGAGGGGGTGCCGTTCACCACCACCCTCTGAAGCCTACCACCAAGCCAGTCCCCAACCCATTTAGTCAAAGTGTCACCTAATCCTATAGAACCCATTTTGCACAATAACCTGCGGTGAGGGACACTATCAAATGCTTTGCTGAAGTCCAAGTACACAATGTCCAAGGATTCTCCAACATCGAGCTTCCCCGTCACCCAGTCAAAGAAGCTGATCAAGTTGGATTGGCAGGATTTCCCCTTGGTAAATCCATGCTGACGGGGATCCCGCAGATTCTCCTCATCCAGGATCATATCTAATTGGTGTTTGATTAGAGTTTCTATTAGTTTGCACACTGTTGATGTGAGACTCACTGGTCTGTAGTTCTCAGCCTCTGTCCTGCAACCTTTTTTGTGGAGTGGAATGACGTTAGCCGTTTTCCAGTCCAACGGGACTCTACCTGTACTAAGGGAGAGATTGAAGAGCGCGGATAGTGGTTCCGCCAGGACGTCCCTTAACTCCCTGAGCACCCTGGGGTGTAGGTTGTCTGGCCCCATTGCTTTGTTAACCTTGAGTTTTGACAACTCACAGTAGACACTGCTTGTTGTGAACTTGAAGTTACTAAACGGGTCTACTGAGCCATCCTTTTTTTGTAGTTGAGGGCCGGAACCTGGCACCTCGCGTGTGAATACCGAGCAGAAGTATTCGTTTAACAGTTCAGCTTTTTCCGAGTCTGCTTCTACATAGGTCCCGTCTGGTTTCTTAAGGCGTACTATCCCGCTTGTGCTGCGGTTTCTGTCGCTAATGTACCTGAAGAAGGATTTATCGCCCTTCTTGATGTTCTTTGCTAAAGTTTCCTCCATTCGGATTTTGGCCTCTCTAACTGCTGTTTTGACGGCTCTTGCTCTAGTCAAATAGACTTCTCTAGAGTCCTGAGATCCTGTATGTTTGTAGGAGATGAACGCTTTTTTCTTCTCTTTTATGAGGTCCGAGATCTCCGCAGAGAACCATTGTGGCTTATTGTTCCTACGCCGTTTGCTCCCTGATTTTATATAGCGATTGGTCGCCTCCTGAATGGTAGCTTTCAGAGTTGACCACAGTTCCTCTACGTTATCTGTTCCTGCTTGGTTTTGTAGTGCTTGATGGATGAAATCCCCCATACCCTCAAAGTTGGCGTTCTTAAAGCTAAGGACCCTGGTCAATGAGTTAGTTTTGGCGAAACCCTTCCTGAGCTTGAACCATATCATATTATGGTCGCTGGAGGCCAACTTGTCGCCCACTGAGACCTCAGTGACACTTTCACCATTGGTAAGCAACAGGTCCAGTATTGCCTGTTCCCTCGTTGGCTCCAATACCAGTTGCCTCAGTTTAGCTCCCTTCATAGAGTTCAATAGTCTCCTGCTGTTGCTGGATGCAGAGGAAAGTGTGTTCCAATCCACATCAGGCATGTTGAAGTCTCCTAACAACACTGTATCCCCACGCAAGGTGATATTCTCTATGTCACTGATTAGTTCTATATCTATGTCATCCTGTTGCCTTGGGGGTCTGTAAACTATGCCCAGATACAGGCATTTGTCATTCCCCCTGGCCAAATTTACCCAAAGGGATTCCCCTGTGTACCTGGTATCTGTGATTCTGGTGACTTTAATATCATCCTTAGTGTATAATGCTACACCACCTCCCATTTTGCCCTTCCTGTCTTGATTCTGAGTCTTCCCTCTGCTGGCTGGTGATGGGGCATACACCTGGTCCCCGCCACAAGTGGCAATTAATTTTGTTACTCTCAGTTGCCAAGTAGAAAATACTTGCTCCTTTCAAGGAGATTTGCTGTGGCTTGCTCACTTTTTGTTTTTCAGGCCCAAGGACCATGGCATTGAGCCTTCACTGGGATAAGCAACTGTTTTATCTTCTAGTCCTAGGTCCTGAATAGATATCACTGTGAACTTCACTTTAGCACCTTGGCTGGACTGGTCAGTGTCTTGCTAGCAGAGAGTTGCTCCCTCTGGTGGTTGAAAAGTTACAGTTACACATACTTGGCCTTATTTGGTAGCTATTGTTGAGTTTTTGATAAGCAAAATGTCCTTTGTCTTGTGGGTCCTTGCATGGTAGGGCCTCTGTATATGCAAAGACCTCATTTGTCACAAGACTCTATTTCAGTAATAGTTACTGTTTGAGCCATCTCTTCTTGTAACTTTGATGACTCTGGCTTATAAGGGTACTTCCTCTTGGAGACTCCACTTCCATTTCATTAAATCCAGGTGTCCAGGGCCTCTGGCCTTGGTGCTTAGGTCCATGTCTCTTACCTATTTGACTATGGGTAGGCCTGTCTTCATTAGAATTATCTGGCTGCCAGTTCCAGGCTTTGCTTGAAGTAAGGTCAAGCATTTGCTGCTTCAGAGGTGGCTGCATGTTCTGTAGTGCAGACAGTTTTCTGAACCTACCTTTTACAAAAACATATCTGACTCAACTTCCAGGAGATACTGTTTAGATTTATGACTTCTGATTCAAAAGGTAGTGTGGGTTCACTAGGACCTGATGTCTGATGTGTGCTGGCAGGGTGCATTGTCATCCTGGAAGTGTAAGTCACCCTGGAAGAGACTCCTTGCAGATGGAACCATTACGTTTTGCAAAGTGGAGAGATATTTGGCATAGTTCATCATGCCATCAATCACCTGAAAGCGTCCAACGCCATTGGCTGACATATAGCCCCAGACCAAGATTTTTTTGGAATGTTTTACAGTCAAGTCCAGGCACTGTGGTTTGAAAGCCTCATTCTTAAATCGTCTTACAATCATGTTGCTCTGGCCTCCTAACACACAGAAAGTACTCTCATCACTGAAGAGAATGTTTTCTTACACCTCTGGAGTCCACATGCTGTACTTTCTGGCCCACTCTACCCGTGGCTTTCTTTGCATCACTGTTACCAATGGCTTCTTTCTTGCTCTACAGCCACCTAGGCCAAACTCCAGACACCGCCGACATAATGTTAATGCAGATACGTTCACTTAACACATTTCCTGCCACTTGGCTGACAATTTTCGTGATATGAGTTTGTGATCTGCCACTGAGATCTGGCGAACAACCCTCTCCTCTCACACAATGGATTTGCGTGGTCTTCCACTTCGAGCCCTGTCAGTCACATCTCCTGTCTCATTTTTCTTACTGAGCAAGCGAATGACTATAATTTGATTGTACTTCACCTTGGCTACAAATTTGCCAGCTTGGATAGCCTTTTTCATTAAGTACAACCACCTTCACATGTTCTTCTTTTGAAAGATTTCTAACTTTTCCAATGTTGTGGTTATGCTGTCATTGGAGTAGCAGACGGTTATGAAAACTGATTTTCCTGCTTCGTCATATATGCGCTTGAATGCTGTGTTGTGATTGGTTCCTCAAAACAAATGCCATTGGTTGAAAATTGGGTGATCTAATTGGACTGTTTCGATCCGGTTTTGATTCGAAATATTGACATTTTCAACATTCTGCAGTTTATGCATTACAAGTCTTAAATCTGAAGTCCTAAATCAATTTAAAATGTGCAGGGTGATAGAGCATATAATTCTGAACACGTCAGTATATAATATGCAGCAGTAGGCATCAGAAATATTGCTGTGATCTAGCAAAAAATATAGAACAATGTATTACTCGGAGGTGATGCAAAATGTTTGCATGGCTCTGTAATTGCAAATGCAGGGAAAATACTGGGGACAATACCAATAGCTATTGAACAATCTTGGTGCATACCACACGTTAATTTTTATGCAGTTAAAGTGCAGTAAGTGCAAAACTTTTCCATGCTTCAGCAAACCAGCCCTATGTTTCAACAGAAACAGTTTGAGCAGCGTTGTCCATAACAAGAAATATGCCCCATGTTATATACCCCTTAGAGCTTCTAACCCACCTACTGTGTAACAGCTAAGCAGGGAAGGCAATGGATAGAACACAATTTTGGAGTCTCTGCTTTCCTAGTCCCTGTGAGGCTGCACTGCCTACATATAGTTCGCTATGGCCCAGAGTTTGGGATATATCTTTAAAATGGAAGATGAATTGAGAAGTAGCTCTTCAAAATAAAAATTCAAATAAAACTTCTGACAATGCATATGCAGAGAAGGGCAACCACTGGACTTGGAGAATTCAAGCCCGGGGAGATCTTTGAATAGTATTTTGTCACCAGAGTACTGTTGTTTATGTACATATTTCTCCTTATCTGTTCTTGTATGTTAGAAGCCAGAGAAAATTTGCTTACAGGGTGGCCTTAAAAATATTTTAATTTACTCTATACATCTCATAGGAAAATATATACAGATTACTATGAACTATGTACATGCTTTGGTTCTATACTACAATATTTAAGCCACTGCTGCCATCCAGTGGGACTTGTTTACTTAGCAGAGCTCCATCTTTTATGTGAAACAGCCTGATGACATTTGGAGGGGGATTACTCTTAAAGAGCAGATGAGTGGCAAATTAAATGGTTAATTTTACTTGATTAACTTTGGATGGTTATTCAGTTACAGCTAATCAGTTAAACTATTGACAGCATGTTTAACTTTACCTGCCTAAACCCTGTGTAGTTAGATTCCCTGGTGCATGTCAGGATATACCGAAGAGCGGAAGGCCCAAAATTTTGAAGAGGCAGGCCTGCTGGCCGGAGGGTGTAGGCATCCCTATGGCCAGCCATCTAAGTAAGGTAAGGGGGAGAATGGAGGGTCATTGGAGGCATGGGGGTTGCATGGCGATGGGAGGGAGTGGGCATCTCACCCGCTGTAGGGGGAGGTTTTTAGTGTCATCAATGTGGCAGGCAAGAGTGGACATCTCTCCTGCTGAACTTCAATTTAGATTGTATTTTTTATTATTTTAATTTGCGTGGGGGAGCTTAGCAGTGTTGGGTGATTGTGTAACACAGCAGGAGAGAGTGGGATTTCTAACCGCGATGGTCAACACTCTAAATGCAACGACACTTGTGACATTTGCAAAACCACCATCGAAGGTAAGAGATGGCAACACCCTGGAACCAATAAATCTTTTACTTTTAAATCAGTTACCACTTGCAAATCTAAGTGGGCTGTATATGTCATCATATTCCCCTGTAGCATGATATACGTGGGCCGGACTCAGAGAACCGTTAGAACCCGCTTAATTGAGCATCGGTCACGGATAAACACTCAATCTATGAGTGCCCCCATGGTTCCAGATTATCTTGGTTGCAACGGAGGGAACAGTATTGGATCTTTGAACTCCAAGCTTTGACCCCCAGCGGACTCAATGATTACATCGAATGGCAATATACCTACTAGTATAGGTCATCAAGGGGTTTAGTCTAGCTCGTGCTGTCTCTGTTATGGCAGATACTTACCCTCCTTTTTTCTAGTTTTCTTTTTCCAGTTTCCTTTCACTAGTGTTTTTCTAGTATACTTTATTCATTCATTTTTCTGAATAGATGTGGATCTGGCAAGTCAGCTGTTTTAGTCAGCTGACTTATTCAACCAATTACATTTGTGTCTGCAGTTTAAATCGGAGGCGTCCTCTTCAGTCGAGTGCCATTTTCTACCTTGCTCTCCAAGCTGTGTCGGAGGATTTGAGAGACTCAGCGCAGTCAAGTTATTCCTGAAGAAGGGGGTGTGCACCCCCGAAACGGAGTCCCGTAGGACGAAGTCATCATTTGCTGGCTGTTTTCACACGGAGAAGCTAAGTACTTCCAGATTGTGTTTGGCTTGGCTAGATTTGGACACTTGTTTTTCCTTTTGGCCCCCTGGTTAGGGGACAGAGACAAACTCAAACTTAGTTACCTGAGTGTGTTTTTTTAATTTATTACATATTTTTTCACACATTGCACGTTATTGTTGCACTTTATTTACTTATTCACGCGGAGAGAGCCCGGGGATGTTTCACAGTTAACACTCTTCTGGGTGTAAGCCCGTGACAGCCTTTCCCCTGGGATTTCCCAGTGGTGGCTGTGTGACTGAGGGCTCTCCCGCTCCAATAATTTATATTAAAGCTAGCTGAGTTCTTCGTTTATCTTTGTCTCTTCCCCCTATCCATTTTCTATTCTTGGGGTTTGGGAGGTTTTTTGCTTGTTTTGTAATTTTTCTACCTCCCTTACTTTAGGGTTTCATTTTTATACGTTAAAATCATACATTCTAGTAGGTTAATCCATAAACATAACATTTTTTTTGTGTGTATATATATATTTATTGAATTTTTCAATATAATCAAGCATAACTTGTACAGAAAGGAAATTCAGCAAGAAATAAATGAATAGACATTATAATAAACATCGATCATCAAATATAAGCTTAAATCTCAACTCAAGTCCTCAAAAGGGATCCATAGTGGATGATAGGTGAATAATAATAAAGGAAAATTAAATTAGAAAGATAGCTCTATGGAACTCCGGGAGATGCAATTTAGGATCTTGCATCGGGCTTATATTTCTAGGGCTAGAGGACAGGCTATGGGCTTGTGGGCCGATGCTACCTGCTCTCATTGTAGGAAGGCATCGGGCACACTAGTACATATGTTTTTGGAGTGTCCCCATTCAGCTCTGTGGCTCCAGGTTCTCCCTTTTCTTGATGGCCTTCTTGGCAGGAAGGTACCCAGGTCTTATGGCCTCTTGCTCCTGGGAGACCTGGGAGAGGTGTCTGCTGCGGGATTTTCCCCACCCTCCCAGAAGTTCTTATATACGGCAATCCTGGTGGCAAAAAAGATTTTGCTTCTACATTGGGTGGTGGAGATGTGAGCTTCCTTTAGTCAGTGGCTCAACAAAATGCGGGAACTAGCTGCCTTCGAATTCCAGACCTATGCAGCTCCTATTAGTAATGACAAAAAACTGTATGTTTCTTTATGGAGGGCGTTTCAGGTTGCAGCTGACTCTGCAGTCTCTGCTCCCTTGCCATAATCTGGAATCTGGTCCCCGTTAGACTTGGGGACCCGCCTTCATGGGACTTCGCCCTACAGGACTGGTCGGTGCCTCTCGAGCTCGGGTGCTTGTTGTTTGATTGAGGGGTGCTTGGTGTATGTTTGGTGCAGATTGTGTGGATTGATTGAGAGGGATGATTTTGTCTGCTGGATGAGTGAGGGCTGGTTGCGTGGGGGGTTTCTATTTTTGAAAAATGATTTTGCAGTCTATGGTATCTTTAGGAGAGTCTTTTGCTGCATGTCTCTGAGCCCGAATTGGACGGGTTCCCCATTTTATTTTATCTTGCGGATTTTGGCTTCCTCCCAAGCGATTGTTTCGTATGCACCTCTCCTGTTGTACGGTTTTGTATTTACCAGCGATTTACTCTTCCTTTGTACTAGTACTTTGGTCCTTAGATTGGGCCTTGTTGTTTGTTCTTTTTGACTGCTTTCTCAATAAAAATTATTACAAAAAAAAAAAAAAAAGAAAGATATTAACTAGTTGACTGAGGTTGATACACCCTTTCTTAAATTAGCACTCATATTCAATCTTTCTCCAAACATGAAGTTGAGAGAAAGGTTGTCAGTTGAGATGGCTCAAAGAAAACAAATTTGTGTGAACGATAATTAATTACACATTTACATGGATGTCGCAAGTAAAATGTAGCCCCTAGAGCTATAACACCAGGTTTCCTTAACAAAAATTCACGTCTCCTTCGCTGAGTCTCCTTGGCCAAGCCTGGAAACATCTGTATCTTACAACCTAAAAATTATTTTTGTTTATTTTTAAAGAAAAGTCTCAGCAACCAGTTTTTATCTGGTGCGAGAGCTACTGTCAAAAGTAAAGTTGCTGGAGCCACTAATTCTTTATCAGATGTTTCCAAAATATTAGATATATTCATTAAGTCATGTCCCAAATTCTGTTGTTGTTGATCCTGTGTCTTATTTGGAAGGGAATAAACCTGTGTAAATGGAGGCAGTGTTTCTTCAGAAAGCTCTAATATTTCCAACATATAGCATTTCAACATTTCTTTAGGAGCTATCATAGGCACCCTGGGAAAGTTAATCAGTCTAAGATTATTATTCCAGGAAAAATTTTCCATTGCGTCCATCTTCCTTCTTAAGTTAGTATTATCTTTAATTAATGTCTCGGTAATTTGTTTAGAAACCTTTAATTCTTGGTAAACATTCTGTATTGAGGTCTTAGAGTCCTCAATTCCAATCTTCAGATTTTTAATCTCAGTCTCATGAACATTAAATTTATTTTCCAATTGTTTTAATTGTGGATTTATAGATTTTGCCAGATTAGCCACAAGATCCCACAGGGAGTCCAATGTTACCTCCCGGGGCTTCTCTATTTGAAAAGAGTGTAAATTAAGTTTACTTAGCTTTAGTATACAACTTGGATATATGTGACATTTATTATATTAATGAATTTATTTTCCAATGAACTAAGCAACTTGTAACTATAAGGTTTTATGTTTTCTCTATTTTTTGGTCACTTGTGTATGCTTTTTGATAACCCCTAATACAGCCTCTGGGTTTAACATGGCCATATTGGGTTTTATTGTCCAGTTACCTTTTACTGGTACCTTCTTGTCAATAAAATTATTTGACTTTTTATATATCATTTTGGTTTTCTTTAGAAGAAAATGCATTTCCTCTTTTTGTGTGCTTGTCCTATCGCCCACAGAGTTGGGTTTCTTTTGGCTTTCATTTCAATATTTGCCTGCATATTTTTGTCATATTAGTAGTCTCTTATTCTTATTTGGTGAAGTCTGTGCTTACCATGTAGGTTCTGAGTAAGGATCTGAAGCAATCTAGCTTATTCTCTTTTCTTACCTAGATATTTGTTGTTATAAATTTTCATACGTAAGGTTGGTGTCATTTGAATTCTTTGACTTTGTGCTAGTTGGTATGGTAAACCTCTGAGTGTCCATGTTCAGGGTTTTAGAAGGTCTGGCAGTAGTAGGAGATCTATGTTGCTGTTACTAAAATGACACCAAAATCTGAACAGAAATTTTTTTGTATTTTGAATTGTAAACTAAAATATTCTACTTTTGTAGCCATTGTTAGAAGAGTTTAATTGATTGATAAGAGAATGCTACATATGCTTTACCTTACTAGATAGATAGAATGACTAAGTACTAATGTTACTATAAAGTGAGAAATCAGGGTAGGAGCTAGGGGGCAGAATAGGGGACAGAACATGGGGTCTCTAACCAGAAAAGACACTCTGATGCTACTTGCACAAGCACCTCTGTGTTATTTTAATCAGGTTTTCTATTCTGCCTTTACCTATTCAGTTCAAGGTCAGATTATATTATAAGAGGTTGTGGTCAGTTACCCAAAATGTTACAATGGACAGATTGACATGGACATTCAATAGGGTTGCTAATACAGGTAGATCTCTATAACTAGTAATACAGTTAGATCATAGTTTCAACTATAGAATTACAAGTTTTGTTTCAAAAAACATTTGCATGTAATGTAAATAATGAGCTTCATGACTAAGGGTTTCATAGTTGAATTTTATTTGAAATCCAAGTACTTTCACATTGATTAAATAGGCAAGCACTGTTCTTTGGCACTGTGTTGAAGCTGCTAATACAAATGACCCTCACTTCTCATTTCTGTGGCTCTCAGCAGCTCCATCAATGTTAGTCATACAAGGTACTGATAAGATGGGGCGTGGAGGCTGAAAAAATAAACACAAAGTGAGGAATAGGAAATTAGAAGAACAATATGTTCATGGTACCAACAGCATACATAATCTCACCAGAGTAGATAAAGGTACTGGGTGAGTCTACAACAATTGCACTTAAAGCCCTCTAAACCACACTCTTAATATTTAAATAAAACAGTTTTTTCTAGTCATATTGTTCAGAGCAGACCTACAGCAGCACTCCAGAGTTCAGAATACTAACTCCACCACCAGCAACCATGGCTGTGATTCTGTGCCAGGTTATGGGATTTATCATTTCGGCAGTTGGGGTGGCTGGAATTGTGGCATCCACATGCATGAATCAATGGAGCACACAAGATCTCTACAACAACCCTGTGACAGCTGTGTTTAACTACCAAGGGTTATGGCAGACCTGTGTCCGGGAAAGTTCTGGCTTCACTGAGTGCCGGTCCTACTTTACTATTCTTGGCCTGCCTGGTAAGAACATTTTCTTCATTGACATTGACAACTGGAGAATTATGACTTGTCAGAAGTTATATGAGCCATCTAACTTGTAGAGTATAAGACATTAAACCAGGCTATCATAAAAAATAATGGATAAAATTCAGCATTTTTATTAAGACTATTTTAGAAAATAATCTGCAGCATTTACAGATTTGCAAAGATCAAAATACTAAACTTGACAAATTTTCAAAAGAAAATTTCAAAATTTACTGCCCATGTAGAGGGTAATTTCATAGCTGGGCACCTATTATAGAAACTAGTTATAGTACCTAATTTATAAAGAAAAATAGATGCAAACTTTTCTTCATAGAATACTAGTACAAATGGTTGAAAACACACATACAATATGGTATACATCAATCCTATAACTGAAGTAAATACCTACATATAAAATTAGCACATACATATGTAAAAGATAGAATTCTATAATATATAAGCACACCCTTGTACTCTGCCTATGCTCCTCCCAAACTCTACCATTGTGCATGCCCACAGACATAGTATGTGCTATAAAGTATCAAGCTATCATAGTATGTGCTTTTTTGCAAGATGGTATTTTTTAAGTGGTCATTTACATGCATAAATGACCAGGACAACACTATTTAAGTATCTTATTGCTGCCTAAAACTAGGTGTCTCTTTTTATACAATATATATGCATGTAAAAGTCTATCTCATATATAAATTGAAGGAAGTTTTGGGACTAAAAAAGGGCAAAATTGCTGTGACCCATGTAAAAGTTGAGAATTCTTCCTTCCACACATGGTCCAGTATTCCTCTTTTCCTACCCTCTACCCTGAGTTTGACATATCCTCCCCTCACTCAACCTCCCCCCCCCCCCCCACTACCCCAGTCTACCTTAAAATGTCTTTCTCTCTCTCTTTAGAAGTTGCCAATGGCATCAACAGCTATATACATATACATCCCTCCCCCTCTGATGCAACTTCCAGTGCCTATTGGATTGAATTATTTTATTTGATATAATAACACCAAAGTTTTTGGATGATATTTCAACAGCAAAAAAAGATTCTGGTTCAGGCTGCAAGCAACAATTTTTTGACATAATCCCTCATCCAAACAAAGTTAGCTTTTTTAAAGTCTAAAACCTTTGCTTTTGAATGAGCCCTCTATATACCTATCTTAGTATTACACCATACCATTCAGTGATCACTGGATGCTAGATTATCACCCACTGTAACATCAGAAACACTTTCCCAGTTTGTAAGTCCAGTATGACTAACGTGACCATTTATTTTTTTCATCAAAAGGGGACATCTATTAATTGTCAGTCCCGCCCCAATTTTGAAATCGAGAAGGAAATTCCGGGCCAGCCAGTCAGCGATTGACTGGCCCAGAACTTCCTCTCCGATGTCAAAATTTACATCGTGAAGAAGGCAAGAAGCAGCGGCGGTAGACCATGGTTTGAATTGGCGCAGCAGGGAGACAGGCTGCGGCGGTACATGGACTGGCGGGCGGGGGGGGGTTGAATCCACGGGGGGGTTGAATCAGACACTGGAGGGAGGGAAGGAGGTAGGCAGGCAGGCTTCGGGGGAGGGACAAAGACAAGGGAAGACATAGGAAGAAGCAGAGGCGGCGGACCAGGGTTTGAATCGGCGCAGCAGGGAGGGAAAGTGATCGCCCATCCTGGTGTCCCCGCGCACAGCTTCGGGATGCTGTCCCTGAAAACGGGACATTTCGGTGGGTCGGGACAACAGGACGGTCAGTCCAAAAACAGGACTATCCCATTGAAAACGGGACGTATGGTCACCTTAAATATGACCCATCTTGCGTGGTTCCATTACTAACTGCTGGAACAGTTCTCCTTGTAGAGAATCCAGGATCTCCCTACTTCTAGAAGACCCTGTAATAGGGATACCCTAATCAACATCTGGCATGTTAAAGTTACCTATTAGTAAAACTTCCCCTTTTTTAGATATATTCTGAAAGTCTACTATTAAATCTCTGTCTTCTTCTGTCTGTGAAGGAGGCCTGCATATCACACCAATGTAATATATATTCATCATTCCCTCTTTCCAAATTAATCCACATCATGGTTGGTCTGCAGATGGATGATTCCGTACCCATCAGAAGGTAATCACTAACCACCACTACTTTACACCTCCTAGTGGTCATGGATCCAGTAATATATTTAGATTTCAAGCTTTGGTCTTTCTTCTCCATGGGATGCTCTCATCTCCTCCGCTTTCAGTACAGCATACTGGTTCTTCAGTTCAAGGGCAGGAGGAGTCACACATACACTCCTCCTCTGATGTCAGAGGAGGGGCGGAACCGCTGCAGAGGGACGACAACTCCGGAGGACTATGGCAACCTGCAAGGATTGCTAAAGTACCCGAGATCCTTTGTGAAGGTTGCTTTCTGCTGCAGTCGGGTAAAGGGAGGTGCGGGAGGCCAGAAGGGAACACACAGGCCTTCCTGGGGGGAGGTACACTACTTCAGGTGCAGGCCTTCAGGGGGGTACAGGCCTTCAGGGATGGGGTGTAGGCCTTCAGGGGGGACAGACCTTTGGGGGAGGTACAGGCTTTCTGGGGGTATAGGCCTTTAGGGGGGACAGACCTTGGGGGGAGGTACAGTCCTTCGGGGGTGTAGGCCTTCAGGAGTAGGGTACAGGCCTTCAGGGTTTCGGGGGGGACAGGCCTTCAAGGGGGACAGACCTTCGGGGGAGGTACAGTCCTTCAGGGACAGGCCTTCAGGTGGGGATGCAGGTCTTCAGGGATGGGGTGTAGGTCTTTAGGGGGACAGACCTTTGCGGGGGAGATACAGGCCTTCGGGGGTGCAGGCCTTCAGGGTTGGGGTGCAGGCCTTCAGGGCGGGCAGGCCTTCAGGGCGGGCAGGCTTTCAGGGGTGGGGTGTAGGCCTTCAGGGGGACAGACCTTTGGGGGGAGGTACAGGTCTTTGAGGGTGCAGGCCTTCAGGGGTGGGGTGTAGGCATTCAGGGTGGGTGCAGGCCTTCAGGAGAAACAGATCTTTGGGGGAGGTTCAGTCCTTCGGGGGGACAGGCCTTCAGGGGTGGGGTGTAGGCCTTCGGGAGGACAGACCTTTGGGGGGAGGTATAGTCCTTTGGGGGGTACAGGCCTTCAGTAGTGGTGTGCATGCCTTCAGGGCAGGTGCAGGCCTTCAGGGGGGACTGACCTTTGGGGGAAGGTGCAGTTCTTCATGTGGGTGCAGGTCTTCAGGGGTTCAGAGGGGTCAGACCTTCAGGGGGAGATGCAGTCCTTCGGGGGGATAGGCCTTCAGGGATGGGGTGTAGGCCTTCAGGCGGGACAGACCTTTGGGTGGGAGGTGCCTCTGTCCTGTGTCTTTAGTGCCCCCAGTGCCTCCTTTCCATGTCCATAGTGCCCCCAGTGCCTCCTTTCCATGTCCATAGTGCCCCCAGTGCCTCTTTCCTGTGTCCTTAGTGCCCCCAGTGCCTCCTTTCCATGTCCATAGTGCCCCCAGTGCCTCTTTCCTGTGTCCTTAGTGCCCCCAGTGCCTCTTTCCCATGTCCATAGTGCCCCCAGTGCCTCTGTCCTGTGTCCATAGTGCCCCCAGTGCCTCCTTTCCATGTCCATAGTGGCCCCAGTGCCTCTGCCCTGTGTCCTTAGTGCCCCCAGTGCCTTCTTTCCATGTCCATAGTGCCCCCAGTGCCTCCTTCTAATGTCTTCCCTTGCCTTTGTTCCTCCCTGAAACCTGCCTTCCTGCCTACCTCCTTCCCTCCCTCTAGTGCCTGATTCAACCCCCCCTGTAGATTCAAGCCTCCCGCCCGCACGCCCGATTCAAACCCTAGTCTGCCACCGCTGCTTCTTGCATTCTTCCCGACGTCAATTTTGACATCGGAGAGGAAGTTCCGGGCCAGCCAGTCAGTGATTGACTGGCCTAGAACTTTCTCTCCGATGTCAAAATTGACATCGGGAAGAAGGCAAGAAGCAGCGACGGTGGACCAGGGTTTGAATCGGTGCAGTAAGGAGACAGGCTGCGGCAGTACATGGGCGGGCAGGGAGTTGAATCAGGCACTGGAGGGAGGGAAGGAAGTAGGCAGGCAGGCAGGCTTTGGGGAGGGACATCGGGTAAAGGGAGGTGCGGGAGGCCAGAGGGGAACACACAGGCCTTCCTGGGGGGGAGGTACAGTACTTCGGGTGCAGGGGTTCAGGGGGGACAGGCCTTCAGGGGGACAGATCTTCGGGGGGGAGGTACAGTCCTTCAGGGGGGACAGGCCTTCAGGTGGGGGTGCAGGCATTCAGGGATGGGGTATAGGCCTTCAGGGGGGGACAGACCTTTGGGAGGTACAGGCCTTTGGGGGGTGCAGGCTTTCAGGGGTGGGGTGTAGGCCTTCAGGGGGAAAGACCTTTGGGGGTGGTACAGTCCTTAGGGGATGTAGGCCTTCAGGGTTGGGGTGCAGGCCTTCAGGGCAGGTGCAGATCTTCATGGGGGACAGACCTTTGGGGGGAGGTGCAGTCCTTCGTGGTCAGGCTTTCAGGGGTAGTGTGTAGGCCTTCAGGGGACAGACCTTTGGGGGAGGTACAGTCCTTCGGGTTGGTGCAGGCATTCAGGGCGGGTGCAGGCCTTCAGGGGAGACAGACCTTCGGGGGGAGGTGCAGTCCTTCAGGGGACAGGCCTTCAGGGGTAGGGTGTAGGCCTTCAGGGGGACAGACCTTTGGGGGAAGTATAGTCCTTCGGGGGACAGGCCTTCAGGGGTAGGGTGTAGGCCTTCAGGGGGACAGACCTTTGGGGGAGGTACAGTCCTTTGGGGTGGTGCAGGCCTTCAGAGGTTCAGGGGGGACAGACTGGGGGGGAGGTTCAGTCCTTCAGGTGGTAGGTGCAGTCCTTTGGGGGGGACAGGCCTTCAGGGGGAGACAGACCTCCATGGGAGGGGGTCCTGGTGTAGAAGTATATGGAGGGGGGAGGGTAGGGGGGTTAAAAGATATGTGTATATGCCGGAACTTTGGGGGGAAGAAATAATGGGTCTAAAAACAGAGGAGTGGGAGAAAGATGATGGATAATGGGATATAGGGAGGGAAGGAACAGAAAGGGAGAGAAGTTGGACACAAGGGATGGAGTGGATGGGGGATAGAGATACTGGATAGGAGGATAGTTGGGAAGATAAAGGGAGAAATGGTGGAACCTGGGTTGGTGGGGTAGGAGGGAGATATGCTAGATGAAAGGGTAGTTGAGAAAAGTTGAATATGTGGATGGAAACGGAAAAAAGGGAAAGATGCCAGACCTCCGAGGGAGGGAAGGGAAACTGAAGTGGAGGATAGAGATAGCAGATGGATGGTTAGCACGGAGAAAGAAGAAAGAAGGAGACCCTGGCAAGCAAGACAACCAGAGCCTGGGACCAACAAGAGCCTGGGACCAACAAGATTTGAATATTTACCAGACAACAAAAGGTAGAAAAAATAATTTTATATTCTGTTTTGTCATTACAATATGTCAGATTTGAAAAGTGTATCCTGCCAGAGTTGGTGTTAGACCGCAAACGTGAGCTAGGATTTAACAGAGAGAAGAAAAGTCATTTTTGTTTCTTTATTTTGTTTACACCACAGTGCCAGCGTGGTTAGGAGAAACCAAAGGGGGTGAAAAAACTATAAAATAAACCTACCAGGATGTTTGAAAAAAACACCCAATTGGGCAGGAAAATCGAATTGAAAAACCAATTCAATAGGCTGAATCAAATTGAAATTTTTTTTCCTGAATTGGGTGGCACTAGTTTGCGCTACTGTCTTAGACTTTAGGACCTGGGAATGGGGAGAGATGGCATCCCAGTACTTTATAATGCAAGTGAAACGAGGATTTGGTCAGACTTTTGAAGGGTCTGCAGAAGAAAAATATTGTATAGGCCGGGGACATGAGACAACAGGAACTGGGAACTTTTTTTCCTTCTGTTTTTGTGAATGGCAAGGCTGAGGATGTCAGAGAGTTCAGTTAAAATATGTGCTTTATAAGAAAATATAATAATGTGTTTTTTAAAGTTTATAAACATTGCTGGCCTACCCGACGAGGTGTTCCTAGTGGTGGTGGTTGTGGCAGCGTGTCAATATGTTGAGAGGAAGAGGTGGTCTGGTAAATTCTGTTGAGAAAACTCCGGGCCCATTTCCACCCCCCAGTTAGTCCATTCTACTCAATGTTTTGGGATCTTTTCCAGTGGTTTGTCAGCATCTCCTTCTGGTCCAAGGAAGGAAACTTTATTAATCTTAGCACTGACCTACAGAATATGTTTGTAACAGCGCTGCTTGTGTGGCATTAGGCTATATAGTAATCGAAAGAAAAAAGCAGACCTTTGCACATTTTTGCACTATATGGTGGGTGTACGAGGAGATTCACATTTCCTGCACAGCTAATCCATGTGAAGTTACCTTGTTATGTATTTGACATCTAGCAAGGTCTCTGTTTGAAAGGAAAGATCTAAGCTTAAAACTGAAGTGGCCAGAAATTATGGTAAAAGCAGATAGCATAGCTGGTTTTAAGAAAGGTTTGGACAAACTCCTGGAGGAAAAGTCCATAGTCTGTTATTAAGACATGGGGGAAGCATCTGCTTGCCCTGGATTGGCAGCATGGAATGTTGCTACTCTTTGGGTTTTGACCAGGTACTAGTGACTTGGATTGGCTACCATGAGAATGAGCTACTGGGCATGATGGACCATTGGTCTGACCCAGTTAGGCTATTCATATGTTATGTTCTCATCTGTAGGGGCCTTTGTTTTCACTTCTTATGTTAATGTATTTTTTTTTCTGGGAACTTATCAGTGTTTTTTATAATGGGAACAAAAATGGAAGAGAATTAATGTTTGTGGAATGGGGAGGGGGTAACTAATTTCTTCAGCTAAATAAGTTTACTTTGGTGTTCAGAAGCCAGGCCATTAAAAATGAATATGCTAACAGTACAGGATCCCTAGAATAGAGGTTCCCAAACTTTTTAATGTCTCCTTTTTTTTTTTTACCTATCTTCCTCTTTCTTTCACCCCTCCCAGTATCCACTTTCCTCACATGTTCTTAAGATAAGCCATGCTATGTCAAGCCAAGTTCCTTTGGCAGTCTGCATCACAAGTAGCTGACAAATACCAAAGAGTAGATCATATTTTTCACAGTTGATCTGAAACAATATGATGGCTTTTACTAGTCTTTTCATTCAGCCATCTCCGTTCTGTTCTCCATACTCTCTCTCTTGTTCTCCTGCTTGGGCAATTGGTCCCAATCCTAACTCTTTAAACTCTTACCCCACTGGTTCAAATTGCCACCTTTCCAATCTTATTCCTATTCCTCCTCTCTTTCTCATGTACCTCAAGCTGCAACATTCGACCTCCAACTCTACAACCTATTGACCTTGACCAGAGACTACAAAACCTTCAAAACAGAAATAAAAACCCTTCTATTCAAAAAACACATAAAACCAAACTATCTCAATCAGATGTCCCAAGCATCACCTGCAACTACTCCATATATACTTCTTTTTTAATATATATTCTTTATTCATTTTTAAACTTTCACAAGGGATAAAAAAAATTACAGTTCTGTATACTTTAATATCACTTATTAATTAAGCATATATTAATTCATATAATAATTCCTCCCTCCCTCCCTTCTTCCAAATAACTTCTTAATTTCATATAAGTTTAAAAAACTCAAACCTACCCTCCCCCCACCCTATACTTCAATAATTAAAAGGGGAAGAAATAAATTATTAGTTATTATCAATCATTACAATAATTCGTTAATGGCTCCCAAACATCATTAAACCTTTTATACCGTCCCTGCTGAAAAGCTAAAATTCTTTCCATTTTAAAGATGTGGCACAATGAATTCCACTAAAAATTATAATTTAGTCTATCATAATTCTTCCAATTTCTTTTAATTTGTTGAATGGCAACTCCTGTCATTATGAGTAAAAGTTTATTGTTTTTAGAGGATATTTGACTCTTTGCCCTCATTGATGTACCAAACAATATTGTATCATATGTAAGTGCTATCGGGTTCTCAAGTAAATTATTAACCTGACCCCAAATA
Source organism: Geotrypetes seraphini (assembly GCF_902459505.1). Lineage (NCBI taxonomy): Eukaryota > Metazoa > Chordata > Amphibia > Gymnophiona > Dermophiidae > Geotrypetes > Geotrypetes seraphini. Next base: position 91,268,329 of record NC_047092.1, read on the forward strand.
GATTTCCAAAAACAATGTATCAGAGGACAATGAAATAATAAATGATCCAATGTCCCAGCTTCAAGATGTCAGTGCCAACATCTATTAGACTTAGAATAATCTAACTTTTGTAAACGCACCGGGGTCCAAAATGCTCTATGTAACACTATACATCTCATCCTCCAAGACCAAATTCGTGGCCATTGAGACGTAGTAATTTGATGCTTAATCTCAATGCTCCAAATATCCCGAAGGCCCTTTTTTGGTTTCTTATTTATAAATCCAGATATTAATTTATACCACTGTGCAGCGATCACAACACGATCCAGTGCAGGCTTGAAATTGGATCATCAAAGGGGAAAAGAACCACAACGACGGCACTCAACTTCAAAAAAGGAAATTATGATGCCATGAGGGAAATGGTGGGAAAGAAACTCAAAGGCAACATAGGGAAGACGGAATCCGTAGAAAAAGCCTGGACCTTACTCAAGGGGACTGTGCACGAAGCGCAAAACCTATGCATCCACAAGTTCAGAAAAGTGTACAAAAAAATAGAACAAAAAACCCAGTGTGGATAACAAATGCAGTGAAGAAGGCGATAAGCGACAAGAAAGCATCGTTCAGAAAATGGAAAAAAGACCAAACAGAGGAGAACCAAAAAGTGCACAAAGAACACCAGAAGGAGTGTCACCGAGTGGTTAGAAAAGCAAAAAGAGAATACGAAGAGAGATTGGCAGAGGAAGCAACAAACTTCAAGTCGTTCTTCAGATACGTCAAGGGGAAGCAACCGGCGAGAGAAGAAGTGGGACCATTGGACGATGGAGACAGAAAGGGAGTAGTAAAAGAAGAGAAAGAGATAGCTGACAGGTTAAATGAGTTCTTCACGTCAGTCTTCACGATGGAGAATGTAACCAACATTCCGGAACCCGAGGAGATCGTAATAGGAGACCAAGACGATAAGCTGGTCAATTTAGAGGTAAGCCAAGAGGATGTACTCAAGCAGATCGACAGACTAAAGAGCGACAAATCGCCAGGTCCGGACGGCATTCACCCAAGGGTACTCAAGGAACTAAAAGACGAAATAGCGGAGCCACTTCGACAGATATGCAACCTATCCTTAAAAACCAGAGAGATCCCGGAGGATTGGAAAATAGCAAATGTCACGCCCATCTTCAAGAAGGGCGCAAGGGGAGACCCAGGAAACTACAGGCCGGTGAGCCTGACCTCAGTCCCGGGAAAGATGATGGAGGCACTGATTAATGACAGCATCTGTGAGCGCATCGAAAAAAATGGGCAGCTAAAACCGAGTCAACATGGCTTCTGCAAGGGTAGGTCATGCCTCACAAACTTATTGTACTTCTTTGAGGGGGTGAACAGCCAGGTGGATAAAGGGGAATCTATAGACATCATTTACCTTGACTTCCAAAAAGCCTTCGACAAGGTACCACACGAGAGACTGCTTAAAAAGATATGGAACCACGGGGTACAAGGGGAGGTCCACCGATGGATCAAAAACTGGCTGGCAAACAGGAAGCAGAGGGTTGGCGTAAAGGGCCACTACTCAGACTGGAAAGGGGTTACGAGCGGAGTTGCGCAGTGGCCGGTGCTGGGACCGCTCCTGTTCAATATCTACATAAACGACCTAGAGGCGGAACCAATGTGAAGTCATTAAATTTGCAGATGACACCAAACTATACAGCAGGGCTCAAACCAGGGAAGACTGCGAAGATCTCCAAAAGGATCTAACGCAGCTGGAAAAGTGGGCCGAAAAATGGCAAATGAGCTTCAACATAGGGAAATGCAAGGTCATGCATGTGGGGAAAAAGAACCCGATGTTCACATACAAAATGGGGGGAACACCACTAGGGGTCAGTAACCTGGAGAGAGACCTGGGAGTGATGGTAGACGCAACACTGAAGGCATCAGCGCAATGCGCCACGGCCTCAAGGAAAACAAACAGAATGCTGGGTATCATTAAGAAGGGTATTACGACCAGGACGAAGGAAGTCATCATGCTGCTGTATCGTGCAATGGTGCGGCCGCATCTGGAGTACTGTGTCCAGTACTGGTCACCGTACCTCAAGAAAGACATGGCAGTACTTGAGGGAGTACAAAGAAGAGCAACTAAACTGATAAAGGGAATGAAAAATCTCCCATATACCGACAGATTGAAGCAGTTGGGACTTTTCTCCCTGGAAAAGCGGAGACTTAGAGGAGACATGATAGAAACCTTCAAGATCCTGAAGGGCATAGAAAAAGTAGACAGGGACAGATTTTTCAAATTAAGGGGCACCACAAGTACAAGGGGGCACTCGGAGAAGTTGAAAGGGGACAGGTTTAGAACAAACGCTAGGAAGTTCTTTTTCACTCAGAGGGTGGTGGATACATGGAACGCGCTTCCAGAGGCAGACAAGAAAACATTAAATGGTTTCAAAGAAGGTTTGGATAGATTCCTAGAAGAAAAAGGGATTGAGGGGTATAGATAGGTATAGACCATTACTCAGGCAATGGGCCTGATGGGCCGCCGCGGGAGCGGACCGCTGGGCAGGATGGACCTATGGTCTGCCTCAGCAGAGGCAACTTCTTATGTTCTTATCACTAAGATTTTTCCATTCAGGGAACCCTGCCTGAATGGCTTGCTTCAATTGCAACCATTTATAATTTTGTGGTTTATTAAGGTCATATTTACTTTACAATTGTGAAAAGTCAAGCATCCTACCAATAGAAATGACATCATCTAAAGTACGTATGCCTGCCTTCACCCAATATTTCCAGATAACCTTATAACCGCCAATTTTAATCTTGGAGTTTAGCCCTATTGTCTGATATGTTGATTTTAAAATTGAAATGGGTGTTAAATCATTAACATATCTTAATGTTTTCCATGTATCCATAAATATTCTGTGGTTTTTATATATCCTAGGCATTTTAATGCTAAGGATATGACTTAATCTCAAAGGATGTAAGCTTAGGCACTGTGTTCAAATCAATTTGAATGAAAAGTAAGGCTAATGTAAATATAATTCTACAGGGAGAAATTGTCTCACTGCATTAATTGCCTTCATTCAGTTTTATATTCATTAATAGTTCACGGTTCCTTAGCGGGCCACCACATACTCAATTATTCTCATAGTGTGTGGCTTTATGCTCCCACTCCTCATTGGAACCACTTTATTTTTTAATTTTATACTTGTTTGCAATTTTATAAGTATGTATTAACTACTACGAATACTTAGCTTTAAGCTGTTGGCTTGTTAGCAAGACGCTGTGCAGGGGAGTTTTTACGAAAACACCAACATGTTTCGCCCGTGTGTATTAATGGGCTTTCTCAAGGCTCCAACTCCCTGTGAAACATAAAATACAAGTCTAGATTAAACTAATCCACATTCCCAGCTTCTTAAAGCGCTGTTGCCAAGTATAGTTATCTAAAACGTTATTTAAATCATTCTTACCGCTCATAAACATTCAGCCACCAAAGCGCCTAAGCGAAATGGCTGGCCGACTTCAAGTCACATGATTTATAGACTCCCTCCCCCCGTACGTCAACCGTCCACCATATTGTGAGCCGTGACGTCAGGGGTTGAAGTCAATTCTTTTATATATCTCAAAGGAAACATGAGTTGCCACTCCAACGTCAACCAATCTGGAAACTCCTTCATGAGCTCAGGGAGGATCCAGTACATACCTTGATGCATAATATAGGGTTCATGGTACCTATAAAAGTTGGGAAAATTTACCCCACACTCTCCAATTGGCATTTGCAAAGTTACCATAGCAATTCTTGCAGATTTCCCAAGCAAAATAAATTTTGTTAAAACTCTATTTAACTTCTTATAAAAGGACCCCTGAAAATAGATTGGTAACATACTCATTTGATAACAAACTACAGGCAAAATCATTATTTTAACAGTCTGAACTCTCCCCCACAAGACAGATGCAATGGGTTCCATTGCTCGCACTTCTCTGTAACCTTTGTCAATAAAGATTTTTCATTTATCTTCATCGCTTCTTCTAATGTATTTTTAATCTGAATTCCTAAATACTTAATACCTTCATCTTTCCATATAAAGGAAAATAAATCAAATAATCCTTTTTGACAATGAATATTTAATGGAAGAATCTCTGATTTATCCCAATTTATTTTATAACCTGATATTTCTCCAAATTTATTTATCAACTAGTCTTATAGCCCGTTACATTAACGGGTGCTAGAATATATGTGTGTGTGTCTCTCTTTATTTCTTTCTCTCTCTCTCTCTCTCCTTAGCCGCTTTCTGTATTTCTGTCTTTCTTTTTCCTCAGCTGTCCACCCATTCTCCCTTCCTTTTACCTTCCCTGTGTCCACCACTACCCCTTCACTTCTCCCCTTATCCAGCAGCAGCCCTTCTCCCTTTTTTTAATCTCTCCCCTGTCCAGCAGCACCTCTTTCCTGTCCCACTGTCCAGCAGTAGGCCTCCCTTCCTTTTTCTCCCCCCCATCTCTTCCCCTGTCTATCAGCACCTCTTTCCTGCTCCCCCGTCCAGCAGTAGGCTTCCCTTCCTTTTTCTCCCTCCGTCTCTTCCCCTGTCCAGCAGCACCCCTTACTTCGTGTCTGCCCTCTGCCGATAGCCACCGACGTGGCCTGCAGGTGCCAACAGCCGCCGCGACCTGCAGACTCCGACAGCCACCATGGCCTGCAGAAGCCAAGAGCCGCCACAGCCGACAGCCTCTGCGCCGCCTGAAGCCGACAAAACCCTAAGCCGCGCATGCACATTTCTTCCTGCGGGGACCTACAGTACACAGAAAATGGGAGCACGCAGGTAAGAGTGCGCATGCGCGGCTTAGGGTTTTATTATATTAAATTCCAATAAGTGTAGAATGGTATATTCCGGATTCCTCAAATGAAGCAAAATATCATCCGCATAAGCAGAAACTTTATATTCCCAACCTGAAAAATGAATACCCTGAATCTCCTTTGATTGTTGTATAGCCAATAATAGGGGTTCCAATACAATATTAAACAATAAAGGAGACAACGGACATCCTTGTCTAACACCCCTCCGCAGTTTAAAGCTATCCGAAAAATTATTATTACTATATAATTTAGCCGAAGGGGAACTATACAAGGCTTGAATCATTTGTATAAATCCTGAACCAATTCCAAACCATTCCATTGTCTGGTACATGAAGGTCCATTCCACACGATCAAAGGTCTTTCCTGCATCCAATGACACAAAGAAGGCTGGATCAGTTAAATTTTTTGATAAATTTAACATATGGAATGCCAATCTGGTGTTATTAGAAGAATGTCTTTGAGCAACAAACCCTGTCTGGTGCATTCCAATGATATATAGGAGAGTTTTAGCCAATCTCATGGCTAAAGTTTTTGCCAACAATTTCTCATCCACATTAATCGATGAGATAGGCCTGTAGTTTGAGACCAAAGTAGGATCTTTATTTGGCTTAGGCAATACAATAGTTAAAGATTCCGCCATAGTACCTGTAATACAACCATTATTCAGTTGTTCTTGATATAAATTTAATAAATGGGGTATTAATGTAATTTGAAATGATTTATAAAATTCAACAGTGAATCCATCACCTCCTGGAGTGGATCCCACTCGAACAGACTTCAATGCAGCCTGTATTTCCTTCAATGTAATCGGCTTTTCAAGAGATTCTTTTAAATGATCAGGAATTTTATGTCTAACAATTAATTTTAAAAATTCAACTCCTTCAGTTTTCTTATTTGAATCAAGCTCGGAAGAATATAATGCTTTGTAAAAATTCAAAAATTGTTCCAAAATGTTATTAATTTTAGAATGAGATTCTCCTTTTTCATCTTATATTGCCTATACACAAATGCTAGGAGCCTAAGGGCTAAAATGGGAGAGCTGGAAATCTTAGCCAACAAAAAAAGCCTAGACATAATTGGAGTCACAGAAACGTGGTGGACTGATGACAATAAATGGGATGTGGCTTTACCAGGGTTCAAAATCTACAGGAGAGATAGGTCACACAAAAAGGGTGGAGGAATAGCGCTATATATAAAGGATTCCATACCTTCAACCAGGATGGAAACAACAACAAGGGCGGATGACTTGGAATCACTATGGGTTAAGCTATCCAGAGGAACTGGAGCAGACATAAAACTAGGTCTGTACTATCGCCCACCGGGACAAATGGAAGAAATCGACCAGGATCTGGAGGCTGAACTGGGGCAGGTATGCAAAAGCTGAAGTGTGGTGGTGATGGGGTCTTCAACTACCCGGGAATAGACTGGAGTATAGGGCACTCAAACTGCACGAGGGAGACCAAATTCCTGGAGGTCACGAGGGACTGTTTCATGGAACAGCTGGTCACGGAACCAACACGGGGAGATGCCACTCTTGACCTAATCTTCACCGGACTTGGGGGACCCGCTAAAGAGGTGGCGGTACTAGCCCCACTAGGAAACAGCGATCACAACACGATCCAGTACAGGCTAGAAATTGGATCATCAAAGGTGAAAAGAACTACAACGACAGCACTGAACTTCAAAAAAGGGAATTATGATGACATGAGGAAAATGGTGGGAAAGAAACTCAACGACACCGCAAGGAAGATGGAGTCCGTAGAAAAAGGGCACAGTGCACGAAGCACAAAACCTGTGCATCCCCAAGTTCAGGAAAGGGTGCAAAAAAATAGAACAAAAATCCCAGTGTGGATAACAAATGCAGTGAAAAAGGCAATAAGTGACAAGAAGGCATCATTCAAAAAATGGAAAAAGGACCAATCAGAAGACAACCAAAAGGAGCACAAAAAACATCAAAAGGAGTGTCACCGAGTGGTTAGGAAAGCAAAGAGAGAATATGAAGAGAGACTGGCGGGGGAAGCAAAAAACTTCAAATCATTCTTCAGGTACGTCAAGGGGAAGCAACCAGCAAGGGAGGAAGTGGAACCCTTGGATGATGGAGGCAGAAAGGGAGTGGTAAAAGAGGAAAAGGAGATAGCTGACAGGCTAAACGAGTTCTTCACTTCAGTTTTCACGAGGGAGGACACAACCAACATTCCGGAACCTGAGGAGATCGTAAAAGGAGATCAGGATGAAAATCTGATCCAACTAGAGGTGAGCAAGGTGGATGTCCTCAGGCAGATAGACAGGCTAAAGAGCGACAAATAGCCAGGTTCGGACAGCATTCACCCAAGAGTACTCAAGGAACTAAGGAACGAAATAGCTGAGCCACTTCGACAAATATGCAACCTATCCTTAAAAACTGGAGAGATTCCGGAAGATTGGAAAATAGCAAATGTCACGCCCATCTTCAAGAAAGGCTCAAGAGGAGACCCAGGAAACTACAGGCCGGTGAGCTTGACCTTGGTCCCGGGAAAGATGATGGAAGCGCTGATTAAAGACAGCATCTGGGAACACATTGAAAACACTGGGCAGCTAAAGCCGAGCCAACATGGCTTCTGCAAGGGCAGGTCATGCCTCACAAACTTGTTATACTTCTTTGAGGGGGTAAACAGCCAGGTGGATAAAGGTGAATCTATAGACATCATTTAACTTGACTTCCAAAAAGCCTTCGACAAGGTACCACATGAAAGACTGCTAAGGAAGCTATGGAACTACGGGGTGCAAGGGGAGGTCCACCAATGGATCAAAAACTGGCTGGCGGACAGGAAACAGAGGGTTGGAATAAAGGGCCATTACTCAGACTGGCAATGGGTCACGAGCGGAGTTCCGCAGGGGTCGGTGCTGGGACCGATCCTGTTCAATATATTTATTAACGACCTGGAGGCGGGAACAAAATGTGAGGTTATTAAATTTGCGGATGACATCAAACTATACAGCAGGGTTGAAAACACGGAGGACTGCAAAAATCTCCAAAAAGATCTGACAGCACTGGAAGAGTGGGCCAAAAAGTGGCAAATGAGCTTCAACATAGGGAAATGCAAGGTCATGCATGTAGGGAAAAAGAACCCGATGTTCACTTACAAAATGGGAGGATCACCGCTAGGGGTGAGTAACCTTGAAAGAGACCTGGGAGTGATGGTAGACACATCATTGAAGGCGTCAGCGCAGTGCGCCACAGCCTCAAGGAAGGCAAATAAAATGTTGGACATCATTAAGAAGGGTATCACGTCCAGGACGAAGGAAGTCATCCTGCCACTGTACCATGCAATGGTGCGCCCGCACCTGGAGTACTGTGTCCAGTACTGATCGTCGTACCTCAAGAAGGACATGGCAGTACTTGAGAGAGTCCAGAAAAGAGCAACTAAGCTAATAAAAGGTATGGAACACCCTTCCGGAAGCCGTGATAGGAAATAGCACAGTACAGGGTTTCAAGGAAGACCTGGATAGGTTCCTGGAGGACAAAGGGATTGAGGGGTACAGATAAGAGCAGTGGAAGGTTTAGAGATAAGTGTAGAGGTAGGTATAAAATTAGTCAGGGACTGCTGCTCAGGCAATATGCCTGATGGGCCGCCGCGTGAGCGGACCGCTGGGCGGGATGGACCTCTGGTCTGCCCTGGCGGAGGCGACTACTTATGTTCTTATGTTCTTATGGAGGACCTCTCATATACTGACAGACTGAAAAAGCTGGGACTTTTCTCCCTGGAAAAGCGGAGACTTAGAGGAGACATGATAGAAAGCTTCAAGATCATGAAGGGCATAGAAAGAGTAGACAGGGACAGATTTTTCAAATTATGGGGAACCACAAGTACAAGGGGGCACTCAGAGAAATTGAAAGGGGGAAGGTTTAGAACAAACGCCAGGAAGTTCTTTTTCACCCAGAGGGTGGTGGATACATGGAAGCGCTACCGGAGGATGTAATAAGCAGGAGCACACTACAGGGCTTCAAAGAAGGTTTAGATAGGTACCTGGAAGACAAAGGGATTGAGGGGTACAGATAGGAGTAGAGATAGGTTATAGGGATAAGATTAGAGGATTAGAGGCAGTTACAAAATTAGTCAGGGACACTGTTCAGGCAATTAGGCCTGATGGGCTGCCGCGGGAGCGGACCGCTGGGCAAGATGGACCTCTGGTCTGCCTCAGCGGAGGCAACTTCTTATGTCCTTATGTTCTTTTACAGCTACAATTTTTACTTTCTTTTTCTTTGCTTTGAGATAGTTAGCTAACATTCTTCCTGACTTATTCAAATTATCATAATACAATGCCTGCTGATAGAATAATTCTTTTTAAGCTATTCTTCAGGAAATCTCATTATATTTAAATTTATTTTTTAGTAACTCCTGTAATGTATTTTGATCCCATTTTAAAGCCAATATCAATTCTAAATCTTTAATCTTTTTTTCCAAATTAGAGAACTCCAATTTAAGCTTTTTTTATATGAGCTGAAAATGAAATAATATGCCCTCTCATGGTAGCTTTAAAGGTATCGCACCGAGTTCCCATAGAGATTTCTTCTGAAGTATTTAATTGAAAATACTCATTCATTTTTTGTTGTAATTCTTCAATAAAGTTATCTTCAGCAAGCAGAGCATTATTGAATCTTCATACAGGTCTACTATAATCTTGATCCGTCATTTGTAATTCAATCCATACTCCTCCATGATCTGAAAAAATAATTGGATCAATGACAGCTTTTGTAACTTGCTGAATTAAAGTATCTGACACAAAAAATAATCTATTCTTGAAAAGGATTTGAGAACAAAATGAAAAATCCTGATCATTAAAATGTAATAATCTCCATATATCTTTTAATCCACAAGATTGGACTAAATTGTCCAGCCCTAATGATTTCATTATTCTACCTGGTTTTTTTTTTATTATCAATCAAAGGATCCATAACTGCATTAAAGTCCCCAGCCATGATCAAATTAGATGTAGTCAATGGTAAAAACAACTGTTGAAGAGATTTAAAGAATTCCATTTGACCCGAATTAGGTGCATAAACATTAATAAGTGTCTAGATATCATTCCCTAAGCTCATGCCCACTTGAACCCATCTTCCCAAAATATCTGCAGAAATTAATCTAAAGATTCCAGAACATTTTTATTTATTAAAATAGCTACCCCTGCTTTTTTACCTCTTGCTGGAGCATAAAAACAATGTTTCACCCAATCTCCCTCTAACTTTGATGATTCAACTGCCAAAAGATGAGTTTCGTGAATGTAATAAATATCTGCTTCTTCTTTCTTTAAGAAACTAGGGGGCTCATAATAAAAAACATCTAAAAAGTGGCCTAAATGGCTACTTGGATGATCAAAAAGCCTGATCGTCCAAGTACCCATAATCAAAACTGGTTTTAGACGTATCTAAAACCAACTTAGACCTTTCCCCTACCTCTAAATGCACAGAGAGAAAAGAGGCATTTTTAGAGGAGGGGAAAGGGCAAGTGGTGGGCGGAAAGTGGGCTGACCTATATCTAGGTGTGCAGCAGGTATAACCAAAACTTTAGGCAGGTTGCCTAGTCGGCACATATACGTTTTGACTTAAACCAAGTCAAAACAGATATAAGTGCCGAAAAAGGGGTTGCTGAGCTGATGGCGGCTGACACGATCAGTTCAGTGGCCCGGCAACCTACCCACACCCCCACCGCAACCATCGTGGAAGGAGAGATGACTCAACTTCCCTACTGTGATGCAATCACCCCTCTACCTGAACTGCCACGACCCCCAACAAGAGAAATGCCCAATCTCTCCTGCCACGGGTTGTAGCAATTCATGTAGAGGAGTGATCACATCGCAGCAGGGGAGATGGCCAATCTCTCCTGTCATGATACATCACCCCCTGACAACATTGGGGCAAGAGGGAGCCCAAGCCCTCTTACCCCATCGACAACCCTGACTTCCCTGACTACGATTGGGGCAAGAGGGAGCCCAAGCCCTCTTGCCCCGTTGACAGCCCTGACTCAATTGAGCCAAGAGAGAGCCCGAGACCTCCTGGCCACGTGACCCCACCCCCTACAAGATTGGGCAAGAGGGAGCCCACCCCCTCCTGCCGAGGTGGACCCCTAGCCCCCACTCCCACTAAAATATTGGCAGGAGGGATCCCAGGCCCTCCTGCCCTCGACTGGCTCCTCCTTCACCTAAAAGCCCTTGTTTTAAATGTTTGGGGCTTAGGCTTTTTTAGGTTGATTATATGGTATAAATTTAGATGTAGTGGTGGTCAGGGCGTTTAAACAGCTGAATGTAGAGGCAGGCCATTATAAAAAAATAACCTCCTTTAGGACTTTTTTTGATAATGGACATTTTCCCTGCTTCTACTTTCAACGTTTAAGGCCTTAGGCCAAAAGGGGACTTAGACGTTTTTTTAAAAAATTATGCCCCTCCACGAGTCTTCTTTCTTTTAATCAGATGGTTGAGGCCATTAACGTTTAAAGAGAAAAATTTAATAACCATTTTTGATCTCATGCATAGATATTCTATAACATAATCCCAATAATCCCCCTTTTTTTCCAATAAGTAAATAATGTACCTTTTCCCTGCCCACTTATCCCTTTCTCCTTCCTCCCCCCTCCCCATACAAGTTTTAACTGCTTGGAAGTATTTTCTGTGAAGCTAAATCCCAAAGCTCCACCCTAAACCTTAAATTTATCAAATTCCTATTTCAAATTGATTATAAAGAAATAAGATAAGTATATCTATATAGCATTTGATTAATAGTATGACCAAAATATCATCCTATATAACACATTAATTAATCTCATTAATCCATATGTCCAAATTATTAATGTTTCAGAACACTTACAAATCAATAAAATCCCTTGTATCTCTATCTATATTCATTGTAATTCTATATTACAATCACATCCACTATCTAATATAATTTGGAAATCTCATTCTATTTTTAATTAAATATATTAGAGAAAATATTCCATTTAATATCATGAGATCTCCTATGAATAGATAATCATATTCATTCAAATTCATATTCTAAACTCATTATGAAAAAATCTTATAATTATAATAGTACAACATACATTTGCATATATTTTAAAATTATTATGACCCTTGACAGACATATTAATTCATCCCCTTATATCCTATACTTAATTGATATATATCAAATTCGTTAATGATTTAATTATTATATATTTTTTTCATTTTTAAATTAATTCATTTTCATATAAATCATACCCTTTCCCCTATCTATCATTATTCTAAAGCCTACTTTCCTTTTGAAACCAGTTTACATCATGTGTTATATATTTATTTTGTGAAATCCTTAACCTTTAACAAATAAAGTGTTGCTCAAAGACTCATCAATTTGATCTAAACATAAGAACATAAGCAATGCCTCTCCTGGGTCAGACCTGAGGTCCATCATGCCCAGAAGTCCGCTCACGCGGCGGCCCAACAGGTCCAGGACCTGTGCAGTAATCCTCTATTTATACCCTTCTATCCCCTTTTCCAGCAGGAAATTGTCCAATCCTTTCTTAAACCCCTGCCCTATTACGCCCTCTGGAAGCGCATTCCAGTTGTCCACCACTCGTTGGGTAAAGAAGAACTTCCTAGCATTCGTTTTGAATCTGTCCCCTTTCAACTTTTCCGAGTGCCCTCTTGTTCTTTTATTTTTAGAAAGTTTGAAGAATCTGTCCTTCTCTACTCTCTCTATGCCCTTCATGATCTTATAAGTCTCTATCATATCCCCTCTAAGTCTCCTCTTCTCCAGGGAAAAGAGACCCAGTTTCTCCAATCTCTCAGCGTATGAAAGGTTTTCCATCCCTTTTATCAGACGTGTCGCTCTCCTCTGAACCCTCTCGAGTAACGCAATATCCTTCTTAAGGTACGGCGACCAATATTGGACACAGTATTCCAGATGCGGGCGCACCATCGCCCGATACAACGGCAGGATAACTTCTTTTGTCCTGGTTGTAATACCCTTCTTGATTATACCTAGCATTCTATTTGCTTTCTTAGCAGCCGCTGCGCACTGTGCCGTCGGCTTCATTGTCATGTCCACCATTACCCCCAAGTCCCTTTCTTGGGTACTCTCATTCAATAACATCCCTCCCATCGTATAGTTGTACCTTGGGTTTCTGCTTCCCACATGCAATACTTTACATTTCTCAACGTTGAACTTCATCTGCCATCTCGCCGCCCATTCCCCCAGTTTGTTCAAGTCCCTTTGCAGTTCTTCGCATTCCTCTTTAGTTCCAGCTCCACTAAATATTTTTGTATCGTCCGCAAATTTTATTATCTCACACTTTGTCCCTGTTTCTAGATCATTTATGAATATATTAAATAGCAGCGGCCCGAGCACCGAGCCCTGCGGAACACCACTCGTGACCCTCATCCAGTCCGAGTAGTGGCCCTTCACTCCTACCCTCTGTTTCCTACCTGCCAACCAGTTTCTGATCCATCTATGTACGTCTCCATCCACCCCATGATTCTTCAGTTTCCGGAGTAGACGTTCGTGAGGCACCTTGTCAAAGGCTTTTTGGAAATCAAGGTATATGATGTCTATGGGGTCTCCCCTGTCCATCCTTTTGTTAATTCCTTCGAAGAAGTGCAATAAAACTTGTAAACATATACTTCTGATCTTCCTCCATTATTTAATTCCTATATAAAGAGACATTTGTATTTATAATTCAATTTAATAAAATATCTTAATAAAGAAATCCCTTCAATAAATTTAAATGTAAATTTTTGAATGAACAACCCCTCTATATTCTATATTCAGCAAACTATAAAATTTTACTTTAGTAATTTATGTTTTTCTTTATAATTTCTCTCTTATATATCTATGTATTTTTCTTTATGACTTAAGCAGATATAATTTGTTATTCTATAAATCCTTCCAACCATGGTCCTTCATTCCTTAATATCCAATCCATTTACAATCTTCCTGTATACTGTATTTATCAAATCATCTCCGATACGAGTTTTTGCTTATGACCTCTTTTGGCAGCTTTCCATAACACAAACCTTACTGTTCCTTCAATAACAAATATAGTACTAGAAGAGATTTGCTTACAAATGAATATACATATTTCCTCATATATTGTTAGTGTAGTTTTCAAGTCTTTAGCCTTTTTCTTTTCTTTTTACAAATGAATCTTCTTTATATTCATTAAAATGCTGGTTAAAACCATATCAGTTCCTCAGATATCGAAGATCAGACATTTCCAATCGATCACCAAACAGAAAACTAGTTTGTGACAGGATTTCATATCTTAGCATAATGTTTTATAAGTTTTAAGTTTTATTAGGATATTATATACCGTGATACTGTGTTGTTTGGTATGGCAATGAGAGCAAAAAGTCAAATTTCTTCAAATAATAACAAATTATTACTTACATTCAACAAATTACGTACAATTGGAAAAACTGGAGTAGACTAAACTATAATTTTTGGTGGAATTCCCTATGTCATATATATAAAATGGAAAGAAATATTGCAATACAGCGAGGGTGTTTTAGAAAATTTCAAGATGTTTTTGGGAGCCATTAACAAAATATTGCAATGATTAAATGATTCTTTTCCCTTGATTTACAGGTTCAATTACGAGGGGAGAGGGGGGATAATTTTATTATTTTATTAATGTATACTAGTCTTATAGCCCGTTACATTAACGGGTGCTAGAATATATGTGTGTGTGTCTGTCTTTATTTCTTTCTCTCTCTCTCTCTCCTTAGCCGCTTTCTGTATTTCTGTCTTTCTTTCTTTCTTTTTCCTTGGCTGTCCACTACCATCCCACACCCCTCCTGACGCGACTCCCACTGTCTTTCTTTCTGTCTGTCTCTGTCCTTGGCCCCCTTTGTCTGTTCGTCTTTCTGTATATCTCCCTGCCCCTGTGTCTTTCTTCTTTTCTTTCTGTCTCCCTTCCTCCCTCTGTCTGTCTGTCCAAAGCAGCATTCCCTCCCCCTCCATTTCCCTCCCCCCACACCAGTTCCCTGTGCACCTGCCCCTGTGTCTTTCTGTCTCCCTTCCTCCCTCTGTCTGTGTGTCCAAAGCAGCATTCCCTCCCCCTTCCATTTCCCTCCCCTCACACCAGTTCCCTGTGCAGCAGCATTAGCGTTTCCTCTACCCCCTTTCCCTTCCCACAGTGGCGACTACAAACGCGGGCCCGAGTCCTTTGCCGCCCCCCCTTCCCTTCCCTTGGGCCCGACTACACATGGCGATTCAAGCAGCGTGTGCCGTAGTCTTCACATGCTGCTTCGGGTCCTTCTACTGCCCTGATTTACTCTGGCACGTCCAAAGCAAATCAGGGCAGAAGAAGGGCCCGAAGCAGCGTGTGAAGACTGTTGCACACGCTGCTTAAATCGCCAGTCGGGCCCGCGGGAAGGGAAGGGGGAGGCGGCAAACGACTCGGGTCCCGGGCAGCGGAAAGTTGCTGGGCTCCACAGGCCTCCCCACCCCACCATCCTAACGTCAAACTGATACCTGAGGGTGCCCACCACCACCACCACTTCCGCAGCTTGCTCGCACTTCGGCCGGTAGGGCCGTATTGTGAAGTGGAGAGCAGGGAAGCTTTTGTAATGCACGAACACGCGGCGCGAGTGCGCATGTCTTTCAATAGGGAGCAGGACAGATCGTAAGCCGCACATGTGCACTTCCTATGTGTCGTTACAGCTCACAGAAAACCAGTGCACACTTAGGAAGTGCGCATGCGCGGCCTAGCGTTTTATTATATTAGATTGTACATTGTATTTGATTATATAATAGGAAGAGTTGGGGAGGGTGTGGGTTAATAGCATTTTATGTGTACTCTTGATGACTATTAAATGATATATTTATGATCTATTTGTTATATTATATTGATGCACTTATTGTACGTTTAAAAATGAATAAAGAATTTTTTAAAAAAAGGATTTTATATACCACCTATCAAGGCAGTTTTACAATCAGGTATTCAAGCATTTTCCCTATCTGTCCCGGAGGGCTCACAATCTATCTAACATACCTGGGGCTATGGAGGATTAAATGACTTGCCCAGGATCACAAGGAGCAGCATGGGGTTTGAACCCACAACCCCAGGGTGCTGAGGCTGTAGCTTCAACCACTGTGCCACACACTGAATCCTTACTTCTCCCAGTGTTCGCCCATTAGTTTTATAGGTGAAATAGCAGTGTGGCAAATAGCTCAAGTATTTTACAAAGAATTAACATTTCCAGTGTTAATTATTAACGTTGCTGAGAGATTTAGGGATTTTAAATAACTTGGTCCGGGTTGGAGGTGTGACAGACCAAAGGAACCTGCGGCTGTAAGCAGTTTTATTTCACCAGCCTCTAGAACTATTCTAAGATCTTGTTAGATGATGAGTGATTCTGGTTGCCCTGCAGGAAATACACAGCTTCTGCTTTGCTCTTTGGTCCCAAGATTGGGTCCAACAAGCTACTCATTTCTACTGCCTCAGTCCCACTGCAGAGTTTTGAATAAGTTTCTATCATCCCATCTTATAAGTTACTTATTTTCAAGCAATGTCATAAATCCATACTCTCTCAGTGCCCTTTATATATAGATATATATATATATATATTTATTTATTTATTTATTTTTTTACTTAAAATAGTATCATATATTCATGGGTTCTTTTTGCTGATTGAGGAATTCTATGAGCTCTTCTGATTCCTCAAATTGACAGGTTTTATTATCAATAGTAATCCTCATTATTGCCGGGTACATAAGACCATATTTTGCTTCTAATTCCTTTAGCTTAGGTCTTAATTGTAGGAATTTTTTCCATTTGTCAGCAGTGGCTTTGGCAAAATCAGGTATGAAAATTAATTTTGGCCCTTTATATTTTATGTCATTATTAGCTTTAGCAAAATTAAAAATTTTTATAGCCTGCTGATGCCTAATTACTCTGAATATTTACGGCCTTGGAATCCCCCATGCATTTGATTTGACAGGGATTCTATGAGCCCTTTCTATCTCCAATGGAAATCGTGGGTTAAGTGATATTAATTTGGGAATAAAATCTTCTAAAAAAGAAATTGTATTTTTCCCTTCCAAATCTTCAGGTAAATTTAAGACTCTCAAATTATTCCTTCTAGACCTGTTTTCCATATTTTCAAGTCTCTTTTCCATGCTTTGAATTACCTGATGATCCATCTTATATTGCTTCACGGTTTCCTCTACATTTTCCAATCTGGTTTCGATTTGTAATGCCTGAGAATTAGCGATTTCCATCTTTTTAGCGAGGTTGACTACTTTCTTTTTAACCTCTAGCATTATAGCTTTCAGCTCTGCTATAATGCCTGTGCTGTCTGTAGCTTCCTCCGATGGTAATGGCACTCTGGAAGGAGTCGGCGGGTCTGCTTTAGCCCTCTTTGCATTTCCTCCCTGAAATGCCAATTCATATTTTCCTTGATGCAATATGGACATTTTGGTAAGCTAAGTAATTCAAAACTGAACGAATTAATTAACCAAAGTGCAGCAAAGGCTTACGGGGGTGTGGAGCTCACTGATCAAGCTTCCACCATGTTAGGCTTCCAAGCCACGCCCCCACTTCATATGTACTTCTAATGTCATGACAATTCAGGCATCATTTATGTTATGTTATGTTTGGAATAATGGTTACATATATGAGGTTCAATAAAAGAAAATTTTCACTGCCTGTTTCTATTCTGACCATTTATTTTGTTTCATGGTTATTACAAAAAATATTTTTTTACATGGAGGGTGTCAAAAAATGATGGGCCCCGGGTACCACATACCCTAGGTGCGCCACTGGTTTGCACAGAGATGTAACCTGAGCAGCAGCTTTGGTGATACAATGTTTCCCAGCCATTCTGTGCTGCAGAAGAACTTAAACCTGGAAGAAAGGGCAGAAAAATTCTGCCAAAGTAATGCCCTGGCTGAAATGCCTGGCTGAAGCCCTGGCTGGAGTGCCTATAAATCAAAAAGCTCTGCCTTGGGGCGGGCGAGAGGGAATTAAATTAATACCAGAGCCCTTCCTCAACAGCTATTTGTGCCCTAATCTGATATTATGCCCTGAAATGCAACCTAAAACACTAATCTAGGCTAAAACACTGTTTTGTATGAAACCCTAACAGAGACTCTAAAGCAGGGGTGCCCACACTTTTTAGGCTTGTGAGCTACTTTTAAAATGACCAAGTCAAAATGATCTACCAACAATAAAATAAATTTTAAAAACCTCACAAAGCACACTGAAAGGCAGAGAAAATGTTAATTATAATTCATATTCCGGATTTTTTCAAAGAGGTCAAGGCAAATGACTCTATGCAATGTTGCCTCAATAACAGCCATACAAAAATAGACAAATATACCCCCTCCTTTTTACTAAACCACATAGCAGTTTTTAGCACAGGGAGCTGCGCTGAATGCCCCACATTGCTCTCGACACTCCTAGGCTCCCTTTGCTAAAAACCGCTATTGAGGTTTAGTAAAAGGGAGCCATAGTGCAAAATATAGACAGCAGATATAAATTCTCAAAATGGACACATTTTGATCACTAAATTGAAAATAAAATCATTTTTCCTACTTTTGTTGTCTGGTGATTTCATGAGTCTCTGGTTGCACTTTCTTCTTCTAACTTCTTCTCACTTCACTCTGGCTGCACTTCTTCTTCTGACATCTTCTGATTTCAGCCCACTCCTGCATCCAATATTTCTTCCCTTCTTTCAGCCTCCTATATGCTTTCTCTCCTCCAGACCTCATTCTCCCCCCAACTTTTTCTTTCTTTCTCCCTGCCTCCTGTTCTTTCTTTCTCTTTCTCTCCATGCCCACTTTCTTTCTGTCTCCCTGTTCCCTCTTTCTTTCTGTTTCCCTTCTTTCTTTGTCTCCCTGTCCCCCCTTCTTTCTGTCTCCCTGCCTGCCCCATTTGTTTCTTTCTCCCTGCCCTCCCCCAAGCCACTAGGTTTGCCACCGCTACCGGGAAACAGGCCTCTAAGCCACCACCGCCCCAAGCTTTCCTTGCAGAAGCCTTGTGCTGACCAGGGTTCCGTTCCCCTTCAATTCTGATGTGGGAGAGGAAGTTCTGGGCCAGCCAGGCAGTGATTGGCTGGCCCAGAAATTCCTCTCCAATGTCAGAATTGACGTCGGGGAGAGGAATGCTGGTCAGCGCGAGGCTTCTGCAGGCCCAAATCTCCGGACGCCCAGGGCCGAGGAAAAGAAAAAGCCAGTCTATAAATCCTTCCATGAGAGCCGTTCCAGTCTCCTTTCAGCAGGGCACTTACAAAAATGTGTAGCCCCCCCCCTCAACTTCCCATTTTCAGGCTCAAGATGCCAGAGCAGCAGCAGTTTTTGCATTTTTGGGCAGAGCACCTCCTGCTCCCGACCGCCTTTCTCCAGTCTGGCGGCTTGATTTCGCCAGGGGCAGCCGGCGCTCAGCTCTCCAGTGACGTGACTTCCCTAGACCCCCCTCCCGTCTTCTCCCGAAGGAAGTGACATCATCTCCCAGTCTAGCAAAGATTTTCTATGGGAGAAAGCAAGGGTGTCAGGTCAAAAGCGCGCCGGGACAAAGGCGCGAGAGGAAGACGGGTTCTGGCAGTCGGGCAAGGAAGGACACAGAGAGCATGAAGTGATGACCGGTGGGGAACCTTGGGGAGAGGAAGGCTGATTGGCCAGTTGATCGGGACGGCAACATGAGTCTATCACGGAACTCGGGATGGGTTCCGTGATCGACTCGCATTGACTTCCCAAGAGACCGGTTGATCGCGATCAACGTATTCGGCACCCCTGCTCTAAAGGCTACACTATTGCCTAACTGATTTTGCTGAGCTAAAAAAGAGAACTACAATGATATAACCTACTGAAACCCAAGTTTACCTTTCCCAAGTTTGAATGCCAGCACGCAAGATATTCCAATGGATGTTTTTTTTTCTCCTTAGCAGAGCAGATGCTCCCTCAGTACCTCTTCAGGTGTGGGTAAAAGAGTGAGTTTCCAAATCTGGTGAGAGGGTTAGGTGTTTCAGGTTTGTGCAGATTGTCCTTGTTAAGATCAGCTGAGGAAATGTGAAAGGTAATTTAAGAGTAGTACAGTATAAAAGTAATTTGAGGCTAGGGATGGGTGGGCAGAGGCAGACAGTAGTTCACAGGTTGCTGTGAAAACTATCTTTAATGCTGAGCCTCTACAACCTCTGTCTTAGAACTAGGCTTACTGGAGGTTATGCACTAGGCCAGCATTCCTCCCCTCAAGGATCACCTGTGGAGTCTGATCTCTTAAGAAAGTCCTCAGAGATGTTTGCAATAGTGTGAATCAATCCTGATACATTTCATATATACAGTGGAACCTCGGTTTGCGAGTGTTTTGCAAGACGAGCAAAACACTCAGCAAACTTTTGCCTCACAAACCGAGAATGTTCTGGTGTACGAGCACCTCCCCCCCCCCCCCGCTCTAACTGGCACCGCACCCCCCTGAACCGGCATCACAAACCCCCCCCCCCCCCCGCGAACGCCCCCCATGAGAACCGCAAAGCACCCCCGTGCTGAAAGCAGCATCCGCCCTTCCTCCCTTCCCTCCCAAGCACTTGGCCCTTACCCCTTCTGCTCGTTATAAGTGTGAATGCGAGCTCCCGCCTCTTGCCTGGGCTTGGCCTTGAACATCTGTGCATGCTCAAGGCCTTCTGGCTCTCGTTCTCTCGGAGATCTGTACTTTCATTTACCTCAGTCTATCTAGATACAGAAATCATCATAAAATTCTGTATTAATAAGTCAATTGCATTATATTCATTGGGGCTGATATTCATACCATGGGAGGCAGCTTGTATAAGTCCTGCAGTTTACACTGGCTCTGGATATTCAATGCTGGGCCACTTCCAGTGATCAACATTGAATATTCAGGGGGGAGGGGGGGGGTTATGACACTAATTTAACAGGCTAACTCCAAATTCTGTATATAGCACCATAAATTGGATGTGCAGTCAGTGTGCACAGTCAATTTGCACGCACGGCTTAATTGTTTAACAAGCCAATTGGCACTGATAATTCATTTAAAATACAGCTAGAAAAAAGGCAGTCCTACAAAACAGATATTTTTGCAAAGGTTTGTCAATTAGACAGAAACTGCTGTTTTGATTAGGTGCTTTTCAATTAAACAATAGTGCCTGATTAAAAGGAAAAGTCGAAAGGTCAATATCAGTGCAGGGTGAGTCATCCAGGAGGTGTAGCTGATTAGATTAGGGCAGTTGAGGAAAATGTTTGTTTAGTGTTTAATTCCCGCCTACCCTCCTCAGCTCCTGCCCATCCCTGGCCTGATCTCTGATTTATAGACCCTTGAACCAATTAAAAGGCTAAAAAAGTAATTAGCTAATCTCTATTAGCTAGTAATTAGCACTTAAGTCAAAGAAATCCTGGAAGGGCATCCTACAAATTACATTACAAAATAATAATAAATAAACAGTGGGAAAACTCCTGTTTTACTTATTTAGATCTGAGATTCAGAAATCCTTTTAAAGGTTAAGGGCTAAGGGCTAGATTCATCAACCTGCCTGATTGGGCCCAATCTGGGCAGGTCTAACAAATTCAAGAAGATAAAATATGCAGATGGGACGATTGGAGGAACGCCCCCATCTGCCTGCACAGATCGCCGTTGTGCGATCCACGTGCATGCGCACACCATCTGTAGATGGTCTTCGCATGCCCGTCCCAGCTGCAACTTTTTATTTTTATTTTATTTTTACTTTTTAAACTTCAGTTTTTAGCCCTGCAAGCCTGTGGTTTTAATCAACTTTAAACCCGTGGGTTAAAACCATGGGCTCGCAGGGCGGGGAAGGGCAGGAGAGATTCGGAGAAGGGCAGGAGAACGGCGATGCAGCAGGAGAGATTTGGGAAGATCGAGGCAAAGTAGGGCAGCATTCATGGGGAAGATCGGGCCAGAGCAGGGCGAGCAGCAGGAGACAGAACCTGGGCAGAGCAGGGCGGCATTCGGGGGAAGATTGGGCCAGAGCAGGGTGAGAAGCAGGAGACAGAAGCTGGGCAGAGCAGGGCGGCATTCGGGGGAGAAGATCGGGGTGAGCACAGGAGATAGAAGCTGGGCAGAGCAGGGTGGCATTCGAGGGAAGATCAGGCCAGAGCAGGGCGAGCAGCAGGAGACAGAAGCTGGATAGAGAAGGGTGGCATTCAGGGGGGAAGATCGGCGCGAGCACAGGAAACAGAAACTGGGCAGAGCAGGGCGGCATTCGGGGGAGAAGATCGGGACGAGCACAGGAGACAGAAACTGGGCAGAGCAGGGCGACATTCGGGGCAAGCAGGCAGGAAAGATTGCAGAGCAGAGGGTTGAGAGCAGGGCTTCCAGTTGGAAAGACGTTTTCGACTGGTCCCCAGCAGTTGCTTCATCAGTTGATCGGCCAGCCCAGTCGGATATGAAATTTGGTGTTGTGAATCATGTCCCTGCCTACTTTGCATGCATTGTACCTCATTTGCATGCACGGATTCGAAGCGGATCGCAGGAAAGGTAAGTGAATCAGTCTGGAGGGAAATTTGATCATAAAGGGGTCGCAAACCGATTGGTGCACGATCGGTTTGCTTTGTGAATCTGGCCCTAAATTCACTAACCTGTCCAATCGTGTCCAAGATCCGTGTGAGATCCGTGTGAGATCCGTGGCAGGCCGACTGATCCACAACGGGTCCTTATTTAAATGGGGGAGATCAGAGGAACGCTTCCCACCGATGACACGGATCGCTTCTGAGCGATCCCGAAGCTTTGCCTGTAGATGGTCTGCAAATGCATTTGCTATCTATGAACTGCTTTATTTTCTGACTTTTTTTTACTCGCGAGCCCATGGTTTTAACCCGCGGGTTTAAAGCAAGTTAAAACCATGTGCTTACACTGCAGGGAAGGGCGGCAAGCAGGAGAGTTGTGGCAGAGAGTGAGGTGTCAAGCAGGAGAGTTGGGACAGAGAACAGTGTGGCCAAGAGTCGGAGCAGAGAGAGCAGGGCATGAAGAAGGAGAATCGGGGCAGAGAGCAGTGCGGCCAAGAGTCGGGACAGAAAGCGGGGTGGCAAGCAGGAGAGTTGGGCCAGAGAGCAGTGTGGCCAGCACCTCCCAACAACTGAGAGGAGAAGGGATGTGGATGTGCCGGCAGTGTTCCCTCTAAGCTGAGCAGGAGTCCTCCACCCACAGTCTCACCAATAGAGGGTGCTGTTTTACTGTCACATTTTTCAATTGTGAGGGACAGGCAAGTTCTGCAGGACTCCAGGGAGCATACCTGTCCTTAGCGACTGAAAATATTCCACCCCCTAGTGGTAGCAATGCAGCTGGAGGACACCTGCTCAGCTTAGAGGGAACACTGCGCACATCCACATCCCTTCTCCTCTCAGTTGTTGGGAGGTGACCAGAGGGCTATAGAACACTTTTTCTGCAAGCAAAAACTTAATGAAGGGTCACGGTGTAGATGAAGAAACTCCATTTTAGATCAGTGGGTTATAATTAGTACAAAGAACAACCTGTGACTCCATTTTATTGCTCTGAGAAATCACGTATGCATGCAGGCCTGTTCTATGTATCTGCCTTGGTGCCAGGCACGGCCAGGAGGCAACAGGATGCTGCTGTTAGCTAGCTTTGATGTATAGATTATAGGATGGATTTATGGTTTTGTTTTTCTCTCTGCTCTTACCTTTTGGCCAGAGCTGGTTATACCGGTTTGGACTGGCCAGGACCCTATATAACCTTTGTGTCCGAAACTCTCGGGGTCTTCTGTTTATGCAGCCAGTTCTGCCCAGAAGTCCAGCATATATGCTTGTTTAATAAAAAGCCTTTTTACATCTCTTCAGTCTCTGGCTCAAGTCTCTGCACTACTGACGAAGGGCCTTATCCTAAAAGGTACCTTCAGTTTTTTCAAGATCCACCATTATGAAGAAATGCAGTCGGGGCAGAGAGAGTGGGGCGGCAAGCAGGAAAATTGGGGCAGAGCGCAGGGCAGTCGGAAAGGATGTAAACAGTCGCTTTTTTGTTGATCAGCCAGCCCAGTCAGTGTTCCTGATTTTGGTTAGTGTATCGCTGCCTTTCTACATTTGCAGGCCATTTCCCCTCATTTGCATGCGCAGATCGGATCGGAGGATGATCAGCCACGAGGTTAGTGAATCAGGTCAGAGGAAAATCGGGTCTGTACACAATCTCAAACACGATCAGTGGGCTTAGTGAATCTAGCCCTAAGTCTCCTGTGGTAATGTAAAGAAAAAGTATATGAACACTGATTCAGTTTCAGAGTTAAATAGAAACAATCAGAAAAAGAAAACAATGAGAAAAAGAGTACAAATACCTGTCCAAGCCACTGCACTTGAGTAGAAACATGTTGCACTAAGTTAACCCTGAAAGTAAACAATGCATGTAATGTTTTATGGCTGATTTTAAAAGAAGAGAAAAACTCTTTGGGACAGATTTTGTAAAGGACGTCATTCTGTTATTGTTTTTATTTTTTTACCACTTGCTGTTATTGTATTAGAGATTACTTAGGTTGTGTTGTTTTGTTTGTATTTGTGTTTACAATGTATTTTATTATGTATATTTATTTGTGATCCGGATAGAATTTCTGGATATGCGGGATATAATTTTAAAAAAATAAATAAATAAATTTTGGTGTCCTCAATCTGGACATCCATCGACTTAGGCGTCCAGATAAAGTGGATAATAAGCCCAATTAGCGGTTTTAACAAGCAATAATTCAAAGTTAGACGTCCAAAGGCTGGACATGATTCACAAAATAGGTGTCCACAATTTCATGGATGCCCATCAGAAAAAGCTGCTCCTAATGGGATACGCATGAGCATGGCATGGGCATGACTTTGAAATAGACATCCATTTACATATCTACATGCTGCTCAGTGTCCTAAGGCATCTACCTAACGCCTAAAATGTAGGCGTTGCAAAAGCAGGTCTACTTTTGAGCATTTGTTGGTTGCTAGGTAGGTGTGAATTAGGTGAGCGTGATTTAGGCATCACTTAGGTGTGCTGGAGGCAACCGCATATAGGTGAATAGGGCTTCTATTTTGGGGGTTATAGAGAACTCTAGTTTGATATTAAGGTCAAAAGATGTTTAATAATGCATAATTAAGCAAAGCACCTGAAAAAATATATATATTGCATACTAAACCTTCTATTTTGGGGAGTAAAGAGGACACTGTTATTTTACCCCTTTAGTGTTCAATATTATATAATTTAACGATGATTGTTATACTTTGTTAATCGCTTAGTTTGTAATAAGCGATACATCAAATAAAATTAAACTTGAAACTTGAAACTTGACACCTCTTTAATAATAATAGAAAAAGATGTTTAATAATACATTACTCAAGCAAAGCACATGAGATATATACAGTATAATAATAATAATAACTTTATTCTTGTATACTGCAATACCATGGAAGTTCAATGCGGTTAACAATAGAAGAGACTGTACATTTACAGCGATGTTACATATTACAGCGTTGTTACATTTACAATGATGTTACATATATGGTAATGAAAAGGCATATACTAAAGAAGAGACTGTACATATACTAAAGAAGAGACTGTACATATACAGTGATGTTAAATATTATAGCGATGTTACATTTACAGCAATGTTACATATATGGCAATGAAAAGGCATATATTGTGGAGGCCTGAACAAAGGCAGGGCAGTTAGATAAAAACAGAGATTGAGTAAGAGAGGTCCGGGAAGGAGGGAAGGGAGAGTTAGCGGAATTTGTCGAAGAGGTAGGTTTTTAGTGACTTCCTGAACAGATGGTAGGGCGGAGAGTTGGAGATGAGGGCGGTTAGGCAATTGTTCCATTTGCCCGCTTGGAATGCTAGGGTTCTATCAATGAATCTCTTGTAGAGACAGCCTTTTAGGGAGGGAAAGGTGAATAAGTGGGTGTTTTGTGTGCGAGAGGGGCCTGTTATTTCAAGGTGCTCAGTATAGCATATTAAACCTCATTCCCAAAAGGCTAAAAAAATAAGAAGAGAATCCCTACTCACAATGGCTGTGGTTCAAAGTAAGTGGACATGTCTGATGCACAATCTTAGTCACAAAACAGGGATAGGGAAGCTGTCCAATAAACTATTGCATGAAAAATAGAGATCAAAATAAATCAATATGAAAAGGAAATATATATTCACATATTTTGAATATCATGAATATAAGATAATTCACATACACTCAGAATTGTGTAATTTGACCAAGAGCCGAAGCTCCTATAGTCAAGCCATCACCCAATCATTGTGTATGGAATAGTGACAAACAATAAAGAATTACTATATTGTGATTGTTCAAAAAGTTTTCTTCATTCAAAAAAGCTATAATAATAAATATAACTTAGCTTTTGGGATGTAAATGGGTCACGACGTGGGCCACAATCTTGACATCATTGTGACATCATCAATATGCACATAGATGACAGAATGTCACTAAAAATAATAGAAATGCCTGCCTAAATGAGAGCTCCCAAATGTACTGTCCATGTAACTTCTGTGAATGTTGGCTTGTAACCCATTCTGAGCACCTGGGAGGATGGGATAGAAATCAAATCAAATAAATAAATAAATAAATTTTTCCATCTTCCACAGGTCATGGGCTCAAATTCCCCAAAACAGCTTTTTTTGGTTTCATAAGAGTGTGTGGGTTTTGAACTTTGCCATTTACATTTGCAATTTGTTGTTTCCAGGATCCACAGGGAAACTTAATTTTACCCTGAGATGGCTATGATCTCCTAAGCTATCATCTCACATGGCAGGAACCTGTGCCTAAGAGAAACCGCCTGTGGCTCAGTGGTTAAAAATACTTCTTTCATCTTCCCACATTGGTGGGTTCAAATCCCAAGTATGGTCAGGAACTTCAGCACATATTCCTATTTTTTAGTGACAATATGCAATCTAGATGAATATTGATGATATCACAATGATGTCAAGATTGTGCATCAGACATGTCTACTTGCTCTGAACCACAGCCATTGTGAGTAGGGATTCTCTTCTTAGTTTTCTAGCCTTTTGAGAATGAGGTTTAATATGCTATGCTGTATATATTTTATGTGCTTTGCTTGAGTAATGCATTTTTAAACATATTTTTCTATTATTATCAGAGACCTCTTTACCCCCCCAAAATAGATTTAGTATGATATATATATATATATATATATATATATATATATATATATATATATATATATATATATATATACATGTACTTTGCTTAAGTAATACATTGTTAAACATCCTTTGACCTTAATATCAAACTGGAGTCCTCTATACCCCCAAAAATAGAAGCCCTGTTCACCTATATACAGACACCTCCTGCATGCCTAAGTGATGCCTAAGTCGTGTCCACCTAACTTGCACCTATCTAATGCTCAAAAGTAGACCTGGTTTTGCAAAGGAGTCTTCTTTACACCCAAAAATAAATTTTGTATGCCATTTGATTGAGAAACATAGAGGCCAAAAGAGTTTTTTTTAGAAAACAGCAGAGGAACTGCACAAATGTTGAAAGTACATTTTTGATATTAATCCTAGAGAAATTACTGCATGTGAATCAGGATATAAACTTGGTTTTGAAACTGACGTGTGGTTCAATGGCTGAGTGTATGGTGCAGTGGTTAGAGCTACAGCCTTATCACTCTGAGGTTGTTGGTTCAAATCAACCACTGCTCCTTGTGACCCTCGGCAACCAAAAAAGAAATATGATAAAGGAGTCAAATCTAAGTAGCACATAGGATATAAGTGGTATATAAGTAATTAAAAGGTAAATAAATAAAATTTTAATGTAAAAAAATATGCATACAATTTTAATGTAAAAAATGCATACAATTTTAATGTAAAAAATATGCATACAATTTTAATGTAAAAAAAAATGCATAAAATCACCATTCTAATGATGTCATAATGCTAACACACTATAACATTATAGACGTTATTAGGATGTCTATACAACTACTAAAAGGTATTTCTACAAAGGACATCTGATAATATAGACATGCTTAGATTCACTCAGCAGTGCACGTGATTCTCTATACTTAGCGTTGTCCTCCTGGACATCTAAACAACGCCTAATTTTTAGATGTCCTTTACAGCAGTGTTCTTCAACCGCCGGTCCGTGGACTGGTGCTGTCCGCAGAAAATTCCTGCCGGTCCGCGCAGGGCCGGCGAGACCGACGAGGCCGGGTATATAGCAGAGGTGGTGTTGGAAGGGCCAGATTAAAGGGCAAAAAGAAAGACAATAGCCCCAGGACTTTTCCTCTTGCCAGCATCGCTATAGGCTTTGCCGATCTTGATCACGCCCCTCTCTGAAGTGACTTCCTGTTTTTGAGGGGCAGGATTGAGACCAGTAGAGCTTATAGCGAATAGCAATGCAGACAAGAAGAAAGGTCCCTTAGCAGGACCACAATTGAAGGTAGGGTAGGTTTGGTCTTTGTTATTGTTGCCAGGGCTAGATTAAAGGGTAGGACCTGAAATTGTTAAGTGGGCCCCAGAGCCGACATTAGGGGGGAGCAAACAGGGCAGCTGCCCTGGGCCCCGCGGTCTGAATTTCTCTTCCCCTTCTCTCTATCTCCCTTACTTCCTGATCTGTTACTTTTCAGCGGGGTCCCAACACGGCAGCCATTCTCACATGCTGCCGGTGGCTGCCCTGAAGCTTTCCCTCTGTGGCGATCTGCCCTGTTGGAAAGCAGAAGTTGCGGCAGAGAGAAAACTTTGGGGCAGCCACCGGCAGCTTATGAGAATGGTTGTCGTGTCGTGGCCCCGCTGTGCCCAGCAAGACAAGATTCTGAACTGAAATTTAACATCTGATATCTCAACAAAAAGGTTCACTCTAGAGAGAAAACAGCAGCAGAGCGTCAGAAGGAGACCCTTTGAAAAACTCTTATGACTTGACTTTGGGAGGGCCAACAGGCACATTCTTTGTTACCAATGCAGATGCATAAACAACTATTTGTTTCACTGATCTTCTTTTCAGCTTCTCAGATTTATTTTTAACCCTTGGGGAGCTTTAATCTGTGGCCCTCACTTTTTTTTGTTAATGCAATGGCTCATTACATATGTGCAGATCAAAGAAAAGGGTCGAACTTTAGGCAGATCCTGCTCTGACAAATACAGCCATATCCTTGCCAGCAGCAGATCTACCTACCAGGTCATTCCACTACTCTCTGATAGTACCTGGAAACCTGATGGATGAGGACGCAGCATTAGAGTACCTTCATGTTCAATTGGTTTCAGAGTCTAATGCTACAGGAATTGAATATGCTCTAGTGATACAAGGGCATGAAGGAGAGAGAGGGAGGGAGGAAGAGATGCCAGAGCAAGGAGGTTCCTGCCCAGTTTAGCAGGACCAGGGATGAAGGCAGGGCTGATAGTAATCGAGTGCTCGAAGAATGAATCGGGGCCAGAAGCCAAGGGAGGGAATAAGAGATGCTAGATCAGGGGTGCCCAACGCGTCGATTGCAATCGACCAGTAGCTCAGGAAGGCAACGCAAGTCGATCGCGGAGCCCATCCCGGGCTCTGTGATAGACTCGTGTTGCCGTCCTGATCTATGGGCCGATCAGCCTTCCTCTCCAGTGTTCTCCCTAGGGCCTTTTAGCTGGGCGGTCCGCCCAGCTGTCATCTGCCGCTGCTGAACATTAAAAAAAACCCACCAAAAAACCGGCTTGGAGATTTCAGCCCGTAGCGAACTTATGCTCCGGGCTCTAACGTGCTTCTCTTCTCTTCCCTCCTAAACCGGAAGTTATGTCCGGGGGGGGGAGAAGGGAAGCCGACACGCACATGTTGAAAGCCCTGAAGCAAGCGTTCGCTACGGGCTAAGCGGGAGACAGGTTAGTGAAGCATTTGTTCTTCTTCCTGCCGGGTCCTGCCTACTTTCTGTTTCCGCAAAGGCAGGACCCGGCAGCATTTCCCCCAATAGGTTGATCACGATCTTGGGCTGATCAGCCTTCCTCTTCCCGATGGCAGAATTGACGTCGGGGAGAGGAATGCTGGTTGGCCGAAGCAGGGAGAGCTTGGGGCCTATTATTGGTGGCGTTTGGGTCCTGGTCCCCGATGGTAATGGCAGTGGCAGTGGCTTGGGGGAGGGCAGGGAGAAAGAAAGAAAAAGGGCAGGCAGGGAGACAGAAGGAAAGAAGAGAAACAGAAAAAAATGAAAGGGAGGCAGAGAGAAAGAAAGGGCAGGGAAGAGGAAGGAAAAGTTGGGGGAAGGAATGAGGTCTGGAGGAGAGGAAGCATACAGGCTAAAAGAAGGGAAGAAAGATTGTATGCACAGTCAGAAGAAGAAAGTGCAACCAGAGACTCATGAAATCACCAGACAAGGTAGGGAAAATTATTTTATTTTAAATTTAGTGATCAAAATGTGTCTGAATTTATATCTGCTGTCTATATTTTACACTAAGGTCCCCTTTTACTAAATCGCAATAGAGGTTTTTAGCGCAGGGAGCCTATGAGTGTCGAGAGCAGCGCTGGGCATTCAGCGCAGCTCCCTGCGCTAAAAACTGCTATCGTGGTTTAGTAAAAAGGGAGGGGGTATATTTGTCTATTTTTGTATGGTTGTTACTGAGGTGATAGTGCATAGAGTCATCTGCTTTGACCCCTTTGAAAAATCCTGGAATAGGAATGATGATTAACATTTTCTATGCGTACAGTGTGCTTTGTGTTTTTTTTTTATTTTATTGTTGGTAGATCATTTTGACTTGGTCATTTAAAAAGTAGCTCGCAAGCCCAAAAAGTGTGGGCACCCCTGTGCTAGATTATGAGGAGAGGGAAAAATGTGATATACATGTTGTGGAAAGGGGATGGTAGACTGGGGGAGGGGTAGTGTGACAGAAGGGAGATGGTGGATCCCCTTGGGGGAGGATAGTTATTGGAACTAGGTGGGAGTTGGAAGAATAGGGACACAAAGACAGATGCAGACCTTGCAGGGGGCAGAGAGACATGGAAAATGATGAACATGAGGGTGGAGTATGAAGACAGAAGTAAGATGTTGAACATGGATAGAGGGAGTAGGGAGAGAGGGGATATGCTGGACATGGTGAAGGGGGAATAGGGAGACAAGGAGAAGATGCTGAATAAAGAATGGAGAGAGTAGGGTGATGGAAGGTATCTGTTGGATTAAGATGGGGAATTAATTAGAAATTGATTAAAAGGCTAGAGAATTTATCTAGACTGCTGTACTTGTGAGTTGACAGGTTTACACTAAATAGAAATTAGGAAAAAGTAAAGCATACACATATTAAGTAGGCAGTGGTAGGCTCTCTAACCAGCTAATCAGGATGCACATTTCCTTTTCTTTTTTTAAACCCTGAGGCAAGCTGCTTACACTATAGGAGGGGTCTTAGGTATCTGGTCAATTGGAGTCTGGTACCCCCAGTCCACCTTTAATTCTGGGACTTAATAACAAAGCTCATGAAATTCTAGGTGGACGCCTTCACCATATATAATCAAATGCTTTATTTTGCAAGGACTTAATGGACAATCTGGGAATCTTCAGATGCAAAGTCTGACAAAAATATAAGAATCTAGGTAATAACATCATTTTACATATTGCCACTCTCCCCAGCTAAGAATGAGTCAGTCTATGCCATCTGTCTATGTCGTTCGACAAATCTTGAAATATTTTCCCATAATTTAACTGATATAAATATGAAAGATCAGATGGGAATTTTATCCCTAGATATTATATATAGGACTCAGCCCATATAAAAGGGAGGGTACTCTATAGTTGCGGAACAACTGACTTATCCAGGTTTACATTCAAACATTCTGACTTAGATGCATTCATTTTAAATCCTGATAATAGTCTTTTAATATCCTAAGCTTTGTGCTAATAGTGTTATGAGCAATTTGTTTAATGTTTCTCCTGCTTTATTATGTACTATATAAAATTTCAATAAAATTTTGGAACTGAAAAAAATTTATATATTATTTCAAAAATGTTTTAAAACATTTTTATTCAAGAAATTTGTATTAACATATTAATCACTTTAGGTTTATTAATATATCTAAATTGATATTGGATGATTCTTCTACTGGCTTCTTGCTTCTAATAAATCTAAAAAGTTTTACTATGGGGCTCATAATCGAAAGAGAAAAATGTCCAAAAAACAGTCTAAGTTGACACTTGGACGAACATTTCTCAAAAACGTCCAAGCGCCGAGAATAAAACCGGGTTTTGGACATATTTAAAAACAACCTAGGCCTTCATAGTGCCACTCAACATCCAAAGTTAAACGGGGCATTTCGGGAGGCGTGTCGAGGGCGGGAGTTGGGCAGGATGTGGGCCAGCTTAGAATTATTCGTACAGCATTTATAACCGAAAGTTTTACAACAGAATCTAGACGGAACTTGGACGTTGTGACTTAGACCAGTGGTTCCCAAACTTTTTTGTCCTACCGCCCCCTTTCCAGAAAAAATATTACTTAGCGCCCCCTGGAAATTAATTTTTTAAAAATTTTAATAGCAATTAATAGGAAATATATATTTATTAATGTTTCTACCTTTTTTGTAAACTATAGTAACGAAAGGTGTAAATTAGAAACATTGAACTTTGAAATTATGAAACTATTTATTGAACTCAGAATAGAATGTAATACAAAAAAAGTTAAAACATTCGAAATCATCTTAATGAGAAGGATGAACCTGGTGTGCTGCTACCAATTTAGTAATCCTCGGCTCTATTTTCGTCAGCAGTAATCTTAAATCACCGCGATTAACTATTTGTAATTGGTTTCTTTTTTTTTGTTAATAAATTGGTTACCGCACTGAACCCACATTCCACTAAATATGATGAAGGAAATGCAATTAAGAACTTTTGAATTACAGCCCATATTTCAGGATAAGCCATAGGGATCTCCCTTTGCAGCCAGAATTGTTGGTAGCCGCTTTCGAATTTAAATTTCAATTCATCATTTGTAGTTACTTCCATCAGTTCTTCTTGTAACTGTGGAAATTCTTCTGTGTTTACACTTGAAAAAGGATCCAAAATCCAATCAGGTATGTTCATTTTCAAAATATCATCAAATCGTTGATTAAAATCTGAATGGAGAGCATTCAAGTGTTCATAATAAGAAAGTATGTCTTCATCTTTATTTTCTGCTCCTGATAAATTTGGGAACTGGCTGAATTCCCCTCGTCCAAAGTTTTGTTTGTACAGAAGAAGTTTTGTCACAAATGCAGAAATAACAGATTTTGTTTTTATTAAATTCACTTCATCACCTTGAAGCTGAAGATTGCTTTCATTAAATTTTTGAAACAAGTCTGTCAAGTAAGCAATGCCACTTTTTGATTGAATTAAATTGGATCGTAAAGCATCATTTTTATCTTTCAAGAACTCCAGCACCGAGTTAAACAGTTTATAAAACCTATTTAAACAGGCACCCTTTGACAACCAACAAACTTCTGTATAAAGCAGCAAACGATTAAATTCTTCATCGTTTTCAATGCAAAGCTGTTTAAATAATCTGTCATTCAATGATTTGCTTCTGATTATGTTGATAGCTTTAATTACATATTGTAATGAATTATGTAGGCGTGCACTTAAATTTTTGGCAACTAAATGTTGAAGATGGATGGTACAGTGTACTGTGAATACATTCGGCACCTCCTTTTTTAAATATGCAAGAAAACCTCTGTAGTGCCTACCATCGCTGGAGCACCATCTGTGGCTACTGATAAGATATTACTCAGAGGTATTTCTTTTTCTTTAAAAAACTCATCCAATGCATGAAATATTGATTCTCCTTTAGTATCAGTTTGCAAATATTTTGCAAATAATAATTCTTGGCAAATTTGTTCCTCCTTTGTGAACCACACGTATGCTAAAAGTAAATCTTCATTTCCTGGCAAAGTTGACTCATCAAGCTGAATAGAAAACCGAGATGTTTTTAAATATCCACACAATAAATCTTCAACATCTTGAGCCATTTCATCAATTCTTCTTTGCACTGTATTATTGTTCCAACAAAATTTTCTTGATAATATCAGATGCTAGCTTGTGTAGCACAGTACGTATTACTTCACTTATAGCCGGTATAATTAGTTCTTCACCAATAGTATGAGGTTTTCCCGATTTGGCAATCATTAACGAAATATTGTAAAAAGCAAGCAAGCCATCGCCATCTTGTGTGGTTGCGGTTGAAAAGAGTTTTGCCAATGTCGGTTGTTTGATAAATTTTTCTTTTAGTGTTCTAAAATAAGATAAATCCTTATCTTTTTTATCACCATGAATTTTAGTCAAATGTTCTTGTAGTCTGGAAGGCTTCATAGCTTCATTTGATAAAACTTTCTGGCAAATCAGGCACATTGGTAATGTATTGTTTACAGGTGACTCAATAAAGCCATATTTAAATATTCGATATTATATTGTCCTACATTTTTTTCTTTGGTTGAGCCATTATTATCTGTAGAAAAAAATAAATTTTTAACCCTTTGAACCCTATGGGTCACTTTTCCGGCCTGCCTATCTGTCACCACTACCCGTGGGGCTATTAAACAGGCCCAGTTCTACTGAATTCTGTGTGTAGGCGAGATGAATCTTTGCCTCCCCAAACAAAAATGAATTAATTTTTAAGTTGAACAAAAATAAAAAAATACTGAAAATCCAAATTTAATTTTTTTTTATTGCATTAGAAAATATTATATTTCGTTAAGAAAAATAAGGTAAATGAATATTATGCAAAAATAAAAAATAACGTAAATAAATCATAATTAAAAGTGAATTTTCCTAGCTTTTAATTCTACAAAATCTTTTACCAAATCTTCTATGTCTAATTCAAGCCCAATTTTAGGCGTAGACGATTTTAGGCGTAGCTCCACTACTAGGCTCGGTTTTAGGCATAGGGCCTACGCCATAGGCCCTACGCCTAAAACCGAGCCTAGTAGTGAAGCCGAAAAGGGAGGGAGGTCAGGGTTCAAAGGGTTAAGGGGGTATTTTTAATAATATTTTTTTAGTAATTTTTTGAAATATTTTTGTAAAAAACAAACTAAAATAAATACTGATGAAATAAATAAACATGATATTATTAATTGTAAAGCACATATAATTATTACAAAATAAATAAATAATACTCACCAATTATAGTCGCACTATTTGTTAGTTAACTTTAACTTGTCACAATATCATATCACAACAATATAACCTTTGTTTGAGTTATATTATGCGTAATAATTACGGAGAAATCTCCTAATTCATAGCGTGCTCCAAAATCTGCTGGTAATACTGCCAGTAGCCAATACCACTGCTGCCGTTCCAGGCTTTGGCCTTGCGATCGACCAATCGCACGAGTGACAGTTACCTGCAGCAATGCTCGTAGTGCTCACGTGTTTTGGAACGGCAATTCAGTGGCACCACATGAACAGTAGCAGTGTGCGATTGCACATACCTCAATGCAAGTGAGGGAGTATGCGGGAACCGAGCCAATGTCCAGTACGTTGTTCAAAGAAAAGTTAAACGTTATGAGCGGAATACATAAATCAATTTTTCTAAATCTTCTCTTCTTTCTTTTATACTATCACCACCCCCTTACAGTTATTCATCACCCCCCAAATGCACCTGTGGCCATCAGCGCCCCCCTGAATCGCTGCAGCGCCTACCAGGGGGCGGTGGCGCCCACTTTGGGAATCACTGACTTAGACCATGTAAAACTGGTCTAAGTCACAAAAACCCACCTAAACTCACCAGATAAGCATTGCAAACACATAACACAAACCCACACACACTACCCCAGTGATCACCAACCCCCCTCATAAAAATTATATTTACAACTTTAAATTTCAGCCTCCAGACCATCATCACCTGGTCGCCTGGCATAGGAAAGCCTAGTCATCCAGCCCAGAGGTAGCTTAAGTCATCTTGGGGTTGGGTTAGGGACCTATAGAGAGGAGGACCCATGCCCATAATCACTGCATTGATATTGAAACATGTGCACTGCCCTATACGCCTCCAAATCCCTTTTTTACTGGCATATAAGTGGCTCCTGCAGCCATAAGGACTATTGGAGTGGTAGGTAAGTGGGTCTAGGATATTCTGGTGGTGGTTTGAGGGGATCACCATCACCTATAAGGGAGCTGTAGTGAGGAGAAGCCATGGCACCCTTTTTGTGAAGTTCACAACAGTGCCCTGTAAGGTACCCCACTATTTAGGTGGCATGTCTGGGTGTGCAGTCTATCACTTTGCAGACCCCTCTTATGTCCAACAGGGCTTGTCCTAGGCGCTTTGGACTTGGACGGAAAGTTGGATGGAAATGTGGTATAAAGATGGACAATTTAGCGACTTGGATGATCAGATCGGCAGGGCGTATAATTAGACGATTTTTGAAAGTAAAAAAAAAGTTGGACGTATCTTTCGAAAATATGTCTTAAGCTCTTTTTAACTTTGGACAACTTGCAAGATGGATGTAAACGGACTTAGACGTCCCTTTCGATTATGCCCCTCCACGTGTTTTTCCCTCCAATACAATTTTCTTTGGAAGGTCTCTCTTTGACTTTCTTATCAGCACCTTGCATTTGACTTGCTATTCCTTATGTTGTTGCCTATTATTTTCACTTGGATCCTTATTCCACTTTCTGAAGGAAGGCAGCTATCATTTGGCCTTCCTTTCTACTTTTTAATATGTGACATATATCTGGTCTGGGCTTCCAGAATAGTATTGGTGAATAACATCTATATCTGATGTAAAATTTGACCTTTGCAGCTGCTTCTCTAAGTTTCGTTTTTACCATTCTCTTCATGTTATTATAGTCTCCTTTTCAAAAGCTAAATGCTATTGTATTGGATTTCCTGTATGTACTTTAGAGATTATATCAAATCTGATCATGTTATGAGCATTGTTATCAAGCAGCCCCAGCACCATTACATCTTGCACCAAATCATGTTCTCCTATAAGGACTGGGTCTGGAATTGTTTTACCTCTTGGTTCCTGAACCAGATGCTCCATAAAGCAGTC
This sequence comes from Geotrypetes seraphini, assembly GCF_902459505.1. Taxonomy (NCBI): domain Eukaryota; kingdom Metazoa; phylum Chordata; class Amphibia; order Gymnophiona; family Dermophiidae; genus Geotrypetes; species Geotrypetes seraphini. The sequence goes on from NC_047092.1 coordinate 91,305,037, forward strand.
CTTGATTTTATCAAGGAATTTTACCTCCCTAACATACCCTGCTGTTACATTTACCCAGTCAATTTTGAGGTAATTGAAATCACCCATCATTATTGTGTTACTCGGTTTGTTAGCCTCCCTAATTTCTGATAACATTTTAATATCTGTCTATTCATCTTGACCAGATAGATGGTAGTACACTCATCACTATCCTTTTCTCTTTTACACATGGAATTTCTATCCATAGGAATTCTAAAAACATAAGAATAGTCTTACTAGGTCAGACCAATGGTCCATCTAGACCAGTATCCTGTCTTCACTGTGACCAATCCAAGTCACAAGTACCTGTCAAAAACCTAAATAGTAACAACATTCCATACTACCGATCCAGGGTTTTTCCCATGTTTTATGAATGGAGTTTTGTCTAAGAATATAAGAATTGCTGCTGCTGGGTCAGACCAGTGGTCCATCGTGCCCAGCAGTCCGTTCCCGCGGTAGCCCCTAGGTCAGTGCCCTAACTGAGACTAGCCCTACCTGCGTACGTTCTGGTTCAGCAGGAACTTCTCTAACTTTGTCTTGAATCCCTGGAGGGTGTTTTCCCCTATAACAGTCTCTGGAAGAGCGTTCCAGTTTTCCACCACTCTCTGGGTGAAGAAGAACTTCCTTATGTTTGTACGGAATCTATCCCCTTTTAACTTCAGAGATTGCCCTCTCGTTCTCCCTACCTTGGAGAGGGTAAACAACCTGTCTTTATCTACTAAGTCTATTCCCTTCATTATCTTGAATATTTTGATCATGTCCCCTCTCAAGTCTCCTCTTTTTAAGGGAGAAGATGCCCAGTTTCTCCAATCTCTCACTATACGGCCCCTTAACTCCTCCAGCCCCTTAACCATTTTAGTTGCACATCTCTGGACCCTTTTGAGTAGTGCCGTGCCCTTCTTCATGTACGGTGACCAGTGCTGGACGCAGTATTCCAGGTGATTGCGTACCATGGCCCGGTACAATGGCATGATAACCTTCTCCGATCTGTTCATGATCCCCTTCTTAATCATTCCTAGCATCCTATTCACCCTTTTCTCCGTTGCTGTGCATTGCGCTGATGGCTTCACGACCTGTCGACCAGTACTCTGAAGTCTCTTTCCTGCGGGGGTCTCTCCAAGTAACGCCACGGACATCCTGTATTCAAGTAAAAGATTTTTGTTACCGACATGCATCACCTTACACTTATCCACGTTGAACCTCATTTGCCATGTCACAGCCCATTTCTCAAGCGTGTTTATGTCACGTTGCAGATCTTCGCAATCCTCCTATGTCTTCACTACTCTGAATAACTTAGTATCGTCTGAAAATTTAATCACCTCACTCGTCGTACCAATTTCCAGATTGTTTATAAATATGTTGAAGAGCACAGGTCCAAGCACCGAGCCCTGCGGCACCCCACTGGTGATGCTTTTCCAGTCCGAGTATTGTCTATTTATTCCCACTGTCTGTTTCCTACCTGCCAGCCAGTTTTTAACCCATGTGACTATTTCACCCTCGATTCCATGGCTCGCAATTTTTCGAAGTAGTCGTTCATGTGGAACCTTGTCAAGCGCCTTCTGAAAATCCAGATATACAATGTTGATCGGGTCATCCTTGTCTATCTGCCTGTTTACTCTCTTGAAGTGCAGCAAGTTCATCAAGCAAGATCTTCCTTTGCTGAAGCTGTGCTGGCTGGTCCTCATCAGATCGTGTCCATCAAGGTGCTCAATGATGCGGTCCTTTATCAGCGCCTCTACCATCTTTCCCGGTACCGAGGTCAGACTCACCGGTCTGTAGTTTCCCGGATCACCCCTCGAACCTTTCTTGAAGATTGGCATAGCATTCACCACCTTCCAGTCTTCTGGAATCCTTCCCAATTTGATCAACAGATTAGCTATTAGTTGAAGCAGTTCAGCTATAGCCCCTTTCAATTCCTTGATTATCCTCAGATGGATGCCATCCAGTCCCGGGGATTTATCATTTTTAAGCCTATCAATCTGCTTGCATACCTCTTCTAGACTGACCGTCAACCCTGTCAGTTTCCCATCTTCGTTTCCCGCATATAGTCTGTTGACTTCCAGTATATTATGTATATCCTCTTCAGTAAACACAGATGCAAAAAAATGTGTTCAGTTTGTCAGCAATAGCTTTGTCCCCCTTTAGCAATCCCTTTATTCCATGGTCATCCAACGGCCCCACCGCTTCCTTCGCTGGTCGTTTCCCCTTAATACAGCTTGAAGTTTTTCACCTCCTTGGCTATTTTTTCCTCGTAGTTTCTATTGACCCCTCTTATCACCTTATGGTACCTGCTTTGATGTTGTTTGTGCTTTTTCCAGTTTTCATCCATTTTTGACCTTTTCAATTCTTTAAACAAAGTCTTCTTGTCTCTGATCGCTTCTTTCACCATTACAGTGAGCCACGCCAGTTCCTTGTTCTTTTTCCTCTTGGATCCCTTGCCAATACGTAGTGTATATAGATTTTGCGCCTTGGTGACTGTGTCCTTAAAAAGGGACCATGCTTGTTCTAGCGTCTTTACAGTGCTTATCCTCTTCTTAATCTTCTTCCCCTCCATGAGTCTCATCCCTTTGTAAATCCCTTTTCAGAAGTTCAGCGCGGTGCCCGTCATTCTGGATTGATGTTTCGCCCCTATGTCCAGGTCAAAACGGATCATACTGTGATCACTGGTTCCCAGGGTCCCCTCTACTTCTACACCTTGTGCCGGTCCTCATAATCCATTTAGAATTAAGTCCAGAATTGTGTTTCCTCTCGTATTCTCCTTGACAAGTTGTTCCAGGAAGCAATCACATACAATGTGATATTATGAGCCGCTTAGTTTATTAAGCGGCTTAAAAATATTTTTTAAAAATAAAATAAAATATAAATAGCGGACTATGAACTTTTCCTCCAGAAACTTGTCCTGTAGAATTTTTAGCTTATTTGATTCAAGGCCCTCCTTAATGTATAATGAAATGCTTTCACTAATTCAGTCCACTCTATCACTACCATTGCTTATCTTCCTTTTTCCATGTCTTAGAGATACCTCATATATATATTTTAATTTCCAACTCTTCTATCTTATTTCTTAAACTTCAGGTATTTGCTTAGAGACATATCAAACAATGGCATTCCTATTTACACCTGTCTCAGCAGCTGACAGTGATAATTTGCAATCTTTACAATCTATCTGCCCAGTACTTAAGGATACCTTTTGCCAAATGCATATAAGGGAGTACAACCTTCTGCACTCCCTTATATGCATTTTACAAAAGTATTTGGGCTTTATATTCAGCACTATTTAGCTGGCTGGGAGCAGCTCGCAGCTAGCTAAATAGTACAGAGCTGGCTATCCACCGATATTCAATGGGATTTCACCAGCTATCTCCTGCTGAATATCCGGTTCAGTGGATAACTAGTATCTGACTATGTCACATGACAGACAGTCACTGCCAATATTCAGCAGTCAACCAGCTGAGTTCAGCAGCCTGGGAGACTAGCTTAAATTGCAGGCCTATCTTTGTCCACTATGACTTAGCTGGCCAGCCTATGAATAAGCCGGCCAACCCCCTCCCCCCCACACACACAATTCAATGTCATTTGCCAGATATGGTACTGGCATTGAATTTTTGGGTTCACTGCGGACTGTAGGAGACAGCTGGCTCTCTCCTGCAGTCTGAATATTGGACGGTTTGTGTTCAGAGTATAGCATAAAGGTATAATACTGAAAGAGAAAAATCAACACTCTCTTCTGACCCACCTCAAAACGTTCCAACAATGGACAAATGGAATTTTCTCATTTATACAATGATTTCCTAAAGTGATTGTTTTGGCATCGCACAACCTGCCACAAACAGGTGATTAGATGGGATAATAAAATCAAACAGTGAAATAATGAGGTAGAAGCTGAATTATCTTACACAAGTGAGTCAGTGATATTTTTGACATTACAGTTTGTTGACATGTGATGAAGAGATGTTGATGTAGTTCTTTAAAAAGGTTGGGGAATAGTTCATAACTATGACCCAATGAAACTAAGGGTGAAACTCAAGCACAGTATCTTGTGGAAACACACTGAACAAACAGAGGGAGTCAATGGAAAGCTGGTGATAAGAGCCATTGCCCTTTCAGGAGTTCAGTCACAGAAGTGCTTATGTTACCATCAGAATAAGCTGAAATTAGCACAAGGGTATTGGTGAGCAAGAGGAAATCATGTCAGTGACAATATGCCAGGTGATGGGTTTTGTTGTTGCTGCTTTAGGCAGTGCTGGAATAATCACAGCTACTGCTCTGGATATGTGGAGTACCCAAGACTTGTACGATAACCCTGTCACTGCCGTTTTTCAGTACCAGGGTCTCTGGAGGAGCTGTGTCCGGCAGAGCTCTGGATTCACAGAATGTCGGCCATATTTCACCATCCTGGGGTTACCAGGTAAGAGGAACGACACAGAACAAAACCTCGATAGGTTTTAGAGAGTTACAAATCCATGGGTATAGTCAGATGACTGGACATTAGGTAGGGAAGTTGTAATTTAAATCCAGCAACAAAACTATGGAAAGCATTACCGACTAATATTAACCAGCAATCTAATTTTAAATGTTTCAAAAAAGATCTAAAGACTTATCTTTCTCAAGAATTTGTTTTGAATGATTCCTAAATATTGTAATACTTGTTTTTAATTTGTATCACCATAATTATTTATATAAACTACAATATACAAATAAAGATTATATTGTATTGCATTTTTCCAAAGTATATTTTTAGTTGCAAACACAATGAAAACATTAAATCTGAATGGGTCATGTTGCTACTGTTGCTACTTCTAATACAAGCATATGAAATATTAAATATCTCTATAAAACATTCAATAATATCTCTGTTAAAGGATTTAGAGGACAACTTTTTAAAAGAATTCACTTAATTATTTCTATAGTGCTAACAGACGTATACAGCTGAAGGTTAAATGCAGATCTTGTGAAAAGACATAGGGAACTTTCTCACTCTCACTTTTCTATTCATGTCTAGAATTGTTTTTTTTTTTTTTTGGGGGGGGGGACAGGTATGGTGTACTACAAAGTGGTTAATGCATATCTCTCAACCTCTAACATACAGTATTTTTGTATTGAGATCCTTAGGTTAGACACCAATGACCAAGAACAGCTATTTAATTTATTAATAAGTTTAGCCCTCAAAATAATCCTAAAATTCTGGAATGATGCATCTACTTTAAATTAAAATGGTTGAATCCTGTATGTCTAACTGCAAAATGTGAATAAGTAAATAAAATCTGACCTGGGCTCCACTGCAGATTTTTTTCCCAAAAAAGAAAAAAGCCAAAATGGGCGCAAATGGATAAAGGGGTGAATGGAAGTTTTTCTTGATAATCATGTATGATTTTTGTAAATCACCTAGGTTTAGGCAATGTACAAATTTTAAAATAAATAAATAAAATTAGGCAGGGACAATCTATTACATGTTAAATGTACAGCTCTGAGTATGCCTTTTAGAACTACAGAAATGATAAATAGAAGTCGTAGTAGAAACAGGAAATTCAATTTTGCCACTTTATTTGGTGACAGACATTGAATTTCTTTTTTTTTTTTTTTGGTTAGTTGAGATATAGCCAGCTAAGCCAATAATCATGAGCTGGCCAACTAAATCCTAGAGGCCGAATATAGACCTGCTGAACTTAGCTGGCCAGTTGCTTAATATTAACGGTGACCTGCTAAGTTGCATAACATAGTTATCAACCAGATGGGATTTTCCTGGCATCTCCATCAGAAAAAATAAAGGAAGATACACTGAGTCTGAATTGGACTACTTATTCCATCATCCCTGTTATTAAAATCTTAGGAGTCTATCTAGACCGGAATTTTTCTTTCAAAGCTCAGATTAATGCTTTGGTTAAAAAAAAAAAAAATTATGTTGTAGAAATTCCGGACTAACAGATCACAGGATTTTAACAGTGATTTTTGTGCATCCAGACCACAATCTCCATTCTTGTACCATCTTTACCAGAATTCCTACCTATATCATGCAACTCAGAAGTGCTCCATTCCCACAACCTAGCTCCCAATCTCTCCTATTGATTTCTCCTCCCCAGCCCTAGATCTCTGAACCAGATCTCACAATAAAACATTTCCTGCTAAAACAGTACAACACTGACCTTATCCCTCTTCCTTTGCCAGGATTGGGACAACATAGGCATCAACATTTTGCCTATGTTGGCACCCCCATATTCAGGTACCCCTGCAGTGCTTACCTCATATACTATGTTGCATCTGTCCTGCTAAATGCTAGCATTTTATACATTTACACATGTAAGGGCTCCTTTTACAAAGGTGTGTTAGGGCCTTAACACGCGGAATAGTGCACGCTAAATTGCCACATGCGCTAGCCGCTACCGCCTCCTTTTAAGCAGGCAGTAATTTTTCAGCTAAAAACACCAGCACACCTTAGTATAAGGTGCCCTAAGAATTGCATAAATGTGGGCACTTAGATTATAGAATTGTGCTTCACATGTAACTTGAATGAAAAACACTGATTTATAGTGAAAGTCATTTTAGGGGGGTTGCAGATGAAATGCAAGAAGAATGAACAATCTGTGTATAGGTTAGTGTAGACTTGTTCTTTTCCTTCTAGTGTTCCTGTCCTTTGATGGTTGAACTGCACTTAGACTGAGAGGAGAAATATCATCATCATTTCATCTCTTATTTATAGTATACCATTTTTTCCAAACATAGGATTCATAGTGATTTATTTCATAAAAAAGTACCATAATGTCAAAATACAATAACAAAATCATTAAATAAAGGGATGTGCAAAATGGTTTCTGCAGACAAACAAACGTAGAAACCACCTTGAAAATGGTCCTGGATCCTTTGCAGGTAAAAGTGTGTCATTTTCAATATGACATCCAAATCTCAGTTTGGATGTCTTGTGGAACATGTACAAAAATCATGTAGCAAAAATGACCATTTTCAAAACAGAAAAAGTCTTCATTTCAAAAAGGACCACACAGACATCACAGCAGAGCAGTGGGGCTCCCTAGGGGGCACAGCGGTGAACTTTAAATAATAATGCCCAGAAACACATCTCACTATAACCCTCTTATAGTGTATGATGAGCCCTCCAAAATCCACCCCAAACCCACTGTACACCATACCAATCGCCCTTATGCCTGCAGGTGCCACCTATATGTAGGTACAGTGGGATATGACTTGGTTTTGGAAGGCTCACATATTCCATCATAAGTTTGGTAGTAAGAGTAAGATATAGGCCTGACCTATCTCTATAATGTATTATACTGCCCACTAGGCTACTCCAGGAACCTGCTTTCTGCTCTAATAGTTCTGCCCATAACATCTGAAGCTGTGACACAGGCAGATATGTATTCTTTCATTCACATTTGGGGGGGCTGGAAGGGGGTCAGTTACCACTGGGGGGTATAACAGTTCATGGCTTCATCCCTCCAGTAGTCATCTGGTCAGTTTGGGCACCTTTTTAGCACTTATTAATTGTTAAAACAGGTCTAGCCCCAAACATCCAAATTGTGCCCTGGACGTTTTCTAAAATCTTTGATTATTGCAGAAAAATATCCAAATCATAAACATACCCTAGTCCTATCCAAACCACACATCCAACATGCCCCCTTCATATTTAGGCACTCTGCAGACAACCACAATAGAAATCCATATACAAAATCCTTTTCAAAGATAGCAAATTGCAGTGATGAAGCAAACGGTGCGGGGAGGCCAGGGGGAACACGGAGGCCTTCCCGGGAGGGGGGGGGGGCGGTCCTTCGGGGAGGCCAGCGGGGAAACCGGACGCCAGGGAGGGGGGGAAGCCAGAGACCAGCACAGCAGCACTTCCCGACTGACTCTTCCTCCTCCCCTTTAAAGCAGGTGCAGCGGCGGCCGGCCAGCAAGAGCAGCGCTGCCGCTCCTGCTTTAGGGGGCAAAGGGGGAGGGTCAGATGAATCGGGAAGCCAATTTTGGGGGGATTTTAAATCAATTCGAATCGATTCATTCGAAGTGAATCAGTGAACCCGATTCGAATCGTGAATCGGGCAGCACTAGTCTGCATTATTGTTTGAGTTGCAGTAGTAGATTGTCAAACCATTTGTCTGAGCGTCTGCAGATTCTGATTTTTGTTTGTGATTGTATTATGTCTTCAAGGATGTTAGTGCTTAGGGTGCATCAGTGGTAAATGAAGTCTTTTGGGTTTCCCTCTTGTATCATGGTATAGAGAGATAGATCTCTTTCTATTTCTCCCATCGCACCTTCAGTGCATGCAATGGTAGTTCCTCCTCCACAGCCTTCCCACTATCGATTGGGACCTCAAGGCTCTGTCCTGGGACCACTCCTTTTCTCAATCTACACTTGCTCACTTGAAGCACTGATCTCTTCCCACGGCCAGTATCACCTCTATGCTGATAACTCCCAGATCTACCTCTCTGTGCCAAATATCTCTACTAAAACCCAGACCAGAGTCTCAGTTTGCCTGTCTGACATTGTCACCTGGATGTTTTACCACCATCTAAAATTGAATATGGCTAAAACAGAGCTGCTCATCTTCCCACTTAAACCCACCTCTCCACTTCCCTCATTCTCCGTCTCTGTGGACTACACTCTCATCCTTTCTGTTTTCTCTGCTCATAATCTCAGGGTCATCTTTGACTCCTCTCTCTCCTTCACCATCCAGATACAACATATTGCTAAAACCTGCCACTTCTTCCTCTCTAATATTAACAAAATCCATCCCTTCCTCTCTGAGCACACTACCAAAACACTTATCCATGCTCACTGCAATGCACTACTCTCAGGCCTTCCATTTAATAATAATAATAATAATAATAACTTTATTTTTGTATACCACAGTACCAGAATAGTTCAGAGCAGTTTACATGACAAGAGACTGTACATCTACAGCGAAATTTACAAATAAGTCAATCAATCAATATAACTTAGCAAGTCGGGAGCAGGCAAGAAGGAGATAGAGAGGTTATAAACAAGTTAATCGGCGTGGCTTAGGAAGTCGGGTGCAGGTAGGTAGGAGGTGCAGGTAGGGAGGAGGCAGGTAGGTGGGAGGTACAGGAAGGTGGGAGGTACAAAGCATAGTTAAAAGTAGAGTTACAAGGAAGGTGGGAGTCAGAGATATTTGTCAAAGAGATAAGTTTTAATTGACTTCCTGAAAGTTTGGTAGGAGGGAGAATTAGAGATGAGAGTGGATAGACATTTGTTCCATTTGCATGCCTGGAACGCCAGGGATCTGTCAAGGAATCTCTTGTAGATGCAGCACTTTAGGGATGGGAAGGCAAACAAGTGGGCGTTATGTGTGCGGGTGGGGCCAGAACGGACAAAGTGATCTGATAGGTAGATTGGAGACGAGCCTGTTAGGGTTTTGAAGCAGAGGCAAGCAAATTTGAAGATAATCCTTGCCTCCATAGGCAGCCAGTGCAGTTTTGTGTAGAAGGGGCTTATATGGTCAGATTTTTTGAGATTATAGATGAGTCGAACGGCTGCATTCTGAACGAGTCTTAAGCGTTTGATGGTTTTTTTTAATGAACCTATGTAGATGATATTACAGTAGTCTAGGATGCTCAGGATTAGTGATTGGACCAGTAATCGGAAGGAGAAGAAGTCAAAGTAGTGTTTGATGGTGTGGAGTTTCCAGAGGGTACCAAAACATTTTTTAATCTGAGCATTGGTGTGGACTTCGAAAGTAAGGCAGCAGTCCAGGATGACTCCAAGGATTTTGATTGTGGGGTTAATTGGGTAGTCTAAACCGTTAAGTTTCAGGGAGGTGTTTGTTAGCTTGTTGTTGGGACTGGCCAGGAAAATTTTGTTTTTTTCTGGGTTCAGCTTTAATTTGAATTGAGTGGCCCATTGTTCTATCTTGGTGAGGATGGATGAGGTGAATTGTTCAATCTCTTGGGAAAGCGAGGTAATGGGAATGATAATAGTGATGTCATCTGCGTAGATATATGATTTCAGTTTTAGGTTGGATAGCATATGACCTAGCGAGGCCATGTAGACATTGAATAGAGAGGGTGAAAGAGGGGAGCCCTGAGGAACTCCACAGGGATTGTGCCAGGGTTGGGAGAAGGTCCCATTGAAGTGTACTTGGTAAGAGCGGTTTTTTAGAAATCCTATAAACCAGTTTAGGACCTGACCGGAGATGCCGATGGAGTCAAGGCATCTGAGTAGAATGTCATGGTCAACCAGGTCGAAGGCACTGCTCAGGTCAAACTGGAGTATCAAGGCACTTTTTCCCAGAGAGAATAAGTGGAGGAGGTAATTAATCAGAGAGGCTAAGACAGTTTCTGTGCTGTGATTTGGGCGGAAGCCAGACTGGGAATCATGGAGAATGTTGAACTTCTCAAGGTGGTTCATGAGTTCGTGATTGAATAGGCCTTCCGTAATTTTTTGGAATAGCGGTATGTTGGCGATGGGTCTATAATTGGAAGCCAAGGAGGTAGAATCCTTGGGGTTTTTTATAATCGGGGATACAAGGATGTGGCAGAGTTCTTTCGGGAAATGGCCGGTGAACAAGCAAAAGGATATCCAGTTGAGGAGTTCAATTTTGAATGAGGGAGGGGCAGATTTCATGATGGAGGGGGGACAGCTATCTAGTAGGCAGTTTGAATTTGCATATTTGGAGTAGAGCTTGCGGAATAGGTTCCAGTCTGGGCTTTCAAAGTGGTTCCAGGTCATGTCTGCTATTGAACTATCAGGTCCTAGGGTCAGTTGATTGATTGTAAGGTCTGTACTGGGGATTATGAGAGACGATTTCAGAGTGTGAATTTTATTGGTAAAATAGTCGGCTAGGGTAGTGGCGGAGGATGGGAGGTCTGAGTTGGAGTGTTTGAGTTGGTCAATATTGAATAGTGAGTTGACTATTTTGAAAAGTTCTTTGCTGAGGGAGAATTGATTAATTGGGAGTAGTATTTAGAGCGCTTTTCTTTGATGATTCTTTGACTTTTAGTCGCCAGTTGAATCTGACATAATCTGTTTCGGTCTTGCGCCATGTTCTTTCTAATTTATGTACTTCTCGTTTTAAAGTTATAAGGTCAGCATCGAACCAGCTGTCTGAGGGACGGAGAGTTTTTTTGCGAAGTTTCAGTGACGCGATTTCGTTTAGAGTCTGAATGCTGAAATTATTCCAATCACGTATGAAATTAGGTTCTGGATTGGGGCTGGAAGGTGGGCTATAGTGAGACCAGAAGTCTGTTAGGTTTAATTGGCCTCTTGACCAGAATATCTTTTTAGGGTTGGTCCTAGTTTCCATTTCAGGTGGTCCGACCAAGGCGTATTAGCCCATGTTTCTCCTATGAGGCATAAGCTGGGGGTGGTAGGGACATTGGAGAGAAAGGTGATCAGGTCGAGGTGGTGACCTTTCCTATGGGTGGAAGTCAGGGGAGGCTTGGAGAAACCTAGCGAGGTAAGGAAGGAGAAGGGGTCAGCTACATTGGAGTTCTCTTCCTGTTCGAGGTGTAAGTTAACATCACCGGCAAGGAGATTGTGGGTGCCGGCTATCGAATTTGTAAGGAGGAATTCATAGAAGTCATCTTTTGCTTTGTTCCATTTGTTGGGGGGTATATAGAATGTAGTGACGATTAGGTTGTCTTTACAGTCAGTTTTGGATATTTTGCATGTGAGAATTTCCAGGTCATTAGTTAGTTTGGAGTCTAGGATTTGGAAATCAAAGTGGTCTCTTAGAATTATTGCTAGGCCGCCGCCTCTTTTACAGTTTCTAGATAGGGGAATGATTTTGTAGTCTGGTGGGAGGATTTCCCTAATGATTGCATCCTGATCGGAAATTAACCAAGTTTCTGTTAGAAGAAGGATGTCTAGGTGGGTTTCTTCTAGCCAGTCTTTGATTAGTTGAGATTTGTTCCTGACTGAGCGGATGTTCAGGTATGCCCTGGAGAAGATGAATTGTTCTAGAGGAGGGGGGTGCTCAGTATGTTGTAGGTTCTTTAGGGATTGGATTCTTTTGGGTCTTGGCCTGGAGGAATGGCGAGAGGTGTTGACAACAGAGATTAGGAAAGGGCCAGATTCTGTATAGTTATGAAGGAAACGAAAGGAGCGAAGAGGTTTGTCAGGCCCCGATATTCTATTCCATGTAGGGTAAGTTGGGATGGGTTCGAAGGCTAAAATTATTGAAATCCAACTTCTAGAGCCTAGTAGGTAGAGGAAGAGACAGGCTAAGAGCTTTTGTGTAGGGTTGTTCATGTTGGAGCTGGGGTGGAGGGGGAGGGGTGGGGAAGTGATTAAGAGAATGAGTAAGGGAAGAGACTAAGTGGTAGCATAAGAAGAGTTGCAGACTGGGTTGTCTGTGAGGACTTTACCTAAAACAGACTGTACTTAAAACAGACTTAGTATATCTCAACAGTATAGGCAGACTTAGGTAAGATAGGCATGTGAGATCTTGTCAGATTGGTAGAGACTTGGGTGTGGACGTAGATGATTATAAGGTAAGCAGTCTTTGCATAAACAGAGTAAGCATATACAGAATATACATATATTTAGTTATCTCACTCCCTTCCAATCTGTACAGGATTTGGCTGCTTGACTCATTTTCTGGGAGAGCTGCTATACTCGTTACCCTTCTCCTAAAGTCACTTCATTGGCTTCACATCTGTTTCCGAATTCAATTCAAACTCCTCTTACTGACCTACAAATGCACTCACTCAGCTGCCCCTCACTATCGCTCCTTGCTTTTCTTCCCATGTGTTCCCCCATGCAGTGGCGCAGTAAGTGGAGTGTGAGGAGGGTGGTACACCTCGGGCATGGTCTTACTCAGGGCACTGGCACCCCTCCTCCTCTCTGCCCCCCTTCTCACTCCTCCCCCCTGCCATGCACATGTCCTCGTGCCCCTTCCCCATACCTTTTTATCTTCAGCACAAGTCTGCCCCAGTTAGATTATAAGCTCTTCTGAGCAGGGACTGTTTATAAATGTTAACATGTAAAGTGCTGTGTACGCCTTTCAGCGCTATATAAATGGTAAGTAGTTGTAGTAATAGATCTTGGAGTCATCAGCAAAGAGGTGATATTGAAAACCTTGGGTGGAGATCAGTGCACTGAGAGAGGATAGTGGGATAGCAGTGGAGTATGATCTACCATTGCATATACTGAATGTGTGATGAGAGAGATAGGAAGAAAACCAAGAGAGAACAGAACCCTGGAATCCCAGTGAAGATAGCATATTGAGGAGTTGGTGTTGATCAACAGTGTCAAAAACAGCAGATAGATCAAGAAGGATAAGAATAGAATAGAGGTCTTTGGTTTCCAATTTCACATTATATTGCCCCTTAGAACTCCTGAAAATGTACTTAAGAGACTTTGCAATATACTCAGGTGGGAATCTTTTTCGCCAGACAACTTGTACTATGTTCCAAGGAGTACTAAAGTCACCACCAGAGAAGAAAGAGACCTAGATAGGCTGGTATCTCCTGACAGTCTAAATATTTCTCAATTTTTAGAGTCTTCCAAACAGGTGATAGAAAAGAGAGCCACTTTGTTGGTGATCTTTAAAATGGAAATTGAGAAGCAATGTATTCTAAAGCTTTATTCTGAGAAAAAACAAGCTCTGTTTTGTGGACAAAAAATAAAAATGTTTCCTGATATGTCCAAACAGACACAGGTTAGCAGGAAACAGTTCCTACTGTCCAAGCCTAAGGTATTGGCGGTGGGAGTGAGTTTTTTCCTAAAGTTTCCTTGTAAGTCTCTTATTACTTATAACAATGATAAATATGGGGGATTTTTGACCCATCACAGTTAGATACTTTTTGAAGGATAAACCAATTTTGAAATGCCACACGTGCTAGCCGCTACCGCCTCCTCTTGAGCAGGTGGTAGTTTTTCAGATAGCATGTCCTATAGTGCGCTCTAATCTGGTGCATGCGCTAAAATGCTAGCGCACCTTTGTAAAAGGAGCCCTAATTTTGAGGTTGTAGGGAATTAACGACAAAAGAAAGAAAGAAATAGGCCAAGTTTGCCTGTTAATGGGTTAGAAAATTTTCCTGAGTTGTTTGTTAAATGTGGTTCCAATTATGTGGACTAGAATATTTTCTTTTTGTTGGATGTTTTGGTGAAATGACTGTATAATTTTCCTGATTTTTTGTTATAATTGTAACATATATCAATCAATCAATCAATCAATCAATAAAAAGAATAGAGGCCTTTGGAGACTTTAGCAAGGGAATGTAGTGGGTCAAGAGAATGTGGTGGGTCAAGAATAGCTTGAGATGAAAGGAAGTCCAGGCAACAGCAGTGAATAGCTTGGATAAGGAGGGCGATGGGGCAATATTTGGAAGGGCATGTGAGTTCTAGTGAAGGATTTTTGAGGAGAGGTGCAACTATGGTATGTCTGAAGACATTGGGAACAGTTGCAGTGTAGAGTGATAGTCTGAGGATGTGACAGGAGGGATGACAGTGGGAGAGATAGTCCTGAGCAGGTGGGTGGAAATTGGATCAGAGGAGTAGGTGGGTTTGGAGGAGGAAAAAAAATCTGTAGTTTCCTCTTCAGTGATTTCAGAAAAAGAGGCAAAGGTGGCAGGTGTTGAAGGAAGGTTGACAGAAGGACAGATGGAAGGGGGGTGGGGGGAGATGACCTGGTTGAGAACTCAAGATGAATTTTCTAAACCTTGTTGTAGAAGAGCTCATCTATAGCCTGAGGAAAAAGTGAAGGAGGAATTGGAGGTGAGAGCACTTTGCATAGAGAGTTTAGTGTGGCAAAGGGATGGCGAGAGTTAGAGCTAAGAAAGTTAGTTAAATGGGTTTTTGGCAAGTGAGAGAGCAAACTGGAAGGATGTCAGCAGGAATTTGAATTTGTATGAAGTCAGCATGTATGTGTGATTTAAGCCTGTGACGAGTCAAGCGGTCATTTTCCCATCACATTTCCAGGACCTGCAGTGTTCCGGGCCAGGTTTTCTAACAACCCTCTCTGTATTTATACACATATACACTTCTAGGCCCTCTTAAAGGTATAATGAACACATTTATTGGTGTACAGGACTTAAGTCTGTTCCTTCACAAGTTCAGAGAAACCAAAACTCGATACTTTAAGTTCAGTCTCTTAGTCCAGTGTAACAATTTGTTCTATAGACAGTTTCAATTTCCATTCAGTACTTAATCAGTTAATCAGCTCTTAGCAATTTCAAAACCTCAGCCACACCAGATATTAGCTGTTCCTTTCAAAGCAGTGTTAGGCTCTTCAACGCACAGCCTCAACCAAATAATAATTGGCTTACCTTAGCCAGCATCTTTACTGTCCAAGCTTCCAATACATTCAGCAGGCTTCTCATCCAGCCAAGCACAACACCACTCACCATACCAGCTCTTCCATGTTTCAAGTTTATTTAAAATTTTTTATACTGCTCAATGAGATTTCTGAGCAGTGTACAATAAAAATACAGTTTTTGACAGATAAAACAAGGTTAGAACTTGACAATCAATCCAAGCAATCCTTATCAGTCTTCTAAGCAATCCTTATCAGTCTCCTTAACCCATGGCTTCTGAGCCTTCTCTGCTCAGGGAAGTCTCTTTCTGGAGGCTCTCACCTTCCCTCTCCTGGGGATCTCCCAGAATGAATTCTAGACTTGGTATATGAAGCTCTTCCTGCCTGTGTTCCACCCCATAACTCAGCAGGGTAGCCTGTTCATGCAGTTCAGCACCACCTGTTGGATGAGGATTGAGCTCTGAGCTACAAAGCTCAATACATCTTGGACCCTGTAGTTCAATGCCACCTGCTGGATGAGGATTGAACTCTGAACTACAGAACTAAATGCATTCTGGATCCTGTAGGTTACCCACTAATTGGCCAGCGCCCTCTACTGCCCACCAACATAACAACATCACTCATGAGGGAGAATCCCCGACTCCCTCACAAAGCCAAAGATGATCAGAAGAACGGGCACAGGAATGCAGGTAGCAGATGTTGGAGGTCAGCGGAGGATGGGGTTTGGCGTGCCTTATAGGATGTAAAATGAGAGGCATGAGGATAACTAGAGCAGAGGAGAAAATGGTGTTATAGGAGAAGACAGCTTTAACCTCCTATGTTATACTCCCTTACTATCCTTTCTAATAATGTAGCTCCTTTCTCCTTCCCCTTCTTGTCTAGTCTGTCCATTGGCCTAGGGAGGAGTGGGAGGGCAGTCTTCCATGGTCACTGTCTTGGTGAGGGTGCAGGCACCTGTCCTCTCTGCCCCCTGTTCCTTCCCTGCAGCACTTGTGCTTTGATTCCCTTCCCCCTTACCTCTGTAACATTCCTGGTGTGAGTAGCAACCCTCAACCTGCTGTCGCACCAGTGTAGGCTCTTCCTCTGATGTCACTTCTTGGACCCACACCTAGGAAATGATATTGGAAAAAGAGCTGATGCTGGCATGACAACAGGTTAGGGGTTGCTGCTTGCACCAGGAAAATTACAGAGGTATGGGGAAGGGAAGCGGCATGCATGCAGCAGGAGGGGATGGGGAAGGAACATGTGGTGGTACGGGGGGTGTAGAAGAGGGTAGGGAAGGAGTGCCACCTCCCTGAGTGCCTCTCATCCTCACTATACCACTGAGTCTGTCTACCTTATTATATACTATTTTAGACTGTAAGCTGCTTAGATAGTTTGTCTCCTGGGCAGAATAGTAAATCTTAAATAAACTTTTAAGCTTTAGGTGAGAACAGGAAGAATTTGAGTCTATTGTATTTTTATTTGGAATATTTAATGTTATATTTTGTTGGGAATAGGGAGGATTGGTCTGTGGTTATTAATGCAATATGTTTAGGGGGTAATATTCATCTATGGTAGTCACTGGTCAGCCCTTTGATTTAAACACTGGTTACCATAATTTTTTAAACCTGGATATTCAGTGCTAGTATCCTGATACTTGCCACTGAATTTTCCAAGTAGAACCTGCTCCTTTTGAATATCAGTACCTTAGTTTTTAATGATTTCATTTTTATTTTAAACCATTTGTTTCTGATAATTAGTGATACAGCAAACAACCAAACAAATAAATAAATAGACATACAATAAAACAAATTCAAGCCCTGAGTATCTGTAAAAACTATTAGTTGTCAATTCAAATTCTTGAAGCACCGACTTTAGGGACAGAAGTTATCAGAATATTTTAGGAGGTAATCTATAAATAGACAATCATTAAACTGGACAAAAGAGACTATCTCTGAACATTTTGTATCTAAGACAGAACCAGTCAATGTTATTTGAACTAACCCCTCCCCCTTTTTACAAAACTACATGTTTTTTAGTGCAGACCAGCATATCAAATGTTCTGCGCGGCTCTCAACGCTCATAGAGTTCCTATGAGCGTCGGGAGCAGTGCAGAGCATTCAGTGCACCGGCCTGCCCTAAAAAAACGCTTCCATGGTTTTGTAAAAGGGGGGAGGGTAAATTCTACTCCACTGCCTTCTGTAGTTTGCATTCCTTATTTTCAAAATGAGAGAATAATGAGAAATCCCAGTTTGATAACAGTTGGGATTAAAATCACAGAATTGTTTCCTAACCAGATTTTCCTTCTTCTTCCAGTACAGCTTAGACACCCTGATTCATGATGAATATGGTTTTTTTTTTCAGCCATGTTTCAGGCCGTGAGAGCACTGATGATTGTTGGCATTGTTCTTGGAGTTATTGGATTGCTTATAGCCATCTTTGCCCTGAAATGTATTCATATTGGAAGCATGGAGGATGCTGCAAAGGCCAATATGACCCTAACTTCTGGGATCATGTTTATTGTTGCTGGTGAGTAAATGTGTGGATCAAGAATCTGTTCCATGGGAGTGACATTAATAAGTGTGTAATAGTATGTTTCCTATATAACCTGTGTATTGATAGTACCATACACTACATACAGTTAATCTCAGCCAAAAGGTTGAGAAGCAATAGTGTACTTCTCTATATTGTTATATGGAGGGATCCAGAGCTATAGGGGATATTTCAGCATGATGCCAGCAAGAGGAGATTATAGTTGAAAATTAGAGCACAGAAGCTGCTAGCTAGATTTATTGGGAATATTTAGATTTTTTTTAAGGGAAAGAGGTAGATCCAGCAGAAATTGATTCAGTGTTTCAATTTGATAGGCTCTGCTATAAAACTGCTGATAGGGATCTTGGTGAGTCACTGGGACTTTAATACCTCCCACCCTCCCCACATCGCATCATCGAAGTGGGCCGGCCTACCAAAGGCCCCGAGGCTGCCTCATGAAACCGTGGCTAAAATACTGCTTAGGGGCAGCTGTGTGCCGAAGTTAAAAGCACACAGAGCTGCCGCTAGCCTACATAGAGGAAACATTTGCTGTAGAGGGAAGGAGGGAAGGGAGTAGAGATGCTTCTGACAAGGGAGGGGAAGGGGCTTCTGCTGGCAGGGGAGAAGGGAAAGGGAAGGGATGAGAATTATTATTGGATAAAGGGAGGAGGAAAGGGAGAAGGGGTACTCCTGGACAAGGGAGGGGAAGGAGCTACTGCTGATAGGGGAGAAGGGAAAGGATGAGAATTACTGTTGGATAAGGGGAGAAGGAAAGAGAGAAGGGGTACTCCTGGACAAGGGAGGAGAAGGGGCTACTGCTGACAGGGGAGAAGGGGAAGGGAAAGGATGAGAATTACTCTGGACAAGGGAGGAGGAACATTGGAAGGAAACAGCTGGCAGGGAGATTAGAGGAGGGGCAGGAGTCAGGATGGAATGGAGAGATCAGATGAGGGAAAGGGGAGAGACAGAGGAATGACAAGGTAGAGAGAGATTGATGCTGGGAAGGTGGGTCAGATGAAAAATAAGGAAAGAGGGACAAAGATGCTAGATCTGGTGTAGGAGAGAGGGGCATAGAAAGAACGCAGATACCATATGGGAGGGGGAGGGGTAGAGGGCAGACAGTGAATGGAAGAAGCAGATGTTGGATTAAAGAGACAGATCATTCAGGCAGACGCTGGATGGAAGAAAGTGAAAAGACGATGAAAGCAGAAACCAGAGACGACAAAAGATAGAAAAAAATAATTTTATTTCTATCTTGTGATTAGAATACATCAGATTTAAAATATGTATCCTGCTAGAGCTGATGTTAGACATAACTGGGGAGTGCAAAGCCCAGGCAGTGCGTCTTTAGCTTCCAGCTGGCTTAGGGCTCTCTCTGACCAGGAGGCAGTTGCCCTAGTTGCACTCCCCCTAACACCATTCCTGCCATGTGTGACTGCGGTATTCTGTTAGCATGATATTTGTGTAGCATTCTATAATAACACTGCACAACAAAGTTTTTGCTTCCTGAACACTGCTGGGTGTTTCTTATAGAATTTTGGGTGCTGATCATGAATATTACATCAAAAATTACCCATCACGTACCATTTCAGAGAAATCTTCAATTTTGTCGTGATTTTTTCTTATATTTGGATGCAAACAATTTTTTCTCCCATAAGTGTCTTATCAACCAGGTATAACTGGAATATCTGTGGAGACCTCAAAGTCGTTGCTCTGTTACTAGGACTGCAGCTTGGCTATACAAAGTACTGCTGTTTCATCTGCGAATGGGACAGCCGAGACAGAGAGTCGCACTATTCTAGAAAGAACTGGCCACTCCGTAAAAAGTTAGTTCCAGGACAGAAAAATGTAGCACATGAATCGCTTGTTGACCCGACAAAGATATTTTTGCCTCCTCTTCACATTAAACTGGGACTCATGAAGAATTTTGTGAAAGCAATGAACAAGGAAGGGGAAGGTTTTCGTTATTTAAGACAGATGTTCCCAAGAATAACTGATGCCAAGATCAAAGAGGGTATTTTTGTTGGCCCCCAGATCAGACATGTTATGAGTGACAAGCGATTTGAAGATCTGTTAGTTGGGCCGGAAAAAATTGGCTGGAAAGCCTTGAAAGACGTTGTTGACAATTTTCTGGGCAATTACAGAGCCCCAAACTACATTCAGCTGGTAGACAAACTTCTCAAAGCATACAAGAGAATGAAGTGCAATATGTCACTCAAGATTCATTTCCTCCATTCACACTTGGACTTCTTCCCCGCAAATCTCGGTGCTGTGAGTGACGAGCACGGTGAAAGGTTTCATCAAGACATAGCTACGATGGAGAAACGATACCAGGGCAATTGGAATCCGTCAATGCTTGCCGACTATTGTTGGATGCTACAACGTGATGCACCAGACACTGAATATAAAAGAAACTCGGGAGCAAAACACTTTTAATTCTGTTTCATTTAGTCGCTTGTGCGAAACGTAAACTTGACTATATATTTTATTGTCAGTAAACATAAAAATGTCTATTTCTCATAGTTCTTACGTGATGCAGTAAAACCAAAACCATATTTGAGCATACCAAGTTGGTACCTGTCATAATCACCAAAAACTTTTCAGGAATCAAGACTTAACCAAAAAATTGTTGTGCAGTGTAATTTGGCTTATTCAGTTTTCTTGATAGTAGAGGGGATATATGTGAAGGGGAGGGGAGACGGGGTTTTTGTTGATCCTTGCCCTGTATTATTTATATTTATAAAATGACAATTGTACAGAATATTGTTTCTTTTTATACTTTAATAAAATATGTTCAATATAAAATCATAACTATTTGAGGCGTGTGCGGATGGGATCAGATGGTTAATGGGACCGAGCTCGCGAGGACAGGGTGGCAATGGGGTTTTTAAAAATTTCAGTCTTATTAGTTTGCCGATCCACAAAATAATTATTTTATTTCCGCCGGTCCATAGGTGTAAAAAGGTTGAAGAACACTGATCTAGAGGGTCACTTCAGCCAAGCAGTATTGTAAAATTTATTTTCTTAATGGTCAACACTCCCTCCATCCCATTCTAGTGAGCAATGGAGTACCACATGTGAGAATATGCTGCCTGTTTGTCCTGGGATAAAGCACAGTTATTTATCATAACAGATGTTATCCAGGGACAGCAGGTAGATATTTTTACAACCCACTGACCTTCCCTGGTTGGCTTCTTAGCTTGCTTATGGAACTGAGGAGCTGCGAGCCTGCATCAGGCAGGAAGGCATTTGCACATGCACGGTGCGAATGGGGAGGGGGAAGTGTAACTGTCCTTTACTGACACAGCAGACACAATCTACCCAGTGGTGTAGCAAGGGTGAGAGGTGCCCCTCCCCCATCTTCTTCTCTGACCCCCCACCTCCACCTGCTTCTTCCACACCAGTGTCTGCTCTTCCTCTGATGTCACTTCCTAGGCACGAGTCCAGGAAGTAATGTCCGAAGAAGAGCTGACGCTGGTGTGACAACAGGTTGGGGGGTTGCTGCTCACACCAGGAACATTACAGAGGTACAGGGGAAGAGAAGCAGAGTGAATGCAAAACAGTAGGGGTGGGAAAGGAGTGGGGGGCAGATGCACCCTCACCAATACAGTGCATGGGACAGACCACCCCCACCTCTCCCCCTTACTACACCACTGAATCTACCCAGTGTAAAGGCCACAGTCCCATGACCATGAGCAGCCCCGCAGGTAGCCTGGACCCACAATGAAGGAAGTTCCAATGTGAAATTGGAGAGAAAAGCCAATATTTCTCAGCTGGGTGGCCGATCTTTGGACCAGTGACTTGGACTGTCCAGGACCATTGGTGTTCTGGGGCCCTCTGGCTACTTTATTCTGCCTTGTTTCAGTGTGAGTGCAGAGGACAGTGTACGATATGCTTAATTGGGGGATAGTGGCCCTGGGGCAGTCCCAAAGATTCCCTGAGAAGGGAGAAACCCTGGATTGCCTTGGAAATGAGTACCCTCATCCCTTTAAGCGGGGTTCCTTAGCAGGCATGCAACCTATTAGTATTGAGTTGAGGGGGAGGGTATGTGAAAGATTCATGATTTACCTAAGGCTGCCTTTTGTCCTGATGCATAATCTCTGGGAACTACATGTCCCAGAGTGCCCTGAGCTCTTGGGTGTTGAGTCAGAGGGGTGGGACTCACTGAGAGGAATATTTCTGCCCCAAGCTGGATTCATGAGAGAGAGGTCCAAGAGGGGGAGTAGAGAGCCCAGAGGAAAAGAAGGTGCATGCAGAGGCCTTAGCCTATTCTGTGGCTATATTTGTAGTAGCTTATGTCTCATCTGTGGCTTTATGTGCAGTGATCTCTACCTCTTTTTTTCCTGATGTTCCTCTTCTATCCTAAGCCTTTCCCTTTTTAGGTCTGCTTCTTACCAGCTATTAAGGGCTTTTGTTTTTACAGCTTCTGCCTCCATTCTCAATTTAACAGACACGGAGATTGTAAATGATCTGTTGGAGTGGCTTGTTGACTGGCCTGAGTGGTCTGTTCTGAAACAGGTCCTGCAACTTTTAACTGAGTATCTGGAGGAGCCCAAATTTTGAGATTCAGTGTCTTTATCTTGGGCCTCTGAAAGCTTCTCTGACTCTTTAAGAATATTCTTTACCATGGTCTGACATGGCCCTTGGTAAGGTGACCATACATCCCATTTTCAACGGGACTGTCCCATTATGGGACTGACTGTCCCGTTGTCCCAACCCACCACTTTGGGACGTCAAAATGTCCCATTTTCAGGGACAGCGTCGCGAAGCTGTGCGCGGGGAAACGGATTGGCCATTGCTTCCCCTCCCTCCCCACTAACCATCCTCTCTCTCGGGCATCCTAGGGCTTGTAGTTTCTCCACGAATCTAGGGGTGGAAATGGTGAGCGTCGGAACTACAACTACCGAAGTGTAGTGTGCGTGGCTCTAAACTGGCCATTCCCCTCTAGAACTGATGGTCCCCCAGCTAAACCGTGGCTTCTTGGCTGCCTGAATGGAACATAACCTCAGCCGCATGACCGCTAAAGTTCCTGCTCGCGCCGTGGCTGTTCTTGTTGCTAGAAGGACGAGTAAGTGGCTCGTGTTAGCGGGACGCGCTTTAGTGAAAACTTTGCAGCAGAGTAGGCAGCAAAAATAGGGAATATATGTGTGAAAAAGTACAGATGCTGATGAAAAGTTCTAGCCCAACAACGGCGGCCGCTGCTGGGAATTAACAGGTGGTGTAGCCAGAACCTTTCATCAGCATCTGCACTTCACTGTACAGCATCTGTAGTCCACTTCGGTTGGAATGGCAAGGTGATGATGATGTGCCCAAACTAAGTGAACCCGCTTTCGGATGTGCAGAGTTTGGCATCGGTGGACATGGGAAGGAGGCACTGGTGGCACTAAGGACACAGGACGGAAGCACTGGAGGCACTAATGACACGGGATGGAGGCACTGGGGGCACTCAGGACACAGGAAGGAGGCACTGGGGGCACTAAGGACACGGGAAGGAGGCACTGGGGGCACTAAGGACACGGGATAGAGACACTGGGGGCACTAAGGACATGGGAAGGAGGCACTGGGGGCACTAAGTACATAGGAAGGAAGGAAGGAGGGAAGGAATAGAAAGGAACAATTGTTGGGCCTGAGTACAGAAAGAAAGAAATGAAAGAAAGGATGCACAGTCAGAAGGAAACGCAACCAGAGACTCATGAAATCACCAGACAGCAAAGGTAGGATAAATTATTTTATTTTCAATTTAGTGATAAAAATGTGTCAGTTTTGAGAATTTATATCTGCTGTCTATATTTTGCACTATATTTGTCTATTTTTCTATAGTTACTGAGGTGACATTCCATATTTTAAAGTTATCTGCCTTGACATATTTGAAAACCCCCTCAAATATAAATGATAATTAACATTTTCTCTGCATATAGTATGCTTTGTAGTTTTTTAAAAATTTTATGGTTACCATTATGAATTAATAAGATATTATGTGTACATGAAAAATGAATGGAAGAAATTGGGGGTGGAGTTAGGGTGGGATTAGGGCGGGGCTAGAGCAGGATTGGGGCAGGACTGACAATTAACAGATGTCCCCTTTTGATGAAAAAAATAAATGGTCACGTTACCCTTGGCTCTCAGACTAGGCCACACTATCTTGAGTATGCTTTCTAGTCAAGTAAGCACAAAACTCTGTTGATGTCCTTTCATATTTCTGATAAACAGCCTCTATTTGACTGACTGGGGCCTTCCCACTTATCTGATGTGTTACTCTGGCACTTTACTTTAGCTAGATTGTGAGCCTTCGGGACAGATAGGGTAGTTTTTTTCAAGTATCTAATTTTATTTTAGCTTGATACATTGTAAACCGCATAGGTCAGTAAAATGCAGGAGTGGTAAATCAAATCTTAAATAAACATAAACACTTCTAACTCATAGTTTTCTAAGCCTTCTCAGTCAAAGTATGTACCCTTATTTTTGTGCCAGTTTCCTCTTCACTGGCATTGTGGGTGTCTGCTAGGTTGATATCAGTTGATTTGGGGGGGCCATAATGCAGTGGAATTATAAACCCCTTTTTTACAAACAATTCTAATGGTGCCTTTAGCTGGCTTGTGCTGAACTCAACATGATGTTTCTTTTTTCTACTGAGGGATGGGCAACTCTCTCCTTGCCTTATAAATTATTCATGCCACTTTACTTTTTTTTCTTAAGCTGGCATAGTCTTTATAGAAAAAAAACAAAAAATAACACAAGCAGAATACCAAACAAATGCAGTGTACCACCAAAAAGTATTCACTATAACTATCGAATTATCTGAGACTACTTAGAGCAGATTCCAAATACGGAGAAAAGACCTCAGTGTTCCCTGAGAATAAACTCAGGAAACTACTATGACAAATATTAAATTGTCATAGGAAGCACATCCTTGATCATGAAAAACTCCGTTAAAGTGCAGTGCATATATAAATATAATATCACATTCTTATGATCCAAAAAAAACTTATAATTAAAAAGAAGGAATCTGCACTTATCTCAGAATTGTCCTCAGATACGGAAAAGATCACCGCTGCTCGATAATATGCAATATCCCAGTGCAGGGACTCAGTTCAGCTTCTTGCAAATCTTATGACTCCCATCTCATAACTCCCGACAGGCCCTGTTTTGCAAAAACTGCTGCATCAGGGGAATTAATTTAGAAACGAGCTACTGCTTCAAAAATCTTCTTGAAGTTTTTTTTGATCATAAGAATTTGATAATATATTTATATATGCACTGCACTTTAACGGAGTTTTTCTATGACCAAGGATGTGCTTCCTATGACAATTTAGTATTTGTCATAGTAGTTTCCCGAGTTTATTCTCAGGGTACACAGGTATTTTCTCCGTATTTGGAATCTGCTCTAAGTAGTCTCAGATAATTGTATAGTTATAGTGAATACTTTTTGGTGGTACACTGCATAGTCTTTATAGAAACCATTGGATACAATTGGATACAATATGAGGTCAGAGGCAGATCCTACTCCCTGGCTGCCTTGGATTTGCCTTATGAATTATTCATGCAGGTTTAGAGTCTGTATAAGAATCTATAAATCTTTTGCTTCTAATAGCCAAATGCAGCCCCAAACACAGTTGAAACACAAGCAGTAACTTATTCCTTCACACACTAGCAGAGAAGAAGTACTCCACAGAATAGCACTTGGTCATTCTTCAATGAAGGCTTTTGATAAAGTGTTCAAAGGCAAAGAAATAACACTCCAAACAAAGATCAGATTTGTCCATGCATTCATTTTCTCAGTGGTCAATTATGGATGAGAAAGCTGGACACTACAGAAACAAGACGGAAAGAAGATTGACTTATTTGAGCTTTGGTGCTGGAGAAGGATTTTATGCATGCTGTGGACCACCAGAAGAACAAAAAAATTGATTTTGGAAGAGATCAAACCATCCATGTCACTCATAGTCCAAATGATGAAGTTGTGACTGTCTTCTTTTGGTCACACTGTCAAGAAGAGAAAGATCATTGGAAAAGGACATCATGTTTGGGAAGATCAAAGGAACCAGGCAAAGAGGGTGACCTGCAACCAGATGGCTGGACACATTGAAAACAGCCATGGGGATGATGCTGGAGGACCTTACCGGACTAGCACAAAACCAATTTATTTTTGGATCTGTAATTCATCAAGTCGCTAGGACTCAAATATGAGGTAATGGCACCTAACTAACTTCTATAAGCCTTTTTGAAATCACCTTTACTTTTAGTTCTGGAATCCCCACAATATGGAGGCTTAACTCCTGCATTTCCATGATTTGCATGAACTTTCTGATTTATAATTTTGAAAGATTTTATAAGTTGTTTGTGCACAGCTTCTCTTTGCTGTTGTCCATACAAATTTGTATATGTAATCATATATTTTGTTTTCCCCTTTATATTTAAATTTCTATTTGGTATATTACATTTATGGATATTTGATATAAAATGTTTTTTATAATTTATATGTTTATGTATGTGTATTATATTTTAGTGGACCCTTGATGTGGCCATGTTGCATCTTTTACATTATTTTAATAAAGCAACACTCTTATGTACTCTTCGAGATCTGAATATTTCTTTTTCAATTATCAGTGATGACTGCCATGTTTTCACTTTGGTCTGAATCTATTTATAAAGGATTTTTTTAAATAAAGATTTTCTTCCATTTCTAGCTTATCTGAAGGAAAAGATGTATGTCTCTATGTAGAGGATTAGTTTTCAAGAAGGGCCTGGAATGCTTATTAATGAAAGTCTTTCTTCTTCAGGTTTGTGTGCCATTGCTGGAGTGTCAGTGTTTGCAAACATGCTTGTCACTAACTTCTGGATGACCACAGCCAATATGTATGGAGGAGGTGCAATGGGTGGCATGGGAGGCATGGGAGGAATGACAACAGTGCAAAACAGGTAACTATATATCAATGTGTTAACAAATTATACGAGGACGCACAACATATAATATGTTCATATAATGATTCAAAATGTGTGATCGTGGCACAGAAGTAACCCCTCTTAAAACCCAGCATGCATCCCAAAAGAGGGAGAAAAAGTCTCAGACTAATGTAGCACTATAGAACCAAAAGGTACAAATCTAGACTGATTTTAATACTTTCACTGGCAAAAAAAACTCCCTCACAGAACAGCTCAGATTCAGAAAAGGGCAAAGTCACCCAGAGGCACATTCAAGGACTTAGCTGACAAAAGAAGACTTGAGCTCCAATGCTGTCATGTCTTCTCCAATCTTCCCAACAAGTGACCTTGTTTCACCAATGTTTGGCTTATCAGAGGAACAAACAATATAGCCTTGAAAAGTGCAGCCACGCTGGAAGTAGAAGGCGGAGCCTAATTAAGATGGCGACCTGAGGGAGCTCGGTGGAACGCCATCGGAACATTGTTGGAATATTGATAGTGAAATGAAAATCGAAGACTCAGGTTTATCCTTCAGAGCCTGGGTCAGGAGTAAGATTACCTGGTCCAATGGATCAATTCGTCGAGCGGCGCCTAGGCGGAGTACCGGAGGAGAAAGCCTTGGCTGGAGGGGGGAGTTCATCGGGGAACTCTAGAGCCTCCTTTGAGGTGGTCAGCTTCTCTCCGGAGGAGTGTAGCATGCCAGTGCAACCACGCCCACGCTCGTCATCGAGTGCGGCGAGTGAGGCTGGAGACGCGGCACACACGGATGACAGCGAAGAAGAGGAAGATCAGGCTGTTCAACGGTGTTTTAGCCGCCGCAGGAGCACAATTGCCACAGCGTGAGATTGTGAGTTTGGATGGGGACCAACAGAGTCAGTCTTTAGAGCAGCAATCTACAGGTACTGTGTGAATTAATCCTTTTACAATAGTCCCCTTAAAAAAGCCCCCAGTAATAGACTTGAACTCAATTTGGGAAGCTATTTCCGAATTGCAATCCTCTTTGGGAACCCAGTTGCAGAACTTAACTTCATACAGCTCTGGATTGCTATTGGAGACTACACAATTACATCAAAGAGTGGATAAAATGGAAGCAGAATCTCTGCACCATGGACAGAAACTAGATACTTTGACAGTGCAAAATCAGCTATTAATGAAAGATAATGGGAATATTAATTTTAAACTTGAGATGCTGGAGAAAGTGTCAACAAGACAAAATTTAATTTTCCTAGACTGATGACGTTATCACTACTTGACTTGTTCAAAAGATATCTCACAGAAGTTTTGAAAATACCACAAACCTCCTACCCACCGGTAGTGAGAATTTATTATCTTCCAATTGGAAAGAAGATAGCTGAAGAACAACAGGATCCTGCTGTAGAGACTTTAGATATGCTTGATCTGACTAATATTTTAGAAAGATCAGATTCTGAACAGTCATCAGTAGCCACACTTTTTGTTCAATTAGCATTAGAATCTGACAGAGTGGTTGATGAAAATATTTTTTAAATTTAAAGTTAAAGAATTTATGAAATGTAAAATTAGAATGTATCCAGATGTGTCCAGAGTAACTCAAAAAAAGAGGAAACAATTTTTGATTCTTCGTCCTCAGGTGTTAAAATTGGGGGGGCAACATTTGTGCTCAGATTTCCTTGTAAATGTTTAGTTAATTATCAGGGAACTAGATATGTATTTTTTGAATCTTCACAATTGTCAAGATTTATTTCAGCTAAAGAGGTGATTGTTGCTGGTAATCCGATTAACTTGCAAGAGGAAGGCTCATAAATAAGTGGCCTAGGTGTGATTCAGGTTCATCCTTCTGTTTTCCTATGAATGATTTGAGAATAATAATTATACCGATTTTTTCTTATATTTCATCCTTCGTTATAGTGGACTAATTAACAGTACAAAGTGAAAAAATTTCCAATGATTTAATTTATATTGATGAATATTAGTTGTCTTCTTTTGTTTGTAAGTGTTAAAAATGAATCATTTGTTTGATTATGAAAATGGAAATTAATAAAAAAGAAAAGTGCAGCCACGCTGAGACCAGTGTTTGTTCCCCTGATGAGCCAAACATTGATGAAGCAAGGTCACTTGTTAGGAAGATTGGAGAAGATATGACAGCGTTGGAGCTCAAGTCGTCTTTTGCCAGCTAAGTCCTTGAACGTGCCTCCGGGTGACTTTGCCTTTTCTAAACCTGAGCTGTTCTGTAAGGGAGTTTTTTTTGCCAGTGAAAGTATCAAAAGCAGTTTTGATTTGTACCTTTTGGTTCTATACTGCTACATTAGTCTGAGGCTTTTTCTCCCTCTTTTTGGGTACATGCTTGGTTTAAAGAGGGGGGTACCTTAGTGGCATGATCACGCAACATTTTGAATCATTATATAACTATATATCAATATCTTTTTAGTTCAATACTCTGCTTTTTCAACAAAGTTAGTTTAGGCCAGTAGTTTTCATTGCAAGGCCTGCAAGCTGATGGCTGCCCTCCAAGACCTTTGGGGCAGCCCATGGAGCCTGTCCAAAATTTTATCCCTCCCCACCACCACCACCAGTGGAATCTACTACTTTTATGCCCTTTTTTTCTAGTGCTGCACTCTTTGGGCCACAGGCAACATGAGTTCAGTGGCCCCAAAAGGTCTAGAGCTTCTGTCCAGCTGGCTAGGTTTTCTACCTAGGGATTCACATAAATGTAAGAGCCTTCCTGCTGGACCATAACTTGGGCTGGGAAGCAAGTTCAATAATTTCTAAAGGCAACATTCTAAAAGCGTATACTATCTAGCTATATTCCTACAGCTAAAACAGTAAATCTTAACATAAACTTTTTTTATACCTTTACATGAAATATTACTTTAGCTAATCTGATTGGTTGTTATATTAGCATTTTAATTGATTGGCTGTGGTTACATACTTAATTTCTAATTGGGCATGTTTGCTATTGATGTATGTCATTACCAGTCTTGGGAGGTGCCTGAAAGCACCATTTTATCTGCCTGACATAGCTTTGTCCCTGAGGCTGACCACAAGATCTTCTGGACATGTACTTGACTCTTTTCAGAATCCCCCTCCTTCTTCTTGGAAAGTGTTGCATCAGTGAGTAAGTGCAGAACATCTTGTCACCATGGACCATGGCACCACTTCTGCTTTGTAGTGCTGCTCTTAGCCCTTTATCTGATGTTCAGGTCTCTGAAGAAATATCCCCAGCCTTTTTGGAAAGTTTCCACAGAAGCTGTTCAGCAGTCAGCAGAGATGTGCAGTAAAGAAGTTTTAAAACTGTCATTTTGTCCTTAGAAGAATCCATCTTGTGCTTGGCCTGTTTTTTCCATCTTGGCCTTATTGTTGAGCACTCCAGGGCCTGTGGTTGGAGGTAGAGAATGACACAGTGACAAAATCCATCACCGTTCCCGTCCCCGTGGATAACCGCGGGAAACCATCTTCATATCATTCTTTAAGGAGAGAGGGAAGATTCAGAGTATGAATGGCCACAACCACTGCCCCACAAGCTTTGCTTTGAAGAATGCTGGTGTAGAAGGACTGAGGTTGAAATAGACACTAAAAAAATGACATGGGATTATTTCCCGCGGTTATCCGCGGGGACAAGAACGGTGATGAATTTTGTCACCGTGTCATTCTCTAGTTGGAAGGTCCCCTCGGGGGTCTCTCAGCCACAGGCAACATGAGTTCAGTGGCCCCAGAAGCTTTCCCTTTGCTACAGCTTCCTATTTCCATGGTAGGAAACTGTAGAAAAGGAAAAGCTTCCGGGGCTATCAAAGGCAGCGTGTTTACTTCACTCATGCTGCCTGTGGCACAAAGAGTGCAGCACTAGGAAAAAAAAGGGCTAAAAATGTGTCAGATTTGGCCAAGGGGAGGGTACTACAGAGATTCTGGACTGAGTAGGTGGGGAAGAAAAGGTAAGAAGATATCTGACGTCTGTGAGAAGAAAAAAGGGAAGGGAAAGGAGAGAACAGCAATGCCAGATCACAGGAGAGCAGGGATAGAAGGTAAGGAGGGGATAGAGATATGACAGTCTGTGAGGAGAGGAAAGATCTAGAAGACCATAGGAAGGAGGGAGATGAACCACAGGAAGGGGGAAGGAAGGATAGAGAGATGCCAGGGAAGGAGGAGAGAGAGATGCCAGACCACAGTAGGCATAAGAGAGAAGAGAAGGAGGGGAGAGATGCCAGATTGTGAGAAGGAGAGAGAGATACCAGAGCATGGGAAAAGGGAATGGGAAGGAGAGAGATGTCTGACTGCTGGAAGGGGAAGAGAAGGAGAGAGAGATGCCAGATCATAGTAGGAGGGAAGGAAAGCAGGGGAGAGAGATATGCCAGACTGCAGGAAAGAAAAGAGTGATACCAGACCATGGGAAGGGGGGAAGGGGAGAGATGTCAGACCATGAGAAGAGGGAGGGAAGGAAGGAAAAAGAAATGCCAGACCACAGTAGGGGGAGGAGGAAAGAGAAGAACGGGATAGAGATGCCAGACTGTGGGAAGGAGAACAGGAATATGCCAGACCATAGGAAGTATTTTTTTTAAATAATATCTCACAAGATCTTCAGATGTGCCTCTCATGAACTGTATATTGTGCTACAGTATATAAGACTTTGTGTACTCAAATCTTCATTTGATCAAGTGATTTTTAAAAAAATTTTAAGAATTTATTACAAAGCTCACTTAATAGACTAGAACCTAGGCACCTCCGGCAGCGGTAGGGAGACCAAGTTCCTGGATGCTGTAGGTGATTGCTTCCTGGAACAACTCATCAAGGAAAATACGAGAGGAAATGCAATTCTGGACTTGATTCTAAATAGACTAAGTGAACCGGCGCAAGGTATAGAAGTAGAGGGGAAGCTGGGAACTAGTGATCACAATATGATCCGCTTCGACCTGGACACAAGGGCGACACATCGATCCTGAACAATGGCCACAGCGCTGAACTTCCAAAAAGGGAATTACGAAGTGATGAGACTCATGGTGGGGAAGAAGATTAAGAAGAGGATAAACACTGTAAAGACGCTAGAGCAAGCATTGTCCCTTTTTAAGGACACGGTCACTGAGGCGCAAAATCTGTATATACCACGTATCGACAAAGGATCCAAGAGGAAAAGAACAAGTAACTGGCGTGGCTCATTATAGCGGTGAAGAAAATGATCAGAGACAGAAAGACTGTTTAAGGAATGGAAAAGATCAAAAACAGACTAAAACTGGAAAAAGCTCAAACAGCATCAAAGCAGATGCCATAAGGTGGTAAGAGGGGCCAAAAGAGACTACGAGGAAAAAATAGCCAAGGAGGCAAAAAACTTCAATCTGTTCTTTTGATATATTAAGGGGAAATGACCCGCGAAGGAAGCCATTGGATGACCATTGGATGACCATGGAATAAAGGGAGTGCTACAGGAGGGCAAAGCTTTCGCCGACAAACTGAACACATTTTTTTTGCATCTGTGTTTACCGAAGATGATATACACAATATACCGGAAGTCAACAGGCTATATGCGGGAAACGAAGACGGGAAACTAACAGGGTTGACGGTCAATCTAGAAGAGGTATGCAGGCAGATTGATAGGCTTAAAAATGATAAATCCCCTGGACCGGATGGCATCCATACGAGGGTAATAAAGGAACTGAAAGGGGCTATAGCTGAACTGCTTCAACTAATAGCCAATCTGTCAATCAAATCAGGGAGGATTCTGGAAGACTGGAAGGTGGTGATCTTCAAGAAAGTTTTGAGGGGTGATCCGGAAAACTAAAGACCGGTGAGTGTGACCTTGGTACCGGGAAAGATGGTAGAGGCGCTGATCAAGGACCGCATCATTGAGCACCTTGACCTACACAATCTGATGAGGACCAGCCAGCATGCCTTCAGCAAAGGAAGATCTTTCTTGACGAACTTGCTGCACTTCTTCTAGGGAGTAAACAGACGGATAGACAAGGGTGACCCAGTCGACATTGTTTATCTGGATTTTCAGAAGGCGTTTGACAAAGTTTCGCATGAACGACTACTTCGATAAATTGCGAGCCATGGAATCGAGGGTGAAGTACTCACGTGGATTAAAAACTGGCTGGCAGATAGGAAACAGAGTGTGGGGGTAAATGGACAATACTTGGACTGGAAAAGCATCACCAGTGGAATGCCACAGGGTTCGGTGCTTGGACCCGTGCTCTTTAACATATTTATAAACGATCTGGAAATTGGTACAACGAGTGAGGTGATTAAATTTGCGGACGATACAAAGTTATTCAGAGAAGTGAAGATGCAGGAGGACTGCGAAGATCTGCAACATGATATAATCACGCTTAAGAAATGGGCCGCGACATGGCAAAAGAGGTTCAACATAGATAAGTGTAAGATGATGCATGTCGGTAACAAAAATCTTATACACGAATACAGGATGTCTGGGGCTGTACTTGGAGAGACAGGAGAGAGACTTGGGAGTACTGGTCGACAAGTCAATGAAGCCGTCTGCACAATGTGCGGTGGCGGCAAAAAGGGCGAACAGAATGCTAGGAATGATTAAGAAGGGGCTCACAAATAGATTGGAGAAGGTTATCATGCCGATGTACTGAGACATGGTACGCCCCCCACCTGGAATACTGTGTCCAGCACTGGTCGTCGTACATGAAGAAGGACACGGTCCTACACGAAAGGGTCCAGAGAAGAGTAACTAAAATGGTTAAGGGGCTGGAGGAGTGGCCGTACAGTGAGAGATTAGAGAAACTGGGCCTTTTCTCCCTTGAAAAGAGGAGACTGAGAAGGGACATGATCAAAACGTTCTAGATAATGAAGGGAATAGACTTAGGTAGAGAGAACGAGAGGGCACTCTCTAAAGTTAAAAGGGGATAGATTCCGTACAAACGTAAGGAAGTTCTTCTTCACCTAGAGAATGGTAGAAAACTGGAATGCTCTTCCAGAGGTTGGTATGGGGAAAACATCCTCCAAGGATTCAAGACAAAGTTAGACAAGTTCCTCCTGAACCAGAACGTATGCAGTTAAGACTAGACTCAGTTAGGGCACTGATCTTTGACCTAAGGGCCTCCACAGGAGTGAACTGCTGGGAACGATGGACCACTGGTCTGACCCAGCAGCAGCAATTCTTATCTCCACCTGGATGAAAAAGAGAACAATATCTGGAAAGCAGTATATACTAATGCTCAAAGTTTAGGAAACAAGATTCTGGATCTAAAATCTATGATGGAAATGAGTTGGATATAGTGTCGATCATGGAGATGTGGTTCATAGAGAACCATGACTGGGATGCAGTTATACTATGCTATAATCTGTTCAGGAAAGACAGGGTAGGAAGAAAAGGAGGGGGGAGTAGCGTTATATGTTAAAGATCATATTAAAACCACACACAATTGCAGGATCTGCAGGGCAAGGAAGAGGCACTGTGGATCAATTTGGAAAGCGGGAATGGTGAATATATTTACATTGGTGTGATAGTCCTCCTTCACAGCCAGTAGAGGTGCACAGAGATTTAATAGTAGACATTTAGAATATATCTAAAAAAGGGGAAGTTTTACTAATAAGTGATTTTAACATGCTGGGATATCTCTATTGCAGAGTCTTCTAGAAGTAGGGAGATCCTGGATTCTCTACACAAAGAACTCTTCCAACAGCTGGTAGTGGAACCCATGCAGGATGGAGTCATACTGGACTTAGTGCTTACAAATGGGAAAAGTGTTTTTGATGTTACAGTGGGTGATCATCTGGTATCCAGTGATCACTGCATGGTATGGTCTAATATTAAGATGGATATAGAGTGGGCTCATTCAAAAGTAAAGATTCTAGACTTTAAAAAACTAACTTTGTTTGGATGGCGGATTACGTCAAGGAATTGTCTGGATGGAAACATGTGGAAGGAGTAGAAATGCAGTGGGGAAAACTGAAGGGAGTAATTGTAAGAGTGACAAACCTTTTTGTGAGGCAAGTAAGTAAAAGTAAGAGAAAAAGAATGCTACTTTGGTTCTCAAAAGCAGTAGCTGAGAAGGTAAGGAATAAGAGGTTAGCTTTCATAAACTACAAAAGATCACAGAAAGAGGAAGACAGGCAAAAATATCTGGAAAAGTTAAGAGAGGCTGGCCAAGTAGTCAGGAACACAAAGATACAAATGGGTCCGCCGTGTGAGCGGACAGCTGGGCGCAATGGACCACTGGTCTGACCCAGCAGCGGCAATTATTATGTTCGTATCCAGAATGAACGCAGGTAGGGCTGGTCTCGGTTAGGTCACAGGTATTTGACCTGGGGGCCCACCATGTGAGCTGACTGCTGATGTGATGGACCACTGGTATGACCCAGCAGCAGCAATTCTTATGTTCTTAATAGTCAACATTTTTTAGATATATCAGTGATAGGAAGAAATGTAAAAGTGGCATTGTGAGACTCAAAGGTGAAGAGGAGAAGTATGTAGAAGCTGATAAAGAAAAGGCTGAATTACTTAAGAACTATTACTTTGTGTTCACGGCTAAAGCAATAAGTGTAGTACCACAGAAGATAAATGTGAATAGGGATGGAGGAGTAGATCCTGATTGATTTTCAGAGGGTTGTGTTTATGAGGGGGTAGCTAAATTTAAGGTAGACAAAGCAATGGAGCCAGATGGTATACATCCAAGGGAGCTGAAGAAACTTAGGAAAGTTCTGGTGGCTCTGCTGACTGACCTTTTCAATGCTTCTCTAGAGTCAGGAGTAGTAATGGAGAGCTTGAGAAGGGTGGATATGGTCCCTCTACACAAAAGTGGAAGTAGGGAATTACAGATAATGGTGAAGTTTCTAGAATCCAGTGGATTACAGGACCGGAAACAACATGGATTCACTAGAATTAGGTCTTGTCAGACAAATCTAATAAATTTTTTTTGACTGGTTGACCAGAGAATTGGATAAGAGTGTGCTAGATGTGGTGCATTTAGATTTTAGCAAAGCCTTTGACAGTGTTACACACAGACATCTAATAGATAAATTGAGTGTCATTGGAATGGGTCCCAAAGTGACAGGCTGAGGTAGGAACTGGTTGAGTAGAAGACGACAGAGGGTAGTAGTCAATGGAGATCGCTCTGAGGAAAGGGATATTATCAGTAGTGTGCCTCAAGGTTCTATTCTTGGGCCTGTTCTTTTTAACATTTTTTATAAGCGATATTCCTGAAGGACTGTCAAGTAAGATTTGCCTCTTTGCAGATGATACCAAACTCTGAAAATAGATTAGACACCCCGGATGGTGTGAATAATATGAAGAAAGACATAGCAAAGCTTGAAAAATGGTCTAAAATTTGACAGCTAAAATGTAATGATAAGAAATACACATGAATTTGGGCTGCAAAAATCTGAAGGAACAGTACAGTTTAGGGGTAAAGAAGTAATGTGTATGACAGAAGAGTAGGACTTCAGTGTGATTGAATGTGATGATGTAAGGTGACCAAACAGGTTGTAAAGGTGATGGTGAAAGATAGAAGAATGCTAGGGTGCATAGGGAGAGGTTTAGCCAGTAGGAAAAAGGAGGTATTGATGCCCCTGTATAAGACTGATGAGACCTCATTTAGAATATTGTGTACAATTCTGGAGACTGCACCTTCAAAATGATATAAAAAGGATAGAGTCGATCCAGAGGAACGCTAATAAAATGCTGCATAGTTTTCATGATAAGGGGGCTCCTTTTATCAAGGTGCGCTATGGAGGTTAGCGCGTTGGACATTTCATCACGTGCTAACCCCCCCGGCAAGCCAAAAACCTAACGCCTCATCAATGGAGGCATTAGCAATTAGCGCGGCAGGCGGTTGAACACGCGGTATTACTGCCTACCGCACCTTGATAAAATTACTGCCTACCGCTTTAACTGCCTACCGCACCTTGATAAAATGAGCCTAAGGTGTATGGGGACAGACTTTAAGATCTCAATATGTATACTGATCGTCCTCCTTTCTAAAATTGAAGTGTAAGAAAGAGTTATCTCCACTATGATTTTATTTAATATTGTGACTATCTCTTGTATGTTGGATTATGACTCTGTATTACTTTAACAAGTAGAAGTTACTTGTGAATAATATGAAAATTAATAAAAATAAAATAAATAAAATAAAATTAGCTCTGCCCCGTACATCATAACGTCCAAAAATTTTTTTCAGAAAAATATAATAATAAATCAAAAAATGCTAGGTGTAAATTCAAACAGGAGAAAAGGCTGTAAAGCGCTTTACACCCCCAAAGGGCAAGCTTCAAAAACAATCAACTTAACAAAATACAATAAAAGATACTAAAATCAATAGAAAAACTTTAAAGCCATAATGCAGTTCGACTTAGCTGAGTCCCATCAGGTTCATATCGCCACTCTATCTCCACTCGCAACAATCCCACTCCCTCTCCCCTCTGCGAGTTACAGGTCTACAGCAGTCAGATTTTAGGATAGTCAAGCAAGCAATTGTTAGTGAATCACCACTTGGCTATTATGGATGGGATTTTACTAATTTGAATGGGTTGAATCGGATCGGATCGTTAAGTGGGCGGTGGGCCGTTTAGTGAATCGGGTTGGGGAACGATCGCAAAACTAGTAAAACTGGTTTTGTGATCATTGGTACTGGATCGGAAAGTTTAGTGAATCTAGGCCTTGGCGTATTGTGTTCAGTTTTGGAGGCCGCATCTGGCCAAGGATATAAAAAGACTTGAAGTAGTCCAGAGGAAAGTGACAAAAATGGTAGGAGGTTTGCACCAAAAGAAGTAGAAGAAGAGACTTGAAGACCTCAACATGTATACTCTGGAGGAGAGAAGGGACAGGAATGATAAGATATAGCCATTTAAATATTTGAAAGGTATTAATATAAGACTAAATCTTTTCCAGAGAAGGAAAATTGATAAGACTAGAGGGCATACATTGAGGATGAGGGGGTAGACTTAAGAATAATGTTAGGAAATTATTTTTCACAAAGAGGGTAGTAGATGCCTAGAATGGCCTTCTGAGGAGGTGGTGGAGAGGAAAACTGTGAAGGAATTCTAAAAAGTGTGGTATGGACACAGAGGATTGTTAATTAAAATATAAATGAGCAAACTTTCAAAGTCTGAATCCAGCAAAGGAGATGGTTTGGATAGGCTTGAGTGAGCTTCAATGGAAACTCCAGTATTGTAACCTAAGTACAGTAGCAGGTAGACTTCTAAAGTCTATGGCCCAGAAATAACAAAGAGAAGAGACATTTTAATCTAATCATGAAACTGTAATGCATGTAATTTCAGGGCAGACTGGTTGAACCATTTAGGTCTTTATCTGCCATCATTTACTATGCTACTATGTAAGTTTAGCTGAGAGAAGAAAGGGAGGTGGTCTTAGGAGAAAGACCACTGGCAGAGAAGCTTACAAGCAAGGAGTGGCTGTGGCATATGTAAAATTACATTGCCCACAATGCATAGCTCACATATTCGGGCAGGAAATAGCTAAAGCAATAAATTATTGTGAAATTACTGAATCACATAAAGCCTATCTTGGAGCCCTGTCAAAACCAGAGTAAGGCTGCCAGGAGCATAAGAATCAAGACAGGGTGATCAAAGCCCCCAGTTGAATATAAGCCCTCAGGTAAGTGAATCACTAAATAACATAACATAAGAATTTATTTCTAGACCGCAATTACCGTAGAGTTCAATGCAGTTTACAAAGGACTAGCTACAATACATAATTCGGTAGACAGATAAATTAGTCTTTAAGAACTAAAAAATTTCAAAAATAAAAAAGTCTTAAGTTGTTTTCTATAATGAAGATAAGAAATAGAGTTCAATAGCAGCCACTTAAACTCTTTATCTCATAGTGCCATCTGAAAAGGCAAAGTTCTAATATGATATCTCTTGTATCTACAGCCCTTGACTGGTGGAAAAGCAAATAAGGCTTTAGTACTGCATAGATAATATAAGGAAGAATAATAAAATGGATCAATCATAAAGGAAAGCACCAGACCCATTGCTACCTCATAGTAGAGACATCCTAGTTTAAAAAGAATCCGTGCCTTTACAGACAACCAGTGTAGTTCATGATAGTAGTATATAATATGATCATATTTCCTCAATCCATAAATGAGTATGGATTGCAGTATTTTGAATTATTCACAACTTTACATGATTTTTCTTGGTACATGATACATAAAAGATGTTACTATAGTCCAAATGACTAAGTACCAGAGACTGGTCCAAAATTTTAAAGGCTGAAAAAGTAGTTTCTGGAAAGCAGTATATATTAATGCTTGAAATATGGGAAACAAGGTTCTAGATCTAGAGACTGTGATGGAAGAGGCTGATTTGGATTTAGTGGTGATCACAAAGATGTGGTTAATGGAGAACCATGAGTGGGCTATAATCTGTTCAGGAAAGACAGGGTAGAAAGAAAAGGAGGAGGAGTGGTGTTATATGTTAAAGATCATATTAAAGCCAAACAATTGCAGGATCTACAGGGTAAGGAGGAGGCATTTTGGTCAATCTGAAAAGATGGAATGAAAAATGAATTTACATTGGTGTGATATACAGGCCTTCTTCACAGACAGAAGAAGTGGATAGAGATTTAATAGTAGACATTCAGAATATAGCTATAAAAGGTGAATTATTACTAATAGGTGATTTTAACATGCCAGACATTGATTGGGGAATCCTTATTGTAGGGCCTTCTAGAAGTAGGGAGATCTTGGAGAATTGTTCCAACAGTTGGTAATGGAACCTACATGGGATGAGAT
The DNA here is from genome assembly GCF_902459505.1 of Geotrypetes seraphini. NCBI lineage: Eukaryota > Metazoa > Chordata > Amphibia > Gymnophiona > Dermophiidae > Geotrypetes > Geotrypetes seraphini. The sequence goes on from NC_047092.1 coordinate 91,344,400, forward strand.
CATACCGGGCTTAGTACTTACAAATGGTGAAAGTGTTTCTGATGTTACAGTGGGTGATCATCTGACATCCAGTGATTACTGCATGGCTTGGTTTACTATTAATCTTCATAGATCAGTCATTGGACCTTTTTTATATAAACATGTGAATAAATAGAAGATTTATATCTAATCACTTATCATAATAAAGCCATTAGCTGCCTCTCCCTATTCAGCTGATGGCTCTATAATATCTATAAAGTCCTCGTGGTGCCCTCCTGGCCCTCTAAATCAAAATGTGGCTATATTTTATGATTTAGGGATCCTTTTACAAAGCCACGCTAGGGCTTTAACGTGCGGAATAGTGTGCGCTAAATTGCCGCAGGCGCTAGCCACTACCACCTTCTTTTGAGCAGGCAGTAGATTTATGGCTAGCGTGCGCTAATCCGGTGCGTGCGATAAAACCACTAGCGTAACTTTGTAAAAGGAGCCCTTAGTATTAAAAGATATAGAACAATTGGGAAAAAAATGAAGATTTCTCCAAAATACAATTTATCTTACAAACAATGGAATGCCCTTCAGACTTTGAGATGGAATACAAACCTGGTGATCACCTGAGTGGATAAAGGAGGAGCAATTGTGGTACAAAATAATGAGCAATATATTCAGGAGGGATATCGCCAGTTGAAAAATACAGATCATTATCAATGTTTACTAAATGATACCACGGGAGGAAATAAAGGACAGTATTGAACAAGTGGTAACCAAGGCTCTGAAATTGAATATGATTACTCAAAACGAAGCTGATGTTTTAAGAGAAAAATATCCTCAGACTACACAAATATATTTCTTCCCGAAAATTCATAAACATCTTCATATCCCTCCGGGATAACCAATTGTTTCTATGCAAAACTCTATATTTGAACCTCTATCTAAATTTTTGGATATGTTCTTACAAGTAGCAGCTCAAAAAGTAAAATCTTATATAAAAAAAACTCTACTCATGTATTAAATCTGTTACAAGAATTGGGACCTCATAATGATCATGACTGGTTAGTACCAATGGATATTACATCCCTTTATACGATGATTCCGGTGGATAAAGCATTACGAATACTTGCTGATATGCTGACTAAGGAAAATATACCTCCAAGAATTAAATGTACTTTTTTGTTGGAACTAGCAACTATTGTATTGTAGAAGAATTTATTTTTGTTTAAAGATGAATACTTTCAAGTACATGGCATTGCAATGGACGCCTCTTTAGCTCCATCGCTAGCTACAAGTTATGTGGCAGATACGGAGGAACAACTTATATACCCAGATGTACAGTTCAACTGTGTAAAATTTTTGAGACGGTTTCTTGATGATATTTCTTTATCTGGTCATCATCTAAAGAACAATTAATATCTTTTATAGAGTGGATCAATATTCTTGACCCCTGTATATAATTTACAGCAACATATAGTCAAACCATGGTGAATTTTATAGATATTCAAATCTCCAAAGTTGAGAATGAGCTGCATACATCACTGTATTGAAAAGCTACTGATAGAACTAGTTTTTATGTTTTCATAGTTTCCATCCTTACCGCTTATGACCAAGTGTTCAAGTTCAAGTTTCAAGTTTATTAGTTGACTTGATTAACCGCTTAATCCAAGTTTCTAAGCGGTGTACACTTAAAATTTACATATATTAGGGGACAAAACAATAAATACAATTAATAAATAAAATTAGTATATTAAAAATTAACATTACAAAAACAAAAATAAAATTAGTATATTAAAAATTAACATTACAAAAACAATAGGTAAGGAGGGATGAAATACAATTCATAAAGAAGAGGAGAAACATCAAGGGAAAATACAAAAGGGTAATAAGACATATGAGGAAAATAAAATAAACCTGAGCAATAAGATAAAAGATTAATTTGCAAATGCATCTTTGAAAAGAAAAGTTTTTAACTCATGTTTAAATTTTGCAAACTCCTTCTCCTCCCGTAAAAACATAGGGAGGGCGTTCCAGGTCTGCGGTGCTGTACAGGAGAAGATGAATTGTCTCCTCGTATTAATAATTTTCAGTGAGGGAATCGATAAAAGATTCTGTTCGCTAGATCGTAAGATTCTCTTTGCAGAATAAGGGATAAGTAACCTAAATAAAAAAGCTGGGGTCTTATTATATAAGGTTTTAAAAATAATTGTACATAATTTATGAGTAATTCTATATATGACTGGAAGCCAGTGAGCCTTTTTGAGGAGAGGTGTTACATGATCAAACTTTTTGGATTTTGTTATTAATTTGATTGATGCATTTTGAATAATTTGTAATCGTTTTATTTCTTTTGAAGCAATTCCTTTAAATAGGGAATTGCAATAGTCTATTTTAAACATCACCAGAGAATGAATCAGTATGTTAAGTGCTTTAGGACAGAGAAACTTAGAAATGGAACGAATTTTACGCAGTCTATAGAAGGTAGTTTTCACAATGCTACTGATATGATCATGATAATTAAGTTTATTATCAAAGATTACTCCTAGAATTTTTATATTTTTAACTAATTGAAGGGGAACGTTTAGAATTGAAATAGGAGTAACAAGAGAAAAACTATCCTTCCAAGGAAAAAGCATAACATTTGTTTTTTTAATATTGAGAGCCAATCTATTTTTGTCCAGCCAATGATGAACTTGATCTAGTTTCTTATTTATAGCCGAAATTTCATTTATATTATTGTTATGTAATGGATGCAATAGTTGTATATCATTGGCATAGGCAAAAATATGAAATCCAATTGATTGGCATAATGTCAACAGCGGAGCCAAAAAAATATTAAAAAGCAAAGGTGAAAGAATAGATCCTTGTGGAACCCCTTGTGAAATATGTGAAGGTAAAGATGAAGATTCATTAAAAATAACTGTAGATGTGCGATCACTAAAGTAGGATGTAAACCAAGCTAGAACCTCATCTGTAACCCCTATAGAATGAAGTCTAGCAAGGAGTAATTGGTGATCAATCGTATCAAATGCTGCTGAAAGATCAAGCAAGGTTAACAGCACCGATTGATGGTGATCTAAGAAATATTGAATAGAAGTTGTCATACCTATGAGAGAATGTTCTGTACTATGGTGCTGTCTAAAACCTGTTTGATTTGGATGTAACACATTGTTTTTTTCTACAAACTCTGAAATTTGATTAAAAACAATTTTTTCAGTTAACTTTGCCAAGAATGGAATGTTGGAAATTGGTCTATAATTGGACAGGTCAGTTTGACTAATATTTTTCCCTTTCATAATTGGTCGGATATATGATTTTTTCCAGTCTAAGGGCACAGTATGTTGGTTTAAACTTTCTGTAACTAATATGTGAATCATAGGTCCAAAGATGTCAAAATATTGTTTAAGAATTAGTGGTGGTATTTGATCAGCTTTCGAACCTTTGATATTCAGAGTTTTAAGAGTAACCTCAATCTCCTTTAGGCTTGGTATTTTAAATTTTGAACATTTTGAAGATAATAAATCTTGATTAGTTTGATCTAAATCAGTTGGAAGGGATAAGTTTTTAAATGATTTCTTGATCTTATTAATTTTTTCAATAAAATAATCAGCAATTTCTTGGGCTGTAGGAATTTTGTTAACTGATTCCAATTGTTTTTCTTTTTTGTTTGAAGTTATATTATTAAGGATGGTATAGAGAATAGAAGGGTTTTTGGCCTTAACTATTTTGTCGGAGTAATATTTCATTTTAGTTTGATTTATTTTTACTTTATAGAGTTCCGAATATTCCTTATATGTAACTAAATTAATATAAGTTTTATCCTTCCTCCATCTACGTTCAAGGGATCTTAGTTGATTTTTTAGAAGTAGAAGTTCTGCGGAAAACCATGGGTTACGAATTTTTCGAGCAGAGATGGTTTTATTTTGTATTGGAACCAACATATTTAAGGTAGATTGAATGGCCATATTCCACCTGTTGGTTAAATCGTCTATTGTCTTAGTAGCTGAATCTGAAAAATCCAACTCTAATGTAGCTTGTAAGGATTCACTTGAAAGTTCTTTAAAATTCCTAACAGCAATTGTTTGTTGTTTAACTTTCTGTTCTATATATGTATTATTATAAGTTAGAGAGATCAGATAATGATCCGACCATGGAACTGGAAGACAATGATTTAAGGTGAAGTTATTTATTTCTGATAATGGAATTAAGATTGTGTCAATAGTATGACCTGCTTGATGAGTTGGTTGAGTTATTAATGAACATAAATCTAGTTGGTCAATATAGGAAAGAATAGTATTAGTAAAATTATTGTTTTGATCATCAAAATGGATATTAAAATCTCCCATGATCAATGGATTTGAAGAGGAACTGCCAAATTCAAAAAGTAATGATTGAAGAAGAGCAATGTTATCAGAATTTATTGGAGGAGGTAGATAAATTAATAGTACATCTGTTTTGGGTTTTGATTGAATGGTAAGTTGTAAGTACTCAATAGGGGCATAACCCGTAGATTTATCCATTTGAGTTAATAATAAATCTTTGAATATTACTGCCAGTCCTCCACCTTTTTTATTAGAACAATGGTTAAAAAAAAAAGAATATCCATTTGGACAGGCAAATGAGAGATACGCTTCTTCACCTTCCGATAACCAAGTTTCAATTAAAAATAATATATCTAAGGATTGAGATGAAATAAGATCTCTGATGAGGTGATATTTTGTTTTAATAGAGCGAGTGTTAATTAAACCAATGTTTAGGGCTTTGCATTTATGTTTTTGAAGAAATTTTGAATTACTGGAAGGAGTTCTTTCAATAGAAATTAGTTTTAAATTAGATTGAAAAGCATTTTGTAAGTTATTTTGTTTGGCTTCGGGTTTAACGGGTCTGTGACCCCAGAAGACTGGAATAAATGAAGATATATTATCCATTTCTGCTGAGTTAGAATCCAGAATATGAAAAGCGAAAATAACATATAAAAAAAGGACTGTGAAACGAAAAAAATTATTTTTGTAGAATTTTTTTGTAATTTGTTTGAAATTATTACTAATTATGGAGGTACTCCATAGTCCGCACTGCAGTAACACACAAAGGAGCACATCAAGGAGCAGGACCTGCTCCTTGAGCACGCTCCTTTGGCGCGTGCCAAAGACGTGCGCCGCAAAGTGCCAGATTTTAAGTATCATATACTGGAAGTTGAGGGGTGGGTTCAGGAACGCGCCGCCGCTGTGCGGCGGCAGAAAGATCACTAAGGAAATAACTGAGAGAAATAAAAGCAAGGTAAGAGCCTTAACACAGTTAAAAGAAAACAAAACTTTAAAAACCATAAAAACTTGTACAATAATAACTTAAAGTAAATTCTCAAATCATGCAGTAACTATCAATGATTGATGAGAGTGTTAGCGTGCGCCGCAAAGTGCCAGATTTTAAGTATCATATACCGGAAGTTGAGGGGTGGGTTCAGGAACGCGCCGCCGCTGCACGGCAGCAGAAAGATCACTATTTAGTCAATTTTTACGCATAAACTAGTCTTGAGTATTGAGAAATGTGTGTCTTGTTGGATTACAGGACATTACATACAACTGAATTTGGAAGTTGAAATTTTTGAAAAGAATTGGTTGAAAAGAATTGGTAAAAAGTTTCCGATATCTGTGAATTTGGGTTGATTATCAACTGACCTTTGAAAAACAAGTATCAGATGTTATAAAAAGAGGATTCTATACGTTAGGGGGCTCATAATTTAAAAAGAACAAGTCCAAAAAGTGGCCTAAATCAGTACTTGGACGATCAAAAAGCCAGATCGTCCAAGTACCAATAATCAAAGCTGGTTGTAGACATATCTAAAACCAGCTTAGGCCTTTCCTCTACCTCTAAACGCCTAGAACAAAAAGAGGAGGGGAAAGGGCGGGAGGTGGGCTGATCTAGACTTAGTCATACAGCAAGTATAACCAAAACTTTTAACATGTTGCCTAGTTGGAACTTATGGGGTTCATAATAAAAAAAAAACCATCTAAAAAGTGTCCTGATCGTCCAAGTACCCATAACCAAAGCTGTTTTTTAGACGTATCTAAAACCAACTTAGGCCTTTCTCCTGCTTCTAGATGCACAGAGAGAAAAGATGCGTGTTTAGAGGAGGGGAAAGGGCGGGCGGTGGGCGGGAGGGGGCCAACCTACACCTAGGTGTACAACAGGTATAACCAAAACCTTAGGCAGGTTGCCTAGTCGGCATTTATACGTATTTGACTTAGACCAAGTCAAAACACGTCTAAGTGCCAAAAACGCAACCTTCCTATCCCTCCACTGCAAGCATCGTGGCAGGAGAGATGCCTCATTTCCCCTACCGCGATGCCATCACTCCTCTACCCGAACTGCCGCAACCCGCGGCAGGAGAGATGCCCTATCTCTCCTGCTGCGGGTCGCGGCAATTCCGGTAGAGGAGTGATGGCATCGCAGTAGGGGAGATGAGGCATCTCTCCTGCCGTGATCCATCACCCCTCCCACACACACAACATCGGGGCAAGAGGTAACCCAAGCCCTCTTGCCCCGTCCAACATGCGATCTCCCCAACATCGGGGCAAGAGGGAGCCCAACCCGGCCAATGTGCCTAAGGCCCCGCCCACAGGAGGGGCCTAAGGCTCCTGGGCCTATTCTGATTGGCCCAGGCACCTTAGGCCCCACCTGTGGCCTGGGCTTTGGGACAGCTGGGCCAATCTGGGTCCATTCTGGTGTCAGCTGCCTGCCGGACGGGCGGGTTTGGCAACCGTCTGTCCGGCCAACTTTAAAAGGTACTGGGAAGAGGGGTGGGGGTGGGGGTGGTCGTGGGGTCAGCCGGGGGGTCGCGGGTTGGCAAGGGGGGGTGATCGGGGGTTCTGGGGGGGCGGTCATTGGGGGGAGTGGGGCTGCGTCAAGGGCAGGAGGGCCTGGGATCTCTCCTGCCCGTAACGTAGTGGGGGGTGGGGGGTAGGGGGTCGCTGGGGCAAGGAGGGTTTGGGCTCCCTCCTGGCCCAATCTAGTCGCGGGGGGTGGTCGCTGGGGCCAGGAGGGCTTGGGCTCCCTCCTGGCCCAATCCAGTTGCGGGGGGGGGGTGGTCGCTGGGGCCAGGAGAGCTTGGGCTCTCTCCTGGCCCGATGTTAATCGGTGGGGCAAGAGGGCTTGGGCTCCCTCTTGCCCTGATGTTGTCGGGGGGGGGGGGTCGTGTGTTGGACGGGGCAAGGGGCTTGAGCTCTCTCTTGCCTCGATGTTGTCGGGGGGGGGGGTCGCGTGTTGGACGGGGCAAGAGGGCTTGGGCACCCTCCTGCCTGGATCGTTGTGGGGGGGTTCTGTAACCCGTGTTGTTTTTGACAGACACCGGTTACAGAATCCAGCTTTTAGGCGAAGGACTGGCTTCTCCTTCGCCTAAAAGCCCTTATGTTGGACGTTTGGGGCTTAGGCGTTTTTTTGGTTCATTATGGCCAAAAAGTGTAGATGTTGTGGGGGTGTACTTTTAGACGTAGTGGTGATCTGGGCGTTTAGTAGAGGCAGGCCTTAATCAAAACAAGGACGTTTGTTTTGGTTATGGACACTTTCCCTGCTTCTGCTTTGAACATTTAAGGACTTAGGTCAAAAGGGGACTTAGATGTTTTTTTTGATTATGCCCCTCCACACGTTTTGACTTAGAGAAAGTCAAAACAGGTATAATGCTAAAAAGGGGCCACTGGGCTGATCGCTGCTGCCACGATCAGCTCAGCGGCCCCGGCAACTTGACCACCCCACTCCCACCCCCCTGCAATGATTGTGGCCCTGGTTTGTGGCAGTTTAGGGGAGGGGTGATCACGATTGCGGCAGGAGAGATGCCTCATCTCTCCTGCCGTGATCATGACCCCCCACCCTCAAACCAATATCAGCAGGAGGGAGCCCAACCCCTCCTGCTGAGATGTGACCCCCCACCCCTGAACCAATACCGGCAGGAGGGAGCCCAACCCCTCCTGCCCACGATTCAACCCTCAAAAGACCGCCCCCCCAAACCCAGTTGGATGGATGGATGGGTCCCAAGCCCATCTGCCTGGCAGGCCTGCCATCCTCCAAATGGCGGGTTTTAGGGCCTGATTGGGCCAGGTTCCTAAAGCCCTGCTCACAGGAGGGGCCTTAGGTGCCTGGGCCAAACGGAATTGGCCGAGGGGCCTTAGGCACATGGGGCCAACCCAGCCCATGTGCCTAAGGCCACGTTCACAGGAGGGGACTAAGGCAACTGGGCCAATTCTGATTGGCCCAGGCGCCTAAGGCCCCTCCTATGGGTGGGGCCTTAGACGGCTGGTCCAATCAGGCCCTAAGGCCCACCATTCGGAGGAAGGCATACCTGCCGGATGGATGGGCTTGGGCCCCGTCCATCCAGTCAATTGATGTCGGGGTGAGGGGGACCAATCAGGGGTGAGGGTTGCAGTTGTGGAGGGGCACATCATAGGCAGGAGGGCTTGGGATCCCTCCTGTCTGTATTTTAGAGGGGTGGGGAGGGGGGTCGCATCTTGGCAGGAGGGGTTGTGCTCCCTCCTGCCAGTATTGGTTCAGGGGTTGTGGGGTTTCATCTCGGCAGGAGGGGTTGGGCTCCCTCTTGCTGGTATTGGTTTGGGGTGAGGGGGTCGCGATCATGGCAGGAGAGATTGGGCATCTCTCCTGCAGCGATTACGATCACCCCTCTCGCTGAACTACCACAAACTATGGCAGGAGAGATTGGGCATCTCTCCTGCCATGGGTCCTGGCAGTTCGGGGTGGGGGGGCAATTGCGATTGCAGCAGTGGAGATGAGCCTGCCGCGATCGTTGCAGAGGGGAGGTGGATTCTGTAGCCGGTGCTGTTTTTGACAGACGCTGGTTACAGAATCCAGCTTTTAGGTGAAGGTTGGCACCTCTTTCTCCTAAAAGCTCTTGGGCGTTTGGGACTTATGCTATTATTTGGTTGATAATGTGTTGCAAGTTTAAACGTAGTGGTGATTTGGGCATTTAAATTGCTGAACATAGAGGTAGGCCATTCTCAAAAAAACCTCATTTTGGATGTTTTTTTTAAGAACAGACATTTTCCCTGCGTTTAGGGCCTTAGGCCAAAAGGGGACTTTGACATTTTTTTATTATGCCCCTCCATGGGCCTTGAGGACCATAAGAGGATTATTCCATGAGAAATAGCTACACACTCTTTTCCATGCTTTAATAATTTCAAAATTGGATTATTGCACTATTATATACTTGGGGACCTCGACTAGGAAAGGAATCTGAAAAGATTGCAAGCCCTACAGAATACTGCAATAAAAGTTTTAGGCTTTAAGAAAAAAATTGATAGGGTAACACCCCTTTATTTGCAATATCATTGACTACCCATTAATTATAGAATCCAATTTAAAGCTTTATTTCTTGCGCATAGAGTTTTTATTCTCTACAGCCTGCTTATATACATTCATATTTGATTCCTTTTTCGCCATTAAGAACTTTGAGATCTATTCAGGATAATAGAATGGTAATACCCAATGTTCATAGAGCTAGATGGGAGTCTACTTGCAGCTCCAAATTTATGGAATCATATGCCAAAAGAGCTGAGATTAGAGGTAAATTTGAAAACTTTCAAAATTATGTTAAAAACAGTATTTTTTAAAGAAGCATTCGAACAAGATTTAAATCAATCATATATTCTGAATGTTCTAGATCTTCAGCTAGCAGTCTTGGGAAAATTTAAAGCTTAATGATAATTATATGATTTTATTTAGGAGTGAATGTTTTTTGTAAGAGTGAATGTTCTTTAGTATGCTCGTTTTTTATGTAGATTAGGTCCATGGCTTACCAAGGGGGGGAGCTGGCGGTCCGCCCTGTGTGCACGCCTTGGGGGCGTGCACATCCGGCTGTTCTCACTGCCTCTAACGCCAGCCCTGCAGCTCCGGGACTTCCCCACACCTGCTCCCCCCGATCGCTATTATTTTAAACGTTATGGCAGCCGCGGCGCTGTATCCATCGGAGTAGACTTCTAAACTTGGCCTGCCCCGGAACTCTTCCTGCAGCCACCGCCTGCCTAGGCGGGAACAGGAAGTTGCTGTTGCAGGAAGAGTTACGGGGAAGGCCAAGGTTAGAAGTCTCCTCCGATGGATACAGCGCTGCGGCTGCCATAACATTTAAAATAATAGCGATCAGGGGGAGCGGGTGTGGGGAAGTCCAGAGCTGCAGGGTCGGCGTTAGAGGGACTAAGAGCTGATGGTGCCACAGGGTCCTACGTCGGGGGGAGGAAGGAAGAAAGAAGAGTAACCGAAGCATTGGCAATTTGGGGGGAACAGGTTTGGGGAAGTCCAGAGCTGCAGGGGAGAGTGTTGCTGTACCCAGCTGGAGGGAGAAGGAAGATGAGGGAGGGAATGAAAGGAGATGCCAGGGCTTGGAGGGAAGGAGGAAGGTATGCCAGACTAAGGGAAAAGGAAGGGGGAGATCTCAGAGCATGGAGGGGGAGGGAAAGATGGAAGGAAAGGAGAGAAATGCCAGAGAATCAGGGAAGGGCAGATACCAGACTGTGTGGTGCAAAGGAAAGAAAGGAGAAGAGAGAGATGCCAGAGCATAGGGGATGGGTTGGTGACAGAGAGAAAAAAATGGAGAGGTGGCAGAGCTGAAATCAATCATGTACAAAGGAGAGAAGGGGCACAGGATAGATAGTTATGAAAGGAGCATAGAAAGAAGGAAGATGTTGTATGGAAGAGAGAGAAGGCAGACATTGGATGGAAAGGGCAGAGAGGGCAGTGACTGGAAGGGGCGAGACAGAAGGTGAACAGTAGATGGAAGGGGTAGAGAGAGGGACAGACACTGAATGGAAGTGTGGGGGAGAAGAGGGACAGCCACTGACTGGAAGTGTGAGGAAGAGGGGGAGCTGATGCTGGAAGGAAGTGGGGAGGAGAAAGAAAAAAGGGCACATGCTGGATTGAGGGACGAGGATAGAGTTAGATACTGGAAGGGGTGAGGGAAAGAGGTGGCAAGCTTTAGGTAGTAAAAAAGGACATTGATGAGAGGGTAGTAAGAATGTAATCTAGACAGATGCAGAAAATAAATTGAAAAAGAAAATGAGGGAAAAAAGGGAAAGAGATTGCAGAGGAGAGGTTTGGGAGAGGGAAGGAGAGGAGAAAGATGCCAGACCAATGGGGGTAAAAGGAGAGATGAAAGGGGGAGGCATACAGTTTCTGGAAGGGGCACAGAAGGAGAGAAGATGCCATATAGGGGAAGAGCGACGGCAGACAGTGGATGGAAGGAAGAGAGTTACAAGAAGATGAGGAAAGCAGAAACCACAGAAGACAAAGGTAGAAAAAAATGTTCTATTCATTTATTGCTTTAGGAGACACGTGTCACTGTTTCTGTGGTGTTGTATTGTATGCAGAGTCCAGCTTCTTAGTGGTTCAATTTAACCTTTGTCTATGTATTTCTATTTTATTCCCCCCTTTTACAAAACTGTGGAGTGTTTTTTAGCGCCAGCCGTGGTGGTAGCAGCTCTGATGCTCAGAATTCTATGAGCGTCAGAGCTGTTACCACCAAGGCTAAAATCCACACTACAGTTTTGTAAAAGGGGGAGGGGTTAGTTTGTGATGACATATTCCATACTAGGCAAAGGTGTTTTCTGTGTTCTGTGTGTTCAAAAGACATGTTTTTTTGTTAGGCTTGACTGCAGGATTGATCTGTACTAGTCTGGCTTGTTTAGTTTTACAATGGGTGTATTGATGTTGTACTGCTCACTGCAGTATGTAAGATGCTGCCTTTTCCTAGGTACTCATGTGTGACGTGTGGCTTGTTACTAAAAATCATGTTTTCTGTACAGATGGGGGGAGGGGTGTCAAAAAATTATAGGCCCCGGGTGTCACATATGCTAGCTACGCCACTGATTAGGTCTATACTATCTAATAATGGATTTCCTTTTTATATATGTTTTATTTTTATTATATTGTGTAAACCGCTTGGACCAGTAAAATGAACAAGCGGTATAACAGGTTTAATAAACCATAAACCATATGTAGTCCTTTTACTAAGGTGTGGTAGCCAATCTAACCTGCGTTGAAAATTAGTGGGGGCTAAATGCTAATGAACGTGTCCATAGGATATAATGGATGCGTTAGCGTTTAGTGCATGCTAATTTTTAGCATGCACTAAAATGGCTAGCACGCCTTAGTAAAA